>NC_137058.1:21731894-21771894 GCF_032717465.1 Coenobita brevimanus
TCACCAGTAATACACGCTCGAACGACTGAACTCAGCAGCCCAGTTTTTGGCATGGAGACTCACATGACATCCAGTTCGGACATCGGCTATGTGTGGTTGACCTCCAAGGTCGTTATTTTGAGATCACTGGTCGGAGGTCATTTAAGGTCACCGGTAAGAGTAAACAACTCATTAATACTGTGCCTTAGTCTGTGAAAACTGAAATAGAAAGTCCCTTGACCTATTATAATCCCTTTTCAAAAGAATAAGAAGTACATTGTCTTTCTGGAGCAGAAAGAAAAACTGAACTACAACAAATAGGTTTAGAGTGTTCGTCTTTTTTGGCCCGGGAAACGTCGGGTACCCTGCTAGTAGGTATATAAACTTCTGCCTTACGGATCTGAACTTAGGCGTAGCACATAGCCACCCCATCGGCCAGCACTCCAGCCCACTACAGCACTACACTATGCGTCAGTATTCAGTGGTAAAAGTAAAGTCCGGTGCTATTCCCGAGTCTCTCCCCTGGCACTCCATCTCACTTAACTACTGACACACAATCTTACTTCGCTTCCCTCACCTAATCTTACAACAATTTTTCTTCATTTTCTTCTTCCCTTCTTCCATCTTTCATTTTGTCCCACACTTCAGACCTCCTTAGCTCTTCCTGCTCACCCACAATTTTGTATACTTTATACCAACGTCATTTTTCCCTCCTTAACAGTATTTCAGATTTACTTCGCTCTTTTTAATATGGTTTGCTTCTTCCCCCCTCCCTTTTCATCTACTTTTTTCCCTCTGTTTATCTTCCATTCCTTATTTTTCACATGCTTCCTCTCACCCACATATCCTAATCCCTTTTAGCCCTTCTGCTCCTTCTTCACTGCATCTCATTCAGACGATTCTATCCTTTTCCTTTACTCTTATCGTTCTGTTTGTCCTCTCATTTCACCCCTTTCCTCACCGTCCATTCCTCCTTCTCTTTTCTTCATTCTCTTTCCCCCGCTCATCCTCTCCCTTCTTTCCTCTTCCATCCTCCCCATCATCTCACTGTAAACTGTGCTAATGGATCCCAGTCATGACAAACCCCTAATATTAGTTACAGAAATATTTTAAATCCAGTATTATGTAAGTTTGTTTTGCAATAATCATAAATGAAATATGCGGATGGTTTATTAGCGGCAAATTTTGAATTATGCAGTGTGAACACGTGATGCGAAAGAGATTTATTAAGGAACACATTCTTTTTGTCCGATAAGTAGGCTATTCCTGTGGGCTCTGAGTGGAGAGATGTATGGTCTGTTTTACCTTGACTGTTATAAGTTCTTCAGTTTTGTGTTAACTTTTTATTTTTGTATCTCACCAGATCATTTACTTGTGAGAAATGGAATTAGATCTTGATTAGGCCTTCGAACTCATAAAACTGGACGAGTGTAATCACATCAACAGAAATATTCTCTTGACTTCTGAATGTTTGATATGTTCCAATGGACTCTCATGTAGGAAGCTTGCTTTATCATGTAATCAACTAACTATTGCTCTTTACAAGTTGTTCTGGAAGGTAGGATATCTTATCACTCCTTAAAGAAACCGAAAATTTAAGTCGAGTGATATTCAGTTAAAACTACATTCATATCCTGAAATTGTATTTACTCTGAAGAACAACACTCGGACCTGAACTGTTGTAAAACCTTATAAGCACAATTTCAGTATGTTTATTCTAATCATGGTGTGTCTGCCTTTTGGGGAAGCAGTTATTAGTTTAATTTATGCAACATGAAGGAGCCCGTGGTTAAATGTCTGCATTTAACTCCAAAGAAAGGTTAACAAAAGAGCACAACAGCGTGCCGAAGAGTGGGACGGGAGGAGGAGGGGTCAAGAGTTCGAAGAGTCTGGCAGGACTGAAATAGCGCTTCGCGGATGTTATTAAGCTTGGTAAGGGAGGAAGGAGGTTCGAAACGACTGATAAGAAACCCGTGGGGATAACAGTAGCAACAAGAAAAACAACAACAAGAGCAGCAGTATTTCAACTGTCACAAATAAGAACAACGATAATAGCATCCATTGGAGCAGCAAAAACAAAAACAGTAGTAGCAGCAAGAACAACAACAACAATAACAACAACAGAAGAAACAATATAGCAGCAGCAACAACGACAACAGCAGCAGCAGTAACAATAATAAGAGCAGCATCAGCAAACACAACAACAAAGGAAGCATTTACAGTTTTGTATACTGTGCACACAGGTAACGAGAAAGTACAATGCATATTATGGTAAATAACACGTAAGGAAATCAAGTGTTCTTCTAAGAGCTGTGAGGACCCAAAGATGTCTGACCAATATAATAATAACAAGCTATGCAAAGAAACTAACTATATACAAGCGTCTAAACAAAGCTAACGTCAGAGGAAACATACCAAGAAATTGCACGGGTAAACTCAAGAATGAAATGTTGGTGTGTGCGTTCCTCAGTGCTATGATGTGTATAAAGTAGAACTCAGTAATGAGATAACATTTGGAATTTGCGTCGACTTAGAGCTGACCACAGCTCAGGCTTCTTTTGTGCTTCTTTTGTGCTCAGTGCATCGTACATTACTTTTGAACGGAGCGCACACACACACACACACACACACACACACACACACACACACAAAACATATAAATTGCTTTTGACTCAGTGAAAATACATCTATATGTTAATGTTCGTTTTCGTGCATTTAAACGTACAGTATGTTGCTTTTATAACTATGGAATCGACGGTGAAATATCTGGGAGTTCTATTTTTGTTTTTTCCACAATGCACGAACAATTTTCTCTCTCATATGTGCGGTATTAAAATACAGTGTTACAAAGGCAGGCCTGAATCCATTACTGCATATAAACCCTCCCACACACGGTTAAGTTTTAAGTTTTCAGGCACACAATTTTATTCCACCCTCCTCCCCGCCATCCAGCTCTTGGGTGATGGGGACATTGTTATGACTGATAAATTGATGGCTTTCTTGAGAGAGACCGGACTGATCAGATTAATGTGACTTTTTTACTATATGGTTTTGTTTTTTGTCGACTGTAATTATGTATATATTTTACTATTAGGGTTGACAGTTGACATATTTGAAAAAGTTCCTCCTTCCCACTGATCTATTTCTAATATTGATGTCCCCTACATTAAACTCCGTTCCTCGACTGACAGTCACCAGCTGATGAGTGTAAGTGTGCAATATAGAAAGGTATTGGGCACTTGCAGTCGATGGTGGTCTGTTGGGCAAGGTTCTTCACTTTTTGTACAAATTATGTAAATACAGTATACCATCTTGCTTAAGTTATTCTAATTAGGGCCGACAGCTGACGTATATGAAAATGTTCCTGACTCGTCTGGTTCCCTTTCATATATTGATGTCCCCTACATTAGGTTGTGCTTCGACTGACAATCACCAGCGATGAGTGCAGGTATGTAATGTACTGTAGAAAGGCATTACATATCTGCAGTCGATGGTGTTCTGTTAGTCGAGGTATTTTTACCATTAGTGTAGGTCTAGCTATTTGTCTCTGTAGGATTTAGTATAGGTTAGCGATTTCTCTGTTAGGTGACTAGTTTTAGGGTCTTTAGATTAGTTTTTCTTTATAATATAAGGTATAAAAAATATAAAACCAAGAAAAAATTTAAAAAAATAAAAATACAAAAAATAAATAAAATTAAAATTATATATATATATATATATATATATATATATATATATATATATATATATATATGTATATATATTTGCATGAAAGTGTGTCTGTATGTATGCATGGAAGTGTGTGTGTGTGTGTGTGTGTGTGTGTATATATATATATATATATATATATATATATATATATATATATATATATATATATATATATATATATATATCCGGCCTTAATGACCATGGGCTTCGGCCCCTATGGTTGATAGGCCAAAAATCGTAAAAAAAGAAAGAAAAAAAAAAAGCCATCCAGCCCACGCGCCAATGAAAACACGTATTCTTGCCTTATTTTCACTACCCAAACCTCTGTATATTGCCATGAAACCTACATCAACTTATTCGTCGATGTTTGTTCTAGCTGATAAGGAAAAAACAAGAAAAAAAAGAAAAATACGAATAAAAGTTCATTTGGCCAGTATGAATAGACATTTTGGAATGTCAATCTCACTTCCCAACATCCTAGTTCGAATGTTTTCCATCATACGGAAAAATGTAATTAGAAGTTTTGATAGAGAATTTCGTCAGCTTTCTAATGTGATGTGTCCGGTTGTGATACGATTTGGAATTTTTGAGAAAATAGCCAAAAACTTAAAGCCATTAAAAAAAAATTGATTTTTGTTCAGGGAGCTCTACCGCAAAAGTTTTCTTGCACACGTTATGTTTTTATATCATATTCTTGTGTAGAATTTTATGAGCTTTCTCATGGTACCCACAGATGTTTCATGCGCCTCATAGTTTCTGAATTAATCCCAAAAAACTATATACTGCGTACCCACGCCCGTGCTGCACTTGCGTCATGCGCTCACAATAATAGTTATATTCCCGCCTACTAACAACAACTTTTCATCAGATATATTACATTGTTATGTCCTGCACATACGTAGAATTAACTGATCTTTATCATGGTTCTTACAGGAAATCGATACGTCCAATACTTTTCGAACAAATGGACGACAAACGTAGAATACTCCTCTTCGCCCACAAGCGAGATAAAAACACTTTCCTTACGTCACCCACACCTACATATTTGCTCTCCTTAGGTTTTATTATTTTATTTTTTTACTCAGAGTATACACGTAAAATATCATAAGCTTTTTGACAGTGCTCTCAGAAACTTGACATGACCACTAATCTTTTTGCTAGGTACTGATACTGAAGCTGAACATTCTCCCATCTCATGTGTAAATATGTAAAAGACAATACTTGTGTAAAAAAATACAGAAGCATAGAAATAGGTCAATATACAAATCAACAAAAAAACGGATAACCCACTTCCTCCAGAGATGCTGAGATGCTGACAGGACCTTGAAGGGTTTGAAGATGAGAAGTTATTTAGTGGGTGAGCCTGTATGTGTGTGTGTGTGTGTGTGTGTGTGTGTGTGTGTGTGTGTGTGTATGGGTGAGTGTGTGTGTGTGTGTGTGTGTGTGTGTGTGTGTGTGTGTGTGTGTGTGTGTGTGTGTTGCGTATTTTGTTCTCTCCTCCTTGTGCTACGTTTGCCTAACACATGCGATGCACACAATAGATTTCTCTACAAACATTCGCTGCACGAATATATATTTGGCTGTGGGGCGTATTTCTTGTCTCTGATCCATGCGCAAGGTTTTTGCTAAGTCAGTCAATGCACGCAATAGTTCTCATTGAACACTCGCTGCACTATTTTATACGTATGTTTCACACTAAGTCATATGCATTATAGCACTGTCTGAGATTGGTACAATACCTTTTCACTGAAGTCTGTGATTATGTGGTGTATTTGTTATCTCTGATACTTGTGCTAGGTTTGCGTTAAGTCAGTCAATGCATGCAATATTTCTCGATGAACGCTCGCTGCACTATTTTATACGAATATTTCACACTAAACCATATGTAGTATAAAACACTATCACATGATTCCATTCCGACCTCCTCTATTAATCCCTTCCCGACCCTATGGCGTATGTGACTGCCTGTTCCCTTAGCGACTATGGCATATCTCTATGGCGTACGTAATGCCTTCTATGGTAGGTCAGTTATTTCACCAATCCAGGGACTATATGTTTCACAAATATAAGTATTGGCTTCACTATAAAGGTAATATACTCACATAATTTACAGGCAGGATGAAGCAGAGTGGAAACCCCTCTATAACAATCCAGACTCCTGCCTCTAGGCCTAACGCCTGATAACAGGCCCCAATGATTTGCAAACAATTTATCTATGTTCAATAGACATAATCACTTCACAGTATAGTCAAAAACACTGTACAGTCACAATATTTCAATAATGGCTTCTGCCTGGGGTGGGAGAGGGAAAATGGTGAATTTAAAGGGACGCCTGACAGCAGCGCTACCCTTCCGCCCTGCTGGTCATGAGGTACTGAAGTTTTTCTGCTGCGCATTGTCTCATCAGAACCGTCACAGTGCTGCCAAGTGTTTACCTTGGAAGAGAGATGTGCCTGCTAGAATGCACCAAAATTGGACACAAATCAGCTGAAAATTTTGTTTTTGGCATTTTTTTTCTGCTTTTTCACACAATTTGTATCAACGTGCGTTCATGTGCCAAAGCACAAAGAACACGATTCACGTCAAAGTGCCTGGGAGGATAAAGTGTTTGGGCAACTTATACTGATTGTGAGCAATATCCAACAGTTTGCTCTCTCTCTCTCTCTCTCTCTGTATATATATATATATATATATATATATATATATATATATATATATATATATATATAGATCATCTCATCAGCCGTTTGAGTGTCCACTGCAGGACTGGCCTATCCCAACCGAAGCGGGGACGATACAGCCAATATATCTTTGCCAAGTGGCTTTGGCTGTCTGGTAGAGATTGTATGTAGGGTGAGAAGTGCTTGTAAGTGTATTGTAGTGTTGGAGTGGCTTTGGATGTGTGTGAAGTCTGTGAACCAAGTGTAATTGGCCCACGCAAGCCAACTGGGTGCAAGCATACTTTATAGTATGTGACACTGGTTCAACCACAGCACCCCTGATGTCCACCAATGCATTACATGGCCAGAAGAACGGTCCCAAAGTTTATTACCCTGGCAGGGCGCGAACCCTCGTTCTTCAATGTATGAAAACGTACACTTTACCACTGTACCACTGAGGCTCCATGTATATATATATATATATATATATATATATATATACAGTAATCCCTGTACTATCCAGATGCCCACTTTCCGGACATCCCCACTTATTGGATATTTTGGTCCCGGGATCCAATATTCTCAAAATGGGCCAAAAACCGCAAAAAATTCGAAAAAAAATCCGACTTATTCCTGCCCGTAATTTGAACTTGGCGCTCACGGTGCAGGCTAGCTGTGTTTTGGTGCGTCGTTCCGCCACCGTCCGCTAGAGCGCCCCCGCATCCTCCCCATTTACCGCCCGTCACTTGTTGTGAGTGCACGCTTATGATCATGGCCGCCCTCGTGCTCACTTTTGTGGTGGTGCCTTACCTGCTGCAGGCTTTCCTGCTGCTCTTGTGCCTCTTATTAGTGTGTGTGTTGATGACCCCGCCGCCTGAGAAGAGGAAGAGAGTGGTTTTGACTCTGGAGAAGAAGAGGGAGATATTAGACAATGTGGATGCGGGATGGTCTTCCTCACGCATCTTTCATTAATTCAATCTGGCCCGATCTACTTTCTTTGATATTAAGAGATCCCGCAACAAACTCATGCAGTAAATGGCTGACTTCTCATCGAAAAGCAAATGCAACGTGGAGAGGAAGATGATGTTTACTCCCAAGTATGATGAAGTCAACCGCTCCACGTTGATTTGGTATCGACAACAACGTGCTGCTGGTGTGCTGGTGCATGGCACGGAGCTGAAGGCTGCTGCTGAGAAATTCGCAAGGCTTCACGATGCCCTAGACTTCAAGGCATCTGAGGGTTGGCTCTTCGCGTTCAAGTTACGACATGGCCTTACTAACTGTAAGTCTCATGGCAAAGCTTTGGATGGCAACGAGGATGCAGTAGAGGAGTTTTGGCACAAGGTGAAGTGCTTGATCGACAGGGAGGGCCTCACTCTCGGTCAAGTCTACAACGCTGAAGAAACTGGTTTATTCTATCGCTCTTTGCCTACGAACACTCTAGCGGAGGAGACAGAGAAGCGTGTACCTGGCCGCAAGCTCTCCAAGCAATGGATATCTGCTTTGTGTTTTGCCAGTGCTAACGGCATGCACCGGCTTAAGCCCGTTATTGTTGACCATGCAAAGCAGCCTCAGTGTCTTTGTGGGGTGATGGATGTCCTTCCTGTCGTTTGGTACCATTCTTTGAAGGCATGGTTCACTGCCCAGATCTTCAAAGACTGATTCCACCGCCGTTTCATCAAGGAGGTCATCCATTACCAGACGGAGAAACTGGGAATCCCACGTGACCAGGTAAAGTCCCTCCTTCTCCTCGACAATGCACCTGCTCACCCGTGCGACAAGGACTTGGTGGCTGAGAATGGGCGCATTAGGTGCATGTTTCTGCCACCTAATACGACTGCTCTCATCCAACCAATGGACCAAGGAGTGATCGTGGCAACGAAGAGGCTGTACCGAAGGAAGTTCCTGGACGAGGTGATGGTTGTTCTCGAGGACGAGGACGAGCGCGGGGAGGGATGGGACATGCGAGGCCAGCGGACTTTGGAAAACCTTCGCCGCTACAACGTCAAGTCTGCCATCTACATCTGGGCCAGTGCATGGGAGGAAGTCCATGTCAAGACTCTAGAAAATGGTTGGTCTCGTCTGCTCTGAACGGACGTGGAGCACGATTTCCTAGGTTTTGACGTGGATGACTTCCATGCACGTCTACATGTGCATGGGGACGATGTTGATGTGGATGAAGTGCGTGAGTGGTTGGATGACGATGAGGGCGATCTTGGGTATCAGACCATGTCTGATATCGAGATCGCATCTTCAATTGCAGGTGTCAGTACCCAGCTTGAAGATCCTGATGAGGATGGTGACAATGATGCGGACTCCTCTCAGCGTGACACTACTCCAGCCATCCCCAAGCTGAGCGCACTCTGGGAACACGTAAAGTTCGTTCTCGACTACCTGGAACACCCGGACTGCGACAGGGAAATGGGGCCCTTGGGACTTGTGGAAGAAGTGCGCTCTTTCAGGCAGCGCATCATTAATCATTAAAATCGTCGTTCCTTGTGACAATCAACCATTGACAGCTTTTTCAGACCCGTGACCCCTGCTGTGCCCAGCCCTGGTTCCACTCCATGTCTCCCCAAGACAGGCCCTCATCCTCCGAGCCACAGCCCAGCACATCAGGCACGGTGGAGTCACCACTCAGCGTGAGTTTGCGCTTCTCTTCAGATTCGTCTGCAGTGGGTACTCCATCACCACGACCCAGCGACGCACCCCTAGGTCACCTGCATCAGCTACTCTTAGACTCTGACAGTGATTAATTGGCAAGAACTTCTCCACTAGACCACACGGGAATTTACAGTGTTGTGCAGTGAAAAAAAAGTCAATAGTGTTAAGAAATTAAAATTCTGAGTGCAAAGACTAAAGTGCAGAGTGCAACACTGATTTTATAGACTTTCAATGTAGCGCAAATAAACTAGAGTGTGTTATGTTTAGAAAATGGATTTATGAGTGCAAAGACTTTAAGTGAAGAGTGCAACACTTATTTCATTAAGGTACAATGGAGCGCAAGTAAGACTAGAGTGCGCAGTATTAAGAGAATGGAATTCTGAGTGCAAATGACTAAGTTCAGTGGAAGACTTCATGTACAGTGTACTGCAGGTGCTTCAGGTACTCCTTTTTACTGTCAGAGTCTGAGAGGAGGCGGGTTATTCATCGAGATGGCCAGGGACTTGCTGTAAGTACCCAGAATGATTCATATTGTACTGTACTTTCCATACATACCTCTAACACCTCATCTCACTCTTTTATGTCCCTTATTGGTGTGAATAGGGTCTTAGGTGCCATGCATGTGCAGTAGGGAGGTGTTTTTCTGAGTTAGGCTTGGTTAGGGTCGATAACTACCAGTCCAGGAGCCAGGGACTTGTTGTAAGTACCCATAATGTTTAATATTGTATAAACTCACATCTAAAACCTCATTTTATGGTTCTTTTGCATTTATTTCAGTCTTATATGTCCCTTATTGGAGTGATTTGGGTCTTAAATAGGTGCTATGCATGTCCAGAGGGAGTTGTATAGGTGTTTTTCTGAGTAAGGATCCATAAGTACAAGTCCAGGAGGCTGGGGCCCACTGTCCTGACGGGACCACTTTCCGGACATGCCTTTGGCTCTATTACATATATATGCAGTATATATATATGTATATACTTAACGAAGTCATCGCCACACACCAGACTGTGGTACCTTATGGTGGAGTCAAGGGTACAAGGTGTAAGGGAAAAGGTGCACATACCTGTATACAATGATGTCATATTAACCTAATTTTAGGTGTGTACAGCAACAACATGAACTCATCGTTGCCAGCACATCAGCAGCATCGTCAGCACGATGCACTGTGACTAACACACTGTCAACTTCCTGCTGCCGGCACTTCTTCCTCCATTGTATCTCAATTCCACAACTTCCTCATTAACTCGTGTGCTCAGTTCCACAACTCAGCCATAATCAAATTCTCCTGATTGTCTTGAAACTCTCTCTCTCTCTCTCTCTCTCTCTCTCTCTCGTCATCATTTCCTGAACTTATTATTTTTCCCTATCCCTTTTAATGTCCTGCCTCAGATCTCTGAGCTACAAAGCCTTCCTCCTATTCCATCCCTTATTAATTTTGCATACATTTGGTTGCCTCTCAATATAACTGCATTTCACTACCATCTTCTTTTCCCATTGTTTCTTATATTTCAGAGGTCTTGACTGGAATAACATAACCAACCCGATGAGGCTATTATGATAAAATAACAACAAGAATAATTAATATTATTATAATGATAATTATAATGATAATGATAATAATAGTAATAATAATAATAATAATAATAATAATAATAGAGTAGGTGTAATGAAAATAATAATAAAAATAATAATGAAAATGATAATCATAATTGCAATGATAATAATAATAATAATAATAATAATAATAATAATAACAATATTAATAATAATAATAATAATAATAATAATAATAATAATGATATTAATAATAATAATAATATTATTATTATTATTACGATTATTATTATTATTATTATTATTATTATTATTATTATTGTTGTTGTTGTTGTAGTTGTTATTATTATTATTGTTATTATTATTATTGTTATTATTATTATCATAAAACTATTTTATTCGTTATGCTTGACTACTTTTCAGATCTGGAAGGACTTTCTTCAGTGAAAGGGTTTGTGAAGGGCGTGCCTGACTCCTTAAAGTCCAAGAGGCCTATGTTGATGTCAGTAACACCGTCTGGGGGTGGGCAGAGCAAAACACAAACGATGTCATCGTAGTGAAGGAATTAATTCACTTCTATTCAATGGTGTTTTACACAATCAGTTTTGCCAACACAAGGTATTATTATTCAGCTCAGAGGACATCCTGTTGTGAGAGAGTTGGATACAGTCTAAATTAGAAACCATACCTGTGTTACGAGATGACGTCATGTATACTGTACTTACTCTTGCTGGCGTCAGACGAGAGACCTTTCATACCATTAGTGTTGAGGAACAAGATCCATTACAATATTTATGAGTCTTGCTCCGCTGTCATTCTTTTCCATCAACACCAGTGAACGTCAGAGTCCAATGTCAACACTAGGTACACCCCATGAGATAATGGAAAATATTATGATGATGATGATGACCACAAAGACTCCCCATCACCATTACTTACCCCTCCGTCCTGACACCATCAAAAAGGTAAAGATTTACTTATATAACCCACTCCTTGAGCCTCAGGGAGGTTTACTGGCTCAGCCGAATGTGATAGGGACATGGAAGAGATGGAAAAGGGAAAAATGCACCCGCTGAAATTTACTCCCATAGACAGGAGGGTCATGCACGACACACACACACACACACAAACACACACACACACACACACACACACACACACACACACACACACACACACACACACACACACACACATGACATAAAGAGTAACATTGGAAATGGAAGCTATTTAAATATTTATGCAATGATCCAAAAATAAAAAAGGAAAATTGCTAACACAGATTCTTGCAGATAGCTACAAGAGGAATTAAATAAACTTCATGAAGAGAGCAATAATGACAAAGGGAATTTAATGTGGACAAGTGTCATGTAATTAATTAAGTCTGGTAAAAGTGAAAGACCAGATTGGGATTATGAGTTAGGAAAATCAACCCTGCACATATTGGAAAGAGAGAAGGACCTAAGAGTGATTATCAGTAACAGACTATCTCCGGCTGACCACATCAGTGAGAAGGTATGGAACATGTATACATTGCCTGCTAATATGAGAATACCATTCACATACATAAATGAAGACACACCGAGAATTATAATAACATCATTCATCGGACCAACTTTGGAGTATGCATCAGTAGTCTGGAATCCTCATCTCAAACAAACAAACAAACAAACAAAAATAGATAAGATTGAAAAAGTACAAAGGGCAGCTACAAGATGTATATCAAGCTTAAGGGATCTAAGTTACGAAGAAAGACTAGAAAAAATTGAATGTACCAACACTACAGGAAAGAAGGAAAAGAGGAGACACGATTATGCTGTATAAATGCATCTCAGCGAAAGAGATAATAGACAAAAATGAATATATAATCTATGGGGAAGCATCAGCAAGAAAACACGGCATAATACTACAAAAATAGAGAGGCGATAAAGACGTAAGGAAATTCAGATTCCCAAATAGGGTAATTGATCAGCGAAATGCACTACCAAATGAAACTGTGTGTGCCAAAACAATTCATAAATTTAAGGATATGTGTGATAAAAGTGGTTTTATACACGGGACAGTACGAGCTTGACTCATTCCTGTAAAGATAGAATTAGGTAAGAACAATTAGATCCAAAAAATCGTGCATATACGAGTATCTATGTAAATGTATATATACATCTAAGCAAAACACTTGCATAAACGCATTTTAAGGACACTCACACACACTCAGGGTCAGGTAAAAGAAAATGTTACAGGTAATTTACGATCTTTCTGTGTGTGTGTGGGTGGGTGTGTGGGTGTGACTGATCTTATGAGTGTGTACGCGATGCTGTGATAGTGATTTGATCCAGGTGGAATAAATAACTGATGAAATATAGCTTTACACTGATGCTGAATTTGGTGAGTTATTACAGATTGGGACTAAAAATACACTGTAACTAACCATACCTAAATTTAACTGACCGAACTTAAACTAACGCAATTATATAAATCTAATCTTAATTAATCATGAATCTCGTTAAAATTTAAGAGTATGGGATCAAGTTCCTCCGGTCTAAAGGACGAAATTGACTATATCCTGATGGTTCATGTTTCTGTCCTCGTACCTGCCAAGCTGTTATGGACTGCTTCAAGAAGAGTGAAGGGTTTAGTCCAGTTGTGCGTCTTCACAGTAATGATAACATTCTCCTGCGGTGTTTGTAACTCTTATCTCTGGTTTACAAAATCATATGTCGCATTTTGCAGGCAGTGATCTGCTATACATCTTCACATGCCACCAGCTGGCCGCAGTTGATAAACATTTAATGCTGTTGAAATGATATTTCCTTGTATTATGTGTCAGTCTTGAGGAGATTCATTAATATATATATATATATATATATATATATATATATATATATATATATATATATATATATATATATATATATATATATATATATATATATTATATACATATATATGTGTGTGTGTGTGTGTGTGTGTGTTTTGAAATTAGATGTTCAAATTCCTCTGTGTTCCAGCCAGGTATCTCTCCAAACATTTCCATCAGTATTCCACTAATCAACTACTTGAGGATCAAAAGTATAAGGCATTCTCATTACACATTCCCATTTAAATGTATTTTAAAGTATAGATACAAATAAAAATGGCAAAAATTGAATACAACCCAGAAATGGTAGAAAAACACAAAAGTTAACCATTTACATTATGTTATGGAAGGTTATAGAAGGTTTACATTATATTACAGCTACGGGTAATACCTTCAAGAGCACTGAAATTAAAACAATTACAGTAACCCATTTTGTAGCATATATAAATAACCCTACAATATAATTCACTTTAATGACACTCGAAATTTATGTCCACACTTCTACATCCTTCATGTCTCACCAGCTTGACAAAATATAACCAATGGTTTTATATTAATCATAAGCCGTGCAGTGTTAACCGTGTGAGATGATTTGCTATGGCAATACATTGCACCCCAAAATTAACAGCCATTCTTACAATACTACCCCCCAACTGCATAATACCTCTAAACCTGAGGCATCCGAAGTTCAGAGCATTTAACACGTCCGCCCTGGCCACATATTCCTTTTATTCTTACTAACTACTCATGACGATTTTATGGAGCTCAGCTCACGAAATGGAGGGCTCAGGTATAGCCACATACACCCACCCACCCACCCACCCACACACACACACACACACACACACACACACACACACATATATATATATAAGGGCCGGCTTTCAGCCAAATGGTCCAATAGCTCCCAACTGGGCCCCGCGCCTAAGGAGGCCCCGCACTAGGAAGCTCGGGTAGGGGAATGCGGTGATGGTTCGGACAGAGGAATAGTTCGGACGTAGCATTTCCTGAGTATCGAATGGGACCTAGGCCTGCAAGGTCTTGCGTGAAAGTGCGAGAGTTTGTTTACTTCGACTACACGGAACCTCCAAGCTACAAACGCCAAACTTGTTTGCTTGTCGGTTTACAGTATATGTATGGAATTTTATATTAAAATGTACCTTAGATCTACTTGGTCCGTTAACTCACGTGCAATTTTTAAGCGCACATTTTAATAGCTTTCCATTCTACCATAGAGATACTTTTTTTTTTTCTTTTTTTTTTTTCTTTTTTTTTTTCTTTTTTTTTTTTAGTGGCTATCGGCCTTAATGCGGCCATTAAGCCAAACAGTTACAGTATACACACACTGAATATACATACACATACATATACACATACAGATGCACCCACAGTCCACAATAGGTACAAGAAGCAGAAGTAGGGCAGGCAGGCTGTTGCAGGAACTAGATGGCTGAGGCTGTAGGGAGGCAGTGACAAAGAGGCAGTAGCAGAAAGACTGGGTACTACACCGTCGAGGAACGGGATCCAGAGTCAGAGTCAGAGTCAGGACCAGCGGAAAGGTGGGACTTCACGACCCCGAGGGTGTAGGAGATGATACGACACTCCTCGGGGTCGGTAACAGCCTGGAGGGACCCCCGGCGCAGCTCGTTGAAGGAGAGCAAAGCTCGCCGGAAGTCCCCCTTAGTAAATTCCTGCTCATCAGGCTCCTCCGGTGCCAAGTCCTTGTAATGGACCAGCTGGTCCTCGAAGATCTCGAGGCCCAGCTGTGGAAGGGAGGCAAAGTCGTCCCAAGAGATGTGCCATGACGAACGGGAAGGCTTAGGGCTCGCTGGTTCCTGGTCCTCTGGTGGTGGTGGTGGTGGTGGAGGCTTGAGGCTCGCTGGTGTCTGGTCCTCTGGTGGTGGAGGTGGTGGAGGTGCACAAGAAACAGGAGCTGCAACTTCAGATGGCGAAGAATGTGTGACATCCCCCACCTCCATGGGCACCTCTGAGAAAGGCTGAGAAGCAGACCGGCAGGAGACTGCATGGCCCGACAGCTGTATCCTCGTCGGTGGAGTAGAGGGCTGCAGCTGCAGCACCCTCGGGACCAAGGAGGTGGGGGTTGCAGATGGCCCAGGATGACGTCGAGCAGCCCTCCTCCCAGGCCTCCTCTGCAGCACGGGTGTGGAGGAAAAAGACTCGGGGATAGAGATGGCAGGGAGCCCGTTGGCCTGGAAGATGACGGGCAGGCGCTGGGCAAAAACTGCCAGATCTCCCCCCCGAAAAAGCCTTGGCAACCTCCATACACATGGCTATGATGGTAGAGGCAGAGGAGGTAGGGGAGGAGGCAGGAGCAGCAGGTGGAAGCTGACGACGACGTCTATGGCGGGTGAGGGCGTGGAGAGAGCCCCGCACTGCCTGGCCTGCAGGGCCGGTGACGAAAGCAGCTGCAGGGCCCTTAGCATCCTCTTCCACCACAAACTCCACCACCTCGCCAGCAGCAACCGAAGGCACAGGATGGGCAGGGTTGGGGGCCGCGATGGAGGAGCGGTGGAGGAACACTTCCCCCCCTGAATCACGGTGAATCAGGAAGCCGTAGCCCTTCCGAACGTTGTACCATTTCACGTGCCCCACAACCTTGGCTGATGGTGGATCTTCAGCTGCTGGATTGAAAATCGAGATGAAGTGACGCTGGATAGAAAGTCCGCACACGTGTTGCCTTCTCAACTGCTACTTCTTCTCCATATAGAGATACAGAGTCTATGATAGACTTTATATCCGTGAGTCTGCAGACCTTGGCTGTGAATATGGTGGCCCCACCAAAAATGTTCCCAATTGGGCCCCTGCAGCTCCTAATGTCGGCCCTGTATATATATATATATATATATATATATATATATATATATATATATATATATATATATATATATATATATATATATATATATATATACATATATATATATATATATATATATATATATATATATATATGTATATATATACATATGTGTATATAATATATATATACATGTACATAATATATATATACATGTATATAATATATATATACATGTATATATATATATATATATATATATATATATATATATATATATATACATATATATATATATATATATATATATATGGTGTGTGTGTGTGTGTGTGTGTGTGTGTGTGTGTATTTTTATTTTTTTTTTTACTCTGTGCTTGTGTTTACAGTAGGTAGGTTTGTTACGAAACAAAGCTTTGCTAAACTTTTTTTTTTTTTTTTAAATTCTAGATAAGATTTTTATGTTAATATTTACATCGGTTTCTGATTCGTCAATGAATTCTTGCCACACTGTGGAACATCTTGTGGTTTTAATTATTTATCGATTTATTTTGTTTTATTTTACTCCCCAGAACCGACATGAGATACATGTATAATTCTGTTTGACCTGAAATAATATTTTAAAGACATTATTTTCTACCTATCTATCTATTGCCATAGGCCCAAATCCCGTAAGGGGTGGCCACAAACAAAGCGCCTCCATTCCGTCCTATCCACCGCCATTTCACTGCCCTCCCCCCAGCTCACACACCCCTCTCTCATATATCTCTCCACTCCATCCCTCCATCTCATCCTTGGCCTCCTCCTCCTTCTCCCCCCCCCTCCACCTCACTCACATACAATCTCCTCGTTAGTCTCTCGTTCCACTCCACATGGCCAAACCATCTATCTATCCGTCTATTGCCAGACGCCATAATCCCGTAAGGGGTGGCCATTTGACTTTGAGTTATATGTTTTACGGGGAGGGGCACTAACTCTCCCCCAACCCACTTGTTGACACGTAGGGAGCACGGATGGTTTGGTTATATGGTTACCACCCAGCTTTGTAAATGGTTTCATGGCTTACAGTAAACCATTTTACTTGTCACTCAATGAAAAGCCACCTGTAAAGGAAAGAAAAGCAATAAGAAGTGACAGGAAAGTTGGGAGAAATAGGAAGAAAGGAGGGCAGTCACAGAAAAAGAATGATAAAGACTAAGGAAGAAGTAGGCAGCACTACATCAAGTGAGTGGATGATGGTCGCCACCACCTACCACTAGGCCAAACCACCTCAGTGTATTTCTCCTAATGCTTTCTATCACATCCACATCAACACCACAACGGTGCTTCACCTCCTCAGTCTGTTTTTCTATGCGGTTCCAAATGCTTTTCTCAGCTCATTGCCACTGCTCTCGCTCTTGACTTGTGTCCTTCCAACAAGGTCCAAGCTTCACATCCATACGTTAGAGTTGGTACAAGCTTCACACCCATACGTTAGAGTTGGTACCACAATAAATCATGCAGCGAGTTTTTAACTTCCATGCTCACTTCCCTACTTCTTATCACTGCTTCCAAAGAACCAGCCGCCTTTCTTCCTTGTTGTACCCTTTCAAGCACTTCATCCTCCAAACTTCCATCCTTACTCATCACATTATCCTAGTACGTAAATGCATTCACATTTTCCATTTCATCATCATCCAGTCTCACTGTACATTCAATGACTTCTTTTCTCTCGAAGACCATAACTTTACTCTTCCCTACATTCACCTATAGATTCCATTTCATACACACTCTCTCAAACTTATTCACCAAGCCCTGCAGTTCCCCTTCTTCCTCACTTAACAATACAGTATCACCTTCACACAACAATACAGGAAGTTTCCAAGCGCTGCCCCCTCTCATTAGGGCCGCTCCAACACCCACTGCTCTATCTGGTATCTCTTTTATAACACCATCCATATTCAGATTGAACAACCATGGAGACATGACACATCCCTATTTCAATCCAACTTTCAAACATAAAAATTAAAACACCTCACTATCCACACGCACTGCAACCTTAGCGCCTTCATACATACTCCTCACGGCATTCAACAACTTCTCATTTACTCCACATACTTTTAGTATTCCGCACATTCCGTGTCTATCCATTCTGTCACATGCTTTTTCCAAATCCATGAAGGCAGCATACAACTTCTATCCCTTCTCTAGAAACTTCCAATAACGAGGTAAGGATGAATATCTGATCTACACTATATATATATATATAGATATATATATATATATATATATATATATATATATATATATATATATATATATATATATATATATATATATATATATATATATATATTGTTACGGAACAGAGAAAGATAATGTACACTTTAAGTGAGAATACGAAGAGTCACTACTGTCCCGTAAAGTTCCAGGTTCAAAACAAAAGAGTTAGGTAAAATTACAAGTTAAAGTTTAATGCTTAAATTAACAACAAAACATTCAGAACTCATAAGGATAATGTAATGGCAAAAACAGGTTAAATATATGGTTAACTGCAATAGCCTCTATTAACACGAAATTAGCAAGAATAAATTTATCTAAGTCAGCCCTGATAAAATGAGATACCAGATAATACTCAGTGAATGCCAGATAAATTATTACAGATACAAACTATTATCAAAAATGACTGACATAAAGATCCCTACATGAATTACAAAAACTTCACTAGGCCTACAAATTAAACTTATGCTATACAGTACAAGAAAAAATGCAATAACAGTTATACTCAAATTACACACAGCTGCTAGATGGTTGGAGATTTCTTGAGCACTCACAATAATAATATCTGTACAGGGGAGGACAGAGATGTGAACAAAATGAGGAGCAGATCTAAGTGGCAATGATGCAGAGACTGAGCTCATTATATAGGGGCCAGCAGAGCCTGACACAACTTGTAATAAGGACGCGCAAATGAAGCGATGGGGACAAACGGTCGACAATCCCGCACTGAATAACAGAAAGGACGACTTACTCTACTATAAGGGTAGAAGGGGGGGACTGAGGCAGAACACGCTCGTGATCAAACATGCAGCATACTGTGCGTTAAAATTACACAAAGGATGATGAAATCATAGGCTATGTAACACCTCCCCACAAAGAAAAAGAAATTTACAAAGGAAATTTCTTATTACTCTAAAACAATCTGTCTAAAGTCTAGATAAGCAATCTGCAATAACATTCTCTTTCCCCTTGACATGTTGTATGTCTAATGAATACTCCTGAAGAAGTAGACTCCATCTTGTCAATCTCTGATTTTTATCTTTAAACTTACTAAGGAATTTCAGTGGGTTGTGATCGGTATAAATGACTATGGGGTCAAAACCAGAACACAAATAAAATGAAAAATGCTGTAAACCCAAAATCAAGGCCAAAAGCTCTTTCTCAATAGTTGAGTAGTTCTTTTGAGGTGGAGTGAACTTCTTACTGTAATAAGATACAGGATGTTCAATACCCTGATCATCCTCTTGCAGCAAAACAGCCCCAGCTCCTGTATCACTTGCATCAACAGCCATCTTAAAAGGCTTAGCAAAATTTGGAGTAGCGAGCACTGGCTGACTTAATAGAATAGCTTTAAGTTTGTTGAAAGAGGATTCACAGTTATCGGTCCAGACAAATTCAACTCCCTTTTTCAGTAGGTCTGTAAGTGGTGATACAAGAATAGAAAAGTTAAGAACAAATCTCCTGTAATAACCTACCATTCCCAAAAATCTTTGTAGCTCTTTCCTACTTTTAGGTCTGGGAAGATCACTTATAACCTGAACCTTAGCTCCTGGTGGTGCAACATGTCCATCACCAATTACATACCCAAGGTACTGAACCTTAGCTTGACCAAACTCACACTTTGATAAATTAGCTACAAGATTAGCATGAACTAAACGGTCAAGAAATTTACTGACATGGCATAGGTGATCTTTCCAGTTGTCACTGAAGATTAATACATCATCAATATAAACAACACACCCTGCCAAACCCTCTGTTACAACATTCATGAGCTTCTGAAATGTGGCTGGTGCATTCTTCATACCATACGGCATTACAGAACATGCAAAAGCCTTTCCTAGTGTTACAAAACATGAGATCTCCCTAGCATGTTCAGTCATAGGTACTTGCCAGTATCCCTTTAACAAATCAAACTTACTTATGTACCTAGCCTTTCCGATCTTGTCTATGCAATCTTCCACACGAGGGAGAGGGTAAGTGTCTGTTTTGGTTATCTGATTAACACGTCTGTAGTCGATGCAAAGCCTCTGTGACCCACCTGGCTTAGGGACTAGAGTGACAGGAGAACTCCACTCGCTCTGACAGGGCTCAATCATCTTGTGGTCCAACAGGTAGCCAAGCTCCTTCTGGATGAGAGGAACTTTCATTGGGTTCACACGGTAAGGAGGCAATTTAATTGGCTTTGCGTCTCCAACATCGACATCATGCATCAACACAGTAGTTCTTCCTGGAGTAGCACGGAACACTTGCGGGTACTCCTGCAGTAATGCCGAAAACTCCTGCCTTTCCTTGGGAGGTAGATGAGAAAGCTTAGTCTGGAGATCATTCATGATATCAGGATTCTTCCCCAAACTATCACTCAGGCTCATGCTGCATGGGAGAACTTCACTTGCAGACTCGGGTGGAACAGCTACAGTGCAGACTGGATTATTTTCGTCCCGCCTGTGATATAACTTTAGCATGTTGATGTGACATAGTTGCTTCCTCTTTCTACGATCTGGTGTGGCGATGACATAGTTGACATCACTGAGTTTTTTCTCCACGAAATAAGGGCCACTAAACTTGGCTTGAAGAGGTTGCCCATGAACTGGTAGCAGAATCAAAACCTGATCTCCTGGCTGAAAGTGGCGTAACCTGGACTTCTTATCATACCAAGTCTTCATCTTCTCCTGAGCAGCTCCTAAATTCTCTCTCGCCAGCTGTAAAAGCAGTGGACAGCCGTTCTTTGAACTTCATCACATACTCCAGCAGGTTGACGTCATCTTCCTCCGACAGCCAGCATTCCTTGAGTAGCTTAAGGGGTCCTCTTACTTCATGGCCAAACAGTAGTTCAAAAGGTGAGAAGCCCAGTGATTCATTTGGAGATTCTCTTGCAGCAAACACAACGAATGGAAGACCTTTATCCCAGTCTTTCTGATGTTCCAAACAGTATTTCTTGAGCATCGATTTGAGTGTTTGATGATATCTCTCCAACGCTCCTTGGGTCTGGGGATGGTAAGCTGAAGACATGATCTGGGTGATGCCCAACTCTTTCAGAGACTGCTTGAAAACATTTGACATGAAATTACTTCCTCGGTCTGACTGTACCTCCTTGGGCAGACCAAACTTTGTGAAGAACCCTAGCATTTCCTTAACCACGTTCTTTGCTGAGATGTTTCTAAGTGGAATGGCTTCAGGATAACGAGTAGCCATATCAATCATGGTCAACACATAAGAAAATCCTGAAGAAGTCTTAGGAAGAGGGCCCACAATATCCACCAACACACGGGTGAAAGGCGCCTCAAAAGGAGGAATGGGAACTAGAGGTGCAACCTTTTCGGTCTGATTACACTTTCCCACAACTTGACAGGTGTGACAAGACTTACAATACCAGGAAACATCCCTGAAGATACCTGGCCAGTAGAAGTGTTTCAAAATGCGTGCCACAGTCTTCCTCACTCCAAGGTGTCCTGCCAAACTGGAATCATGAGCCACTCTAATGATATCCTGCCTACAAACACGAGGGATGACAACTTGATGTACAACCTCCCATTCACAGTCGGCTGATGCTGCTGGGGGTCTCCATTTCCTCATAAGTACTCCTGACTTTACATAATAACAAGTAGAAGCACCGGCTGACTCTTCTTCACTGTAAGCAGAGTTAGCTAGACCTTTCAACTCAGGGTCAGCAACCTGCAACTCAACCAACTCTTGACGAGACAAATTATCAACACTACGGGGTACTGCCTCATCTGGTGAATGGTCCAAATTAGCAAGAAAAGTGTTAGCTAGGATAACATCATCATCATCATCATCCTCTAAATCACCAGTAACTTTAGACTTAGCCCTAGTGACAGCACATGCAGGGAACACATCAGGGACATCACAATCCTGGGACACAGCCACTGGCTCACTAGACAACTGAGGAGCTGGACACACTTGACTTCCACCAATATGATTTCCAAGTAAGAAAGTTACACCTGACATTGGGAGTGTCTCAACCAACCCAACCATAACAGAACCATTAACAAAACCAGACTCTAAATTCACTCTGCACAGAGGAACAGAGAAGTAATTATTCCCTACACCTTGCAAGATTACAGTTTCATCAGAGGAATTAACATTAGAGCCTAGAACACTGGTCAGCATAAGGGATTGGCAAGCACCTGTATCACGATATATTTGAACTGATTTCCTGTCATTACTGTCCAGAGGACTGACAAAACCAACAGACAGGAAATTAGCACATGAACTCTTGAGAGTGTCACCCACGTTACTGCTCAAAAGAGGAGCTCCATCATGAGAATTTAAGTTACCCCTCAAAGCAGGTTCAGTTAACTCAGTTAAAGAATTCTGGGAACTCTCAAGAGTGGACACTAGACCAATTGACTGAATATTTAAAGACTCCTTTTTTGTTCACATCACGCTGTCTCCTGAAACATCTCTCCGTAGTATGACCAAGCTTACTACAATAAGTACATTTACTTTTCTGAAATTCTAGAGGTGAAGCTGGTATTTACTTCCTGAGAAACATCATCCTTATTCTCTTTTCCTGTTACCTGTACTCTGAGTAGAGGCAACGTACTTACTCTCAGCTTTCCCTTTTTCTCTAGAATATCTCTTGTGAGTGAGAACATACTCATCAGCTAAAACTGCAGCATCAGACAAATTATCTACTCTTTTCTCATCAAGATATAGGCTTACATCTTTATAAATACACCTTTTGAAGTCCTCCAGCAAAATCATCTGCTTAAATTTGTCAAAATCAGAATCCACATTCTTAGAATTTAACCACTGCTCTAACAGATCTTCTTTGATTTTTGCATACTCCAACATGGGATTGCTTATCTTGCTTGTAAGTTGTCCTAAATTTTACTCTATAAGCTTCAGGAACAAGCTCATAGGCCTTAAGAATCAAGCTCTTAACTACATCATAATTATCAGACTGATCCTGAGGCAAAGATGCATAAGTTACTTGAGCTTTACCGGTGAGAACAGTTTGAAGGAGTACTGGCCAATACTCCTTAGGCCAATTAAAACCTGTAGCTACCCTCTCAAACAACTGAAAATACTTTTGTTAAATCAGATTCATTAAAAGGAGGGACAAGTTTAACATTTTTAGCCACATCAAAAATCATCAGAGCTAGATGATCCAGTTCCACCTTTGTTTCATGCGATACTCATGGTCTGCCTGAATCCTGGCAAGTTCAACTTGTGCCTGAGCCTGTATCTGTGCCTCCTGAATCCGAACCTGAGATTCCGCCTCCTTAGCCTGAGACTCAGCCTCCTTAGCACGTGCTTGAAATTCAGCTTCCTTCACACGAGCCTCCTGCAGGGCTAGCTGTAACTTAGCTAATTCAATCTGCGTTTGCTCATTTGGAGGAGTTACATTAAACAAGCTTTTATTAATCATGCCAACAATTTGATCTTTAGAATGATGAGAGTGAACTGCAATTCCCAATTGTTGAGCAACAAGCTTAAGTTCATTCTTTGTTCTGTTTTCTATATCACACACTGTTTGCACATTTGACAAAAAATCTTTGGCTTCATCAAGTGTAGAAATAGTAGCCATCATGAATATATCACAGTCACAAAATATCAAACAATATCCTTATGATAATATCCTGAATATCCTGATATGAGGTCGCCAAATTTATGTTACGGAACAGAGAAAGATAATGTACACTTTAAGTGAGAATACGAAGAGTCACTACTGTCCCGTAAAGTTCCAGGTTCAAAACAAAAGAGTTAGGTAAAATTACAAGTTAAAGTTTAATGCTTAAATTAACAACAAAACATTCAGAACTCATAAGGATAATGTAATGGCAAAAACAGGTTAAATATATGGTTAACTGCAATAGCCTCTATTAACACGAAATTAGCAAGAATAAATTTATCTAAGTCAGCCCTGATAAAATGAGATACCAGATAATACTCAGTGAATGCCAGATAAATTATTACAGATACAAACTATTATCAAAAATGACTGACATAAAGATCCCTACATGAATTACAAAAACTTCACTAGGCCTACAAATTAAACTTATGCTATACAGTACAAGAAAAAATGCAATAACAGTTATACTCAAATTACACACAGCTGCTAGATGGTTGGAGATTTCTTTAGCACTCACAATAATAATATCTGTACAGGGGAGGACAGAGATGTGAACAAAATGAGGAGCAGATCTAAGTGGCAATGATGCAGAGACTGAGCTCATTATATAGGGGCCAGCAGAGCCTGACACAACTTGTAATAAGGACGCGCAAATGAAGCGATGGGGACAAACGGTCGACAATCCCGCACTGAATAACAGAAAGGACGACTTACCTCTACTATAAGGGTAGAAGGGGGGGACTGAGGCAGAACACGCTCGTGATCAAACATGCAGCATACTGTGCGTTAAACAAAGGATGATGAAATCATAGGCTATGTAACAATATATATATATATATATATATATATATATATATATATATATATATATATATATATATATATATATATATGTATGTGTGTGTGTGTGTGTGTGTGTGTATTAACAATATATATATATATATATATATATATATATATATATATATATATATATATATATATATATATTGTGTGTGTGTGTCCGACTTCTGGGCAAAGGCTTCAGAGCCTATCCTCAAGTCCAAGTAATCCTCCTACATTTTCACGTGTCACCACTTCGGCGCTAACACCCACTAACCATATTAAATACATGCTCGAGCTGTCTCATACAGGACTGGTGTACTGGTATTAGCGGGAGTACTTTTATGACATGTCGGCGGACCATCTTGTAGATCAGAAAACCCTGCTTTTTATGAAATTCAAATCCTTGAACTGTTCCCTTCCAAAGCTGGGATTCGAACCTGGGTCCATTAGGACTGTAAGCCACCTCTCTACCGATTCTGCCACCATCTCCCCCTAAAAGTGGTCTTTTCAGTATTGAATAAAACAAGAGCAGAATTGCTCTTGGATATGTGGTGAGGCTCTTGTTTCAAACAGTTTTCTGACAGCTAATATGGACACTCCGTGCCAAAAACTTTATATGGGACCACTTTTATATCTCAATAGGCTTAAATAAAGCACTCTTACTAACGATGTCGATAGATGGTGCCGCCTCAGCTGTCAGCTGATGACAAACTGGGAGATTCTCCATGTCTCCAAACGCCTCCTTTTAACAAATCCGCCAGAATCAGAAGAAGAAGAAGAACGCTGGCCACTCATTGACCTGCTGGCCATCGCCGCAGGTAATAACCTAGCAGCAGTGACATTAACTGCAAAAAGAGATTGCACAGATTTATCATAGCAGTTAATGACAAAGTACAAATTCGAATATTTTTCCCAAATATAATATTTCGTCTCAGATGTCCGATGAATAATTTTTGAAGAAACCGAATAATAAAATATTTGCAAGAAAAGGATTAAAAACGAATGAAATGAAGAGAACAAAGACTGAGAGATCCACTTTCCCTCCAACTTAGTACGAGGCTTCAAAAGTATCTTTAAAGACACAACCCACCTGCCTTTGGTAATGCCGGCATGCCGACCTATTGTATATTACAGTATATAAATAAATCATTTCACGGGGGCTCTTGGAAGCATTTTGGCCGTGTAAAGAAAACTATTTACTTTAATGTTCGCTAAATTTGTGCAACAGTTCACTTACTGACAGGAGCTGTAACTGATCATTATATATATATATATATATATATATATATATATATATATATATATATATATATATATATATATATATACTGTATATATATATATATATATATATATATATATATATATATATATATATATATATATATATATTGCCAGACTCCTCAATCCCGTTTGGGATGGCCACAAACAAAACGCCTCCACGTCACCCTGTCGCCCGCCATTTCACTGCCCTGCTCCCAATTCACACCCCCCGCTCTCATATACCTCTCCATCCCATCCCTCCATCTCATCCTCGGCCTCCCCCTCCTCCCTCTTCCCCCCTCCACCTCACTCACATACACTCTCTTCGTCAGTCTTTCACCCTCCATCCTCTCCACATGGCCAAACTACCTCAGTGTGTTCCACATAACGCTTCATTTCACATCCACATCCACACCACAACGCTCCTTTAAATCCTCATTCGTCAGCCTGTCTCTCCATGTGACTCCATAGGCTAACCCATTTCCACTGCTTTCACTCAACTTGTGTCTTTCCAACAACGTCCAAGCTTCACTTCCATACGTTAGAGTTGATATCACAATACTGTCATGTAGTAAATTTTTCACTTCCATGCTCACTTCCTTGTTTCTTATCACTGCTTTCAAAGAACCAGCAACCTTTCTTCCCTGCTGTACCCTTTCAAGCACTTCACCCTCCAAACCTCCATCATTACTCATCACACTACCGAAGTACTTAAAAGTACTCACATTTTCCAATTCCTCACCATCCAATCTCGCTGTACATTCACTGACTTCGCCTCTCTCAAAGACCATCACTTTACTCTTCCCAACATTCACCTTTAGATTCCGTTTCTTACACACTCTCCCAGACTCATCCACCAAGCCTTGCAGCTCCCCTTCGTCTTCACTCAACAACACAGTATCATCTGCAAACAACAGTACAGGGAGTTTCCAAACACTATCCTCTCTCACCAGGGCCACTCCAACATCCACTACCCTACCTTGTACCTCTTTTATTACCCCCATCCATGTACAGATTGAACAACCATGGAGACATGACACATCCCTGTTTCAACCCAACCTTCAAAGAGAAAAATTCACTTAGTTCACCATCCACACGCACTTCAGCCTTAGCACCATCGTACATACTGTTCACAGCATTCAACAACTTCCCATCTACTCCACATATTCTTAATACTTTCCACAATCCTTGTCTATCCACCCTGTCATATGCTTTCTCCAAATCCATGAAAGCCGGATACAACTTCTTTCCCATCTCTAGAAACTTTTCCACTAAAGATCTAATAATGAATATCTGATCTACACAACCTCTTCCCTTCCTAAAGCCTCCCTGTTCTTCTCCAACTAATTCCTCTATTCTTTCTCTAACTCTGTCAATAAGTATCCTACCATACACTTTTCCTATTATACTAAGAAGACAAATGCCCCTATGATTACCACACACTTCTTTTTCCCCTTTTCCTTTGTACAAGGGAATAATTATACCTGACTTCCAATCCTCCGGGACTCTACCTTCCTCCCAGGCCAATCTGCACATTTTCCACATCCATTCTACTATATATATATATATATATATAGATAGATAGATAGATAGATAGATATAGATATAGATAGATAGATAGATAGATATATATATATATATATATATATATGTGGGTTAGGTGTGACAGGAAGATTTTGAAAGTGAGTGAGTTGGATAAAAGAGAGAAAAAGATAGAGTATCAGGAGAAATTGAAAGATGAGTGGAACGCAGTGAAAGATCGGGAAAATGGCAGTGTGGAGGAGGAATGGCAGTTATTTAAGAGTGCTGTGGTGTGGCATGCAGAAGAGGTGTGTGGTGCGAAATGTGTGGGTGGTGGTGTAAGAAAAGGAAGTGAATGGTGGTGCGAGGAAGTAAGTATGGTTGTGGCTGAGAAGAGACATGCATATGAAGTGTGGCTGCAGAGGAAGAATGAGATGTCATATGAAAGGTATAAGGAAAAGAGGAATAGGGTGAGAAAGGCTGTGCATGATGCTAAAGTGGCAGCAGATGAGAGGTGGGGTAGGTGGCTGACAGAGAATTTTCAACAGAATAAGAAAATGTTTTGGAAGAAGGTGAAAATGGTGCGAAAGGGAGAGTCTGGGAAGGAAGAACGAGTAAAAGCAGAGGATGGAAGGATGTTAATTGAGATGGAGGCAGTAAGGAAGAGATGAGCGGAGTATTTGAAAAGATTGTTAAATATAGAGGAGGAAAGGGTGGCTGAGACTGTGGCTGATGGAAGGGTGCAAGGAATAAATGTGTTGGGAGAGTTGAATGATTCTTTGATCACGAAGGAGGAAGTGGAGAAGGCAGTAAAAGAGATGAAAACAGGGAAAGCTGCAGGTATGGATGGGTGTGCCATGGAATGCCTGAAGGGTGTTGGAGTGACTATTGTTGACTGATTAGTAAGACTGTTGAATGTGTGATTCGTGAAAGGGATGGTGCCAGTTGACTGGGCAAGTGCTTGTGTGGTCCCACTGTATAAAGACAAGGGTGATAAGTATGAATGTACTAGCTTTAGGGGTATAAGTCTGTTGAGTGTTGTAGGTAAGGTGTATGGTAGAGTGTTAATTATGAGAGTTAGAGAGGGTACAGAGGAGTGATTGGTGACGAGAAATGTGGCTTTAGGAGAGGGAGGGGATGCGTGGATCAGGTGTTTGCAGTGAGACAAGTGTGTGAAAAGTATTTAGCGAATGGCAAGGATGTGTTTTGGGCATTTGTGGATTTAGAGAAAGCGTATGATAGAATTGATAGGGAGGCTTTGTGGACTGTTTTAAGATTGTATGGACTTGATGGTAGGTTACTAAAAGGGGTGAAAAGTTTTTATGTAAATAGTAGAGCGTGTGTAAGAGTGGGAAATGCTGTGAGTGATTGGTTTCCTGTGAGACTGGGGCTGCGACAGGGATGTGTGATGTCGCCTTGGTTGTTTAATATTTACATGGATGGTGTTGTAAGGGAGGTGAATGCAAGAGTTTTAGGTGGAGGTCTGAGTCTGGTGAATGTTGATGGTGGAGAGTGGAATCTGAAGCAGCTGCTGTTTGCAGATGATACTGCACTGGTGGCTGATTCAGAGGAGAGATTGAGACAGTTGGTAGAGGAGTTTGGAAGGGTGTGTGAAAGGAGAAAACTGAATCTAAATGAGAATAAGAGGAAAGTGATGAAGTGTATGAGGTTGGTAGATGGTAGGGGGATGAATATAGTTTTGAATGGCGAGTTGCTTGAGGAGGTAGAGTATTTTAAATATCTAGGGTCACATGTTGGTGTGGATGGAAGAATAGATGCAGAAGTGAAGTTTAGAATAAATGAAGTAGGAAAGGTGCTGGGAGGAATTAAAAAAGTGTTTAGATGTCGTTCGCTTAGAATGGATGTAAAGAGAAGGCTGTATGAGGGTATTGTGGTACCGTCTGCGTTATATGGGGCTGAAACATAGAATATGGGTGTAGCAGAGAGGAAAAGTTTGAATGTAATGGAGATGAGGTGTCTGAGGAGTATGTGTGGAGTGATGCGTATGGATCGAGTGAGAAATGATGAAGTGCGAAGGAGAACTGGAGTTGTTCGGGAGATGGCTGGTAGAGTTGAGCAGAGGGTGTTGTGATGGTTTGGGCATATGGAGAGGATGGATAATGGGCGATTGGTGAAAAAGATAACTAGATCTGATGTGAGAGGTGTAAGGCTGAGAGGAAGACCACGAATAGGATGGATGGACAGTGTGAAGAGAGCGCTGGATGCGAGAGGGATGTCTGTTGAGCAAGGAAGAGTGGCTGTGCGTGACAGAAATAAATGAAGAGAAATTGTGAATGAATAAGTGATGACGCAGCCCTGAGGGGATATTCTCCCGCATTTGGTCTGATCAGCTAGTCAGGTCAGGTGCGGGTAAGGGGATGAGTCGGTTATGATGTGGGAGGGGTAAACCAGCTCTGCTGTCGGGCCCCGCTGCGGATGTCACTGATTGCATTGCGTAGTTGACCCTTGTGCGGTGTGGTGCGGTGAGGATCTGTCCGTTCTCCCCTTTGGGGCTAAGATGTGAATGAATGTGTTTGAATGGATGAGTAAATGGGGAGTGTGTCGTCCTGTCTCGGCTACCTCCCTTTCCTTGGGGGAAGCAGCCTAGGTATATAGATAGATAGATATATATGAAGGACCCGTCCTGTCCTGACCTATCACCCATGACCATCTATGCACCTCCAGTCCATCCCTATCATTTTTTTTTCCGTTCACCCCCACCTGTTTTTGTATGGAACATCTCTAGGAGTTGCTGTCCGTCTGTCACTCACTAACGATTTTGGACGCGAGGTACTTCACGTCTATAGCCCTTAGCAACTTTAGCTAATAGTTTCCACATGAAACCTCACTACAGTACCCAAAATCACCCTCCGACACCACAGCATGCCTAGGACATCAACGGAACCGCCCTGAAGCCCCTGTTGGATGCTGACACGGGAAACCGATGTAGAGCATAAAAAAAAATGATTAAAAAAACGTACTATTAGTAACTGTAATCACAGCGAAATTTGCATACAACGGTGGAATAATACAAATGATTTTGTTTCTGCATAGGCCTATCACTTTCATATCCAAATTAATATTCACGATTAAAAAAAATATTCCCGCCATAACCAGGCGATAAGAGCATATTCATTTGTGACTAGTGGAAGAAAAATTTCAAGACTAAATTTCAGAAAATCGCTGCGTGATAGAGAAAAAGTAAAAACACATTTGTAATCAGCACCGTCAGTTTAACCCAAATTACTCATTCTTATTTCTGAACTAGATAAAAAGTTGAAATTTGTCGAGGAGCGTTATCATCATCAGCAGCAGCAGTCTGTCAGTTCACTGCAGAACAAACGCAGTAAAATTATATGCCCGTCTGACTGTACTGATGGGATTAAAGATGTGTTAAACAGAGAAACTTCATTTTTCTCTAATTAACAGATGTGATTTTGTACTTCTAATGAGCCGTCATCGATATCCACAGAGCTATTGAACTGTGCCATCAGTCAATGAAACTTTCTCACACCCACACCCACACACATGCTCTCTCTCTCTCTCTCTCTCTCTCTCTCTCTCCTTTCATAAACTTTGCACCATTTCACTCGCACCTAATCCTCTCGAGTTACCAGTCTCTCAACCGTTATCAATAAAGCAGTTTTGTAGTATCATAGGTTTCATTCATTCATCAGTTTCTCATGCATGCCATATATTTTTTTTTCCAGTAAGTTGGAAATGGGAGAAAGCTGACAAAACGAGAAAAGGGAGAGGAATAAGAAAGGAGAAGAGGATAAGATGAAGAAGAGAAAAGGGAGAGTTAGAGGGGAAAGTCTGAGTATATAGGACGCTGAAGGAGAGAGGGAGAAGGTGGAAAGCAGGAGAAAAATAAAAAAGAGAGAAGAGAAGAGAAAAGGTAGAAGAAAGCAAGAGAAGACAAAATAAATCATGGGAACAAAAATAAAGAAATGAAATACTAGAAGAGAGGGAAAGAACTACAAAGTACAAGTAAGAGAAGAGAGAAGAGAACAAGTGAGAAAGAAGCACAAAGAAGAGAAGATACACAAACATACACCCATACACATACACATGCACACACGCAAAAATACACACAGACAAACACACAGACTCATACGCAAACACACTCGCATGGAAGTCAGTCCTTCACTTTTATCCTGAAAGGCAACATTCTCCTAGTTAGCTACTGTGCCATTTTTATCTGTAATTAAGAGGTATGATTCAGTTGACCTCTACTGAGATTTAGTATCCAGCTCGTTGTGTTTAACGGTCTTGCTGCTTATGGTAGGTGGTTATTTGTGCTTGTTCTGCAGGAATAGGAGTAGAGTGAAATTATGTATACGTATATTTCTATCTGTCTGTCTCTAGCCAAACGCCTTAATCTCGTAAGGATTAATGCCCCATCGGCAATAGACATCATTACTGGAGTTTCACGGAAATATCTGAAGGTACGATTTTTTTTCTTTTTTAACAAGACTTATCATACTGAAGGAAGTTTCATGGTACATCTCATATAAACGTTTTGTCATCCATGTTATCGGTCTAGGCAACTACCTTTTCCTCCTCGCCTCGTGCTTGTACCTTTATAGCTCTCCCTTTGCTGTGCTGAGCCGAGTGCCATACCCTCTTAGTGGCAAAAAATATTTCAGTTAAAGTCCATTCATGTCTCTTTTTCAAACATACTATTCGCCCAGTGTTTTTAATTCCACATGCTGTATTGTGTGCTTGACATTCCTCTCACTCCATCCCATTTTCCCTTCCGTCTTTCACCTCCACTCCAGCCTCCCCATAGCTTAACAGCCATAATTTTTTTTTCTTTTCCGGTGGCTATCATGTCTTAGTTAATACTTAGTTAATACAAGTGCCGGTGGGCCCTTCGGGCCCCTCGCACTTGCTCCTGCGGAGGGCTCTCGCGTTTATGTGCTGTTCTAGCATAACGTTGTCACTTGGATTTTTTGCAGCTGACCAATTGATCGTGCTATTTGCAGGTTCGGTAATGGAACCCAGGTCGTCCGAACGCAAGTCCAAAGTACACACACAGACACACGGCTACTGCTACAGTTTATTTTAGTTCTACCTGTGGGCAAAAAATTCTACGGAGATGCTATGCTGGGCTTTTGGAGCAGCGTTTTTTGGTCAAAATGTGATCACTCATTTAATATAGTAAAAATTTTTCAATCGTGATGGGACCAAGTTCATTCACATCAACGATTTTTTTGCGATTTTTTTTTTGCCAGTTTTGGTGCGATTTGAATGTGTAGTTTCGGCTGCCCAAAATACACACACACACACACACACACACACACACACACACACACACACACACACACACACGGCTAGTGCTATAGTATATTAGAAGCCTCATCTTTTCCTTAGTCCCATTCTGTCTTTGCAATCAACTGATCGTTATAAATTTCGTATTCCAGCAGCTAGCGTACATCGTAACCATGCGTCAAGTTCGCACCTCCTCTTTCCCTTTTCTCCTCCTGTACCTGTACTACCCAGCTCTTCCCTCACGTTCACCTGAGCCTGCACTTCTCTCACCATCTTCATGGGACTCCGACGCTAACTTTACTCCAACCTTATTTCCTCCCTGTCAAAAATTTTCTCTTAGAGTTCAAAGTGGCCTACTGGAGTGGCATACATTCTGAGTGGAGTTGGGTGGGGCTGAGCAAGGCAGAGCATGGCAGGGGAGGGCAGGGCAAAACAGAACAAGGGAAGACCAAGGAAGGGCAGGACAGGGACACACAACCAAGACAGAGCACGAGAGAGTAAATGAAGGACAGTGTAAGTACAGGACAATGTAGGGCAGGGAGGGACAGAGCAAATAGGGTGCAGGACAGTTATAGGTAGGTATAGGCAGAAGAGAGTGCAGCCAGGAGAAAGCAGATGTGTGTAAACCAAGGTGAGTGAAGGACAAGGCAGGACAGGTAAAAGTGATTTAATACAGGGCAGGGCACGGCGTGTAATGATGATGCAGGACAGAATAGGGCAGAGGGGGTAATGATGGTGTTGGAGATGGTAGGGCAGGACGAGTAATGATGGTGCTGGACAGGGTAGGGTAGGGCGGATAATGATGGGGCAGGACAGAGCACACCTGGTGGTAAGAGTTAGTAAAGAGGAGGGTAGCTTAGAAAATTCTGAAAGAGTATAATGGTAGCTTCAGCCCAGTAACGCCATTCTAAGTTTTGTTCTTTCTATTCCCAGATAATTTATTGAGTATTAAAGAGACCTTTAGGACGCTAAGGGTTGGCAACAATCTATTAATCTTACTGTATGATGACGTATTTTTTATTCATTCTTGCTACCCGATTGCACATATGGTATAGGGGAAAATCTTTCTAGTATAAAATTTTGAAACAATCTGCATTCATTCCTTCATAACGATGACATTATTATATTTTTGCCACCAAAAGAGATGCCTCTCGTAGCGATGGAGTTGTAGAGAACGAAAGTGCATTGTTCATCACAGGTACAAATGTGCAGTCAAAAATTTTTGCACGGCCTAAAATCCGCATCTAAAATAATGGAAGCTTATTAGCAAAATACTCAAATGTACTGGGATATTTCTCCATTACTTCGGAATCTCAGACATGTAAAAAATCGTCATGACTTTTAAATGCGGGTCAGGCAGGGCTAGGTGTTTAACCAGAATACTGGAATAATTTGTAGCAAGGATATATCCGAATAGATCATTGTGAAAGAAGATTGTGGGGAAATGTGAAGACGTGCATGGAAAAGTTTGAGAGGAGTGAGAGAGTGTTTTTGACTGGAGATATGATTGGAAAAGTAGGGAATGTGAAGGTGGACGACGCAGTTGGTAAGTGGGGTGTGCCTGCAGAAGTGGATGAGAATGGTAGTGCTCTGGTGGACATTTGTGCGAGGAGGGGGTTGGTGATAGCCAATACCCTATTTAGACAAAACAGGTATACGTGGTGCTTGATGAGAAAGGTGGGTGGTAAACTGAATGAATGGTAGGCAATGCATGATTGTGGGTAAGAAAATGAGAGGGTAAATACTGGATGCAAGAGCATTCAGAGGTTGGGGAAGTGGACTCTTTGACCACCGCTAGGTGGTGATGAAAGTCAAGGTACAAAGGCGATGGATGAATAGATGGAGAGTAGGGCAGGAGGAAGTAGTCCATACAAGGACGGTAGAAAGGTTGAAAGAGGATGGAAAAAAGGCAGACTATAAGAGGGAAGTGGAGGAGCGATTAGGTAAATATGATTTGGAGCAGATGGGGTTTACAGACTCTAGAAAGGTTTCAAACTGAAGGTGTTCTTTAAACTAAATGAAATCATCAAGAGATAGCAAATGCACCACAAGAAGTATGTCCCATGTCTGAGTGGTAAATCATGAAAATAGCAAGTGGACCACAAAAAAGATATCCCACGTCTGAGTGGACACTCTCTGTCATCCCTGAAACAGAATCAGCTAATCCATTCCTTTCCCTGAACTCCATCAACAAATCCACAGACAGACCTTGGTGAGGAGTTCCCCTGTGTCAGATTCGCTTTCTGGTTCACGGACCTTACTCTGCTTGATGCGTGCTATCTTCATCATAATTGGGTCATCTCGTCACTGCACCTTCTGGCTCTGGAGTTCTCATAGTCTCACAAGAGACTCCATTTATTCACAGATGAAATATGTGCAACATGTGAAGTGGTGTGTGGGGTGAAGGAAAGATGAGAGGGGGTGCAAGGAACAGTGTGGTGGAATCAAGAGTTGAGAAAAGCTGTGGCACAAAAGAAGAATGCATATAATGAGTGGATGGGAAGCAGAGGCATGGAGTAAGTTGAGAAACAGAATAGAGAGTTATATGCAGAGATCAAGAGACAGGTGAAAAGATTAGTATGAGAGAATAAGAAGAGAGTGGATGAGGAATATGGAGGGAATTTGAGTGTAAAGTGGAAGGATTGTAAGAAAATATTCTGGAAGGAGGTAAAGAGAGTTAGACAGGGTGATAAAAAAGGTAGTAGGTGAGTGAACGATAAAAATAGTAGATTGCTGTGGAGAAGGGAGAAAAAGTGAACAGATGGAGAGAATAGTTTAAGGAATTGTTAAACACAGAGATTGAAAGTAATGTGGGTACAAGTGGAAAGGAAGTGGCTAGAAGAAAGAGGGAGATGAGAAGGGAGAAAGAAATAGGCAGGATGGAAGGATGCAAGTAGTGGAAGCAATGAAGAAAATCAGAATGAGGAAAGCCCCAGGAAGTGATGGTGTATGTGGTGAAATGCTGAAACACAGGGGAGAGATAGTAGTAGAAAGGATATGGAAGACGTGCAGATTGGCCTGGGAGGAAGATAGAGTCTCGGAGGATTGGACGACAGGTATTTGTACAAAGGAAAAGGGGGGCGGGGGTAGAGTGTGGTAATCGTAGGGGCATTTGTCTTTATAATGTAATAAGAAAAGGATATGGTAGGATACTTGTTGAAAAAGTTATTGAAAGAACAGAGGAATTAGCTGGAGAAGAACAGGAAGGTTTTAGGATGGGAAAAGGTTGTATATATCAGATATTCACCCTAAAGTCTTAAGTGGAAAAGTTTCTGGGAAGAGAATGAAGTTGTATGCGACCTTAATGGATTTGGAGAAAGCACTTGACAGGGTGGATAGACAAGGAATGCAGAAAATAATAAAGATATAAGGAGTAAATGGGAAGCTGCTCAATGCCATGATGAGTATGTATGAGGGCACTAGGTCTGAAAGACATGAGAATGGTAAACTGGGTGAATTTTTCTATCTGAACATGGATTGAAACAAGTTTGAGCAATGGATTTTGGAGCGCTCCTAATGAGAGAGGGCAGCGTTTGGAAACTTCTTGTTCTGCTTTTTGCAGATTATTCTTTACAGTATTGTCAAGTGAAGACGAGGGGGAACTGCAAGGCTCGGTGAATGAATCTGGGAGAGTGTGTAAGAAATGGAATCTTCAGGTGAATGTAGGGAAGATAAAGTTGTGGTCTTTGAGAGATATGAATTGCAGATTGAGTTTGAATGACAAGCAAATGGAAAATGCAAGTACATTTGAGAACTTGGGTAGTGTGATGAATAAGGATGGCAGCTTAGAGAATGAAGTGCTTGAAAGGTACAACAGGTAAGAGAGACTGCTGGTTCTTTCAAAGAAGACCGGGTGTTCTAAACGTACTCTGTACTATCTTTACCTCAGCACAGTTTCTGACTTTGTTCATGGGTCTTATTTGGCCCTGTGCAAAGTAATGTTCCCACTGCAAGGGAGCTCATCACATACAGCTCTTCAAAACAGGGCGGAGGTTAAGTCTTTTAGTCTCATTACCTTCTCTTTTCCTACTGACTCCTCCAACCTTTCTCACGTCGCCGCAGTGTTGTATCTCATTCTCTCTACTATCACTGTTTCAGTAGTCACTCTTCTACTGAACTCTCTTCTCTTATCCCTCTCCAAAAACTTCGGGAACATAGCAGTTGCCAAGTATGGCTCTCTCACCCTTTTTTCTTTTTAGCTCTCTGATGCAAATATCAACCTTTATTCTCAGCCCTTCAATAATGCGACCAGTCAACTCTGGAACTGTCTCCCCCAGCCTGTATATCCTTTGCCTGTGACATCCGGTGTTATGTACACAGTGTGTCCAGGCATCACTTAATAAACGAGCCTTGGTATTGGTTTTCTTTTATTCATTTTTTTTTTCTTGGAGAGAGCCATCTTTTTCAAGCTGCCAGATTTTTTTTTTTTTTTTTATAAAAAGCCAAGATTTCTGACATCATCTTCTTACGCCATACAGGGATATTCCCCTTCTTTGGGGTACACAATTACTTAACCTAACCACGTAATTTGTTCATAAAACATCGGTGTATATGATAATGAACGGTGGGTGATGGTTAAGGCGCCGAGCTTGATGTAATAAAGACGTGATGTAGGAAGAGAGGAGACTGGAAGGGAGGGAGAAGACACGAGGAGATAGAAGGTATGAGGAGAAAGCTGGTAGAAGGGAGGAGATATAGTGTGTAACAAGACCCTCTTCAGCCTATCGGGCCGCTCAGCCCTTGTCTAAATTATAGAACCGTCTCTGAAGTACTCTTCGCTCTGGAGCAAGTACTTCCCGGCCCTATAGGGTCATCACTTCCACCACCACCACCAACACCACTATCATCACCACCACCAACGCCACCATCACCACCATCACAGCTCCCACCACCACCATTACAGCTACCACCACCACCATTACAGCTACCACCACCACCACCACCATCACCACAGTTACCACCACCAGCATAATAGCTCCCACCACCATCATCAAAACAGCTACCACCACAGCTACCACAACTATCATCATCACAGCGCCTCCACCCCCACCGCAACCTCAATGGCTGATTAAAATCGTCTGTTAGTAGCATTACTAAAGTAATAGACACTGGAGTGTAGGTGTACAAACCCCTCCCTCTTTTCTCTCTCTCTCTCTGCTTAGACGTATGAAACTCCTCGGAAATGCCTTGTTGCCTCTTCCAAGTAAGAGTATTTTGACACCAGTGAGGGCAATTACTAGGGCCAAAACAGCTTTTCAGAATATATCAGTCTACATGAAACTGAAACTGGCCCAACAAACGCCGAATTCCAGCCACCTTGCCGAGTTTCATCAGAATTTTTTTCTAGTTCTGGCTGCACACTACATACACACTCACGCCCAGAACTACAGTAAATTAGATGAAGGAGAAAAAGTGTGGAGGGGAAGTGGAGAAGAGATAAGAAGAGGGAGAGACGTTACTTGGAGGGAATGTAAAGCTAAGAAACCGTTAGTAAATCCACTTACGTGAACTTCAGAAAGTGCCTAATAATAAGGGCAATAATTACCGTCTTCGAAGCAATTGACTACATCCACTAAAACTTGAATGATATACACGTGAAATATGACGGGATAAAGGAAAAACTGGTCCCTGATTAACGTGAAAGGCATGATTTTTTTGTTTCCGTGCAGAAACTTTTACAAATAAAAAAATAACAATTCGTCTCGGTTCACACCAAATATATAACTAGATTAACAAGTTTTTTCTGCTCCCCAGTTGGGTGGCAGCTGGGAGAGGAGGAGGAGGAGCGAGGATGTGGCTGGTAAATGGCAACAGGGCGGAGGGAAGAGTGAGAGAAGGATCAAAGACAGTGGGCAAATTGATGAGAGAGAGACATGAGGAAGGGAGTGTTGGAAAGTCAGAGGAAGATTGGCGAATAGAGCAATATCTCGAAAGAGGAAAAGTTAAAGAAGGGGCAGTGGGACGAGAATTATACAGCTGAAAATCTGAAGTGACAGTAACTTACGACAACCACAGTGATAATTTGGAAATGTCGGCAAAGAAATACACCCAGCTTAGTATATCTATCTATCTATCTATATATATATATATATATATATATATATATATATATATGTGGTGTGTGTGTGTGTGTGTGTGTGTGCGTATAAATAAAAGTGTAAGCTATATTGAATGAATGATAGGCTACAGAAAATCAGTGAAGAAGTAACATTCACCATTCCATTACGGAGGTCTTCCCCATGTAGGATGTTGGCTGGTAAAAGAACAAAAACAAAAATACGTCATCATACTGAAGAGGTTTGTGGAAGGGATATTCTTCACCTACTCACTAAAAAATGTCTTTAATAAGGTATATAAATATTTTTATTATAAATATATTTTATTAAAAAAAAAAGTTTGAATTGAACTGAAGAGAGAGAGAGAGAGAGAGAGAGAGAGAGGTAATTAATAAGGGATGGGAAGAAAAGAAGGAAGAACCATAAATAGCCTGAAACACAAGAGAAAAATTGAGGGAAGAGGACAAAAGAAAAGACAGAGGGAAATTATCAGTGAAAGAAAAATGGCTGATGTAGTTAAAAAAAAAGTTTGGTTATAACAAGTTTAGCTTGGATTTAGTGTACAGTGGTGCAGCTCGGAGTGAGGGGAGGCGGCTGTTACAGTACTGTTGTTATAGTCTAGCTATGTGAAAATACTTTCTAGGCATACTATAAATATACTTCGGTGAAACTGTATCTCCCTGACGCATGCCCTTCTCAATCTTAATTTTTTCCGAGTTCTTACGTAATTTAACTGTATCAGTTCCCTCTTTATATATGTGTTCTAGCAGTCTGACAATGTTCCTCATTCACTCCTTGTTCTAGCAGTGAATTTATAATCATATGTGCTCCACTGAATCAAAAGCCTTTTTACTTAATCAACAAAACCCTAAGCACGGTGGTTTATTATATTCTGTAGTTTTCTCATTTACCTGATTCATTGTATGTAGATGATCAGTGCTTGAATTCCACGCTTCGGAATCCTGC
>NC_137058.1:21776661-21824161 GCF_032717465.1 Coenobita brevimanus
TGCTCGGACGATGTAACCTGTAGGTATTAGGAGCTCGGATGATGTAACCCGCAGAATAACATTGATAAACAATGCTGACTTCCTTCTGAGGTAGACAGTTAGATTAAAACTTCCTATCCCTCTTTCCCATGAAATTTCCATTGCAGTTTTTGTGTGCCGCATGGTGATCCTTCTCACTATTTCCTGCCGGCTTCGGCTGGAGGTTTTCTTGGGTGGAGAGGAGCCTTCCTGGCTTTCTTTGTCCTTAGCCGGAAGACTAGTTTTGTTAGTTACAACCTTCTCTGTCAGTCACGAAAGGACCAAAAGTGTTTGTTACTGTTTCCTTTCCTTTGTACTCCTTTGCACTTCTTTGTACCAGTAAATTTGCTTATGTATACATCTTTTCAAATTATGTATTTTCATTCCTCTCCCTCTCCCATTCCTTGTCTTTTCCCTCTGTCTGTCCTCTCTTCCGCCCACTGCCTTTGTCTTCCCTTCTCTGTTTGCCTCCCAGCTACCTATCTTCCCATCTTCATCCCTCCCTCCCAAACTCTCTCTCTCTCTCTCTCTCTCTCTCTCTCTCTCTCTCTCTCTCTCTCTCTCTCTCTCAGTCTCACCTGCTCCTTGCCTGTCTGATCCCTTTACCGTCACTTCTACTACCCGTCTGTTTGCCTGTCCGTCATCTCATCATTTTTTCTTAGTCCGTCAATCTGTCTGCCTGTATATTCACCGTCCATTATCGTGCCCGTCTGTCCGTCTGTCTGTCCTCCTGCAACTCACCTTCTCTTCCTTGCACGACTCTCAGCCTGTCATCTCATTTTCGTCCCTACCAGTCTGACTGCCTGCCTCTCTCAAAACGTCCGTATCATTTTGTGACCGTTTGTCGATCTGTCTGTCTGCTTTCCTATTATCTCACCATCTCTTTCTTCCCGGTACCTCAGTATCTCATCTTCTTCCTGTCCTTTTTACCATCTCTTCCACTACACCTCTGTCTGGCTGCCTTTCGTCACCTCACCATCTCATCCTCTTTCCGTCAGCCTCACCATCTCATCTTTCCTGTCAGCTCACACCATCTCATCTTCCCGTCAGCTCACTATCCTATCCTCTTTCCTGTCAGCTCACCGTCTCACCTCCTTCCCGTCACCTCACCATCTCACCTCCTCCTTCCCGTCATCTCACTATCTCATCCCCTTTCCCGTCACCTCACCAGCTCATCCTCTTTCCGTCACCTCATCATCTCTTCCCCTGACTGCTCACATCCCCTGTCTCTCCATCATCTCTTCCCCGTCACCCTCACCATCTCATCCTCTACCTGTCACCTCACCATCTCTTCCTCTTCCCATCACCTAACCATCTCATCCTCTACCTGTCACCTCACCATCTCTTCCTGTACCCGTCACTTCTCACCATCTCTTCCTCTACCCGTCAACTCACCATCTCTTCCTCTACCCGTCAACTCACTCATCTCATCCTCTACCCATCACCTCACCATATCATCCTCCACCTATCACCTCATCATTTCTTCTCCCTCTACCTGTCACTTCACCATCTCTTCCTCTACCCGTCACCTCACCATCTCATCCTATATCCGTCACCTCATCATCTCATCCTCTTTCCCGTCACCTCATCATCATCCCCTTCCCGTCACCTCATCATCTCATCCTCTTCCTGTCACCTCATCCATCTCTTCCTCTTCCTGTCACCTCACCGTCTCTTTCCCTGTCTGTCACCTAACTGTCTCTGCCACTCCCCTATGTCTGTCTGAACACCTGTCACTTTCCTGAGGTCACAATAGAACCTTGTCCAATTTTCATTAACGACTTCGTGGAGATTCATCTTACCACATCATTCATCCTCCTCCTCTTCGTCTTCTTCAGTCTTCTTGCTCTTCATCATCATCATCATGATTCTTCTTCTTCTTCTTCTTCTTATCATCATCATCATCAATGTCATTATCATCATCACCATCATCATCATCATCATCATCATCATCATCATGTCCTTTGCCCCTTCTTCTTCCTCTTTTCTGTCCCTCGTCACCTTCATCCTGTTCTTCCTTTATCGGCTTCCAACCTCTTTCTCTTACTGCTGCTCCTCCTTCACCCTTCTTTCTCTTCGTCTTTTCATCCGATCCCCCATTACTTATTTCTTCTGTTTCTCCGTCTTCCCTATAATGTCCCTCTTAATTTTTTTTTTTGCCCATCTACGTCCTCGCCTCCTTGCCTTCTCTTCCTCTCTTTTTCCTTCTCTTTTTCTCTTCCGTTTCGATTTTCCCTTTCCGCTCCCATTCATCTCTGTTTCTCCTCTTCCTTCATCACTCAATCTTCATAGCAGCCTTCTCATTCACTTTCTCTTCGTAATTATTTTACCGTCTCCTTCACAGTGGGTTGATGATTCAGCCGACATCTAAATAATATAATATATTGCTGCTGCTGCTGACGCTACTACTACTACTACTACTACTACTACTACTACTACTACTACTACTACTACTACTACAACTACTACTACTACTACTACTACTACTGCTGCTGCTGCTGCTGCTGCTGCTGCTGCTACTTCTACTAGTACTAACTAGTTACCTATTTACTAACTGTGTAGCCATAATAAGGAAAGCTCGCCATAAATGAACCATAAGTATATTCTACATTTGTCTCAACTGGCTAACTGTATGCCTACCTGTAAAAATATTCCATTCAGATAACAAGAGAGACCACAGCCATAGTTCTTTAAAGTCACAGATCTACTTCTTTTGTGATTTTCTCTAAAACTTGTTACAATGAAAACACTGAGCAGATTTAATTTCGATATTTTCCACTCGGCTAAATGGCAAAATATTTAGCCAAAATTCTCATCAAACTTTTTTATAATAGAATTTTCAGCCAAATAGCTGTATCTCATTTAGTTTCAGAGATATTTCCATTTTAAATATGCATTTTTTTTTTTTTTTGCACCAGAAATGAGTATATGACCTTCAAAAATTGGTCAAGGTCATTTACATTTGGCACAAGTGCTTGGGTTACCCTAGGGTACCTTCCTGTACAATATCAAGATCTAAGAGAAAAAAGTGCAAAGAAAAATAACGAACTCTGAAACTGTCCAATGGACAATCACTATAGTCGGTTTCAGGGAGTCAAATGCACTGATTCTGTCAACTGAGGACAGGTGGAATTGGTGACAGTGCGTGATGGTCTCGGGCGATGATTGGCCAATTCCCGTCGTGTTTGAACGTGCACCAAAAAGACTTTATATTCCAACCAAAATCCTCATTTATCTGTAAGATACAGGATTATACAGATATAAATTAATGCAATGAGATCTTTAATGAAGAATGTGTCTTTTAAATTATTAAGACTTGAACTTGAACGACATTGACAATAAAAATAAGTAAAGTCTCAACTGGACACATACGGACAACAGTCAGCAACTGAAGCAGGCCTTAAGATCTGAATTATTGCTTATATTATCATTTCATTATATTTAATTTCGTTCACGTTGCACATGGTTTTATTATACCAACATAGTTCAAGTAATATTTTCCCATGGGGTTTGTTTTTATCTTACATTCCCTTTTTTCCGCCATTGACAAATATTCGGTTCAATCAACAGTGAGGTCATCCATTACTTTCCCGGCTCCTCTCTCTCTGGGGGACAGATACATCATGCTTTAGGAGAGGGTGCATGGTGCCCGGGGATAGGCTGTCTGTCCGTCCGTCAGTCTCTTATGATACTTATTAAAAAGTTCAGGAAAATCAAACACTAAACTTATTAATGTAAGAAATAATTCTACTGAATCTGACTATGAATATAAACATGAGTGCAGATTTTTAAAGCTACTCTTACCCAGGGAGGTAATGAAAATGTGTATGTACAGTATACTGATAATAGCATGTATTGACCCCAGTAAATTGTGTGTGTGTGTGTGTGTGTGTGTGTGTGTGTGTGTGTGTGTGTGTGTGTGTGTGTGTGTGTGTGTGTTCACATAAATAATAATTATTAGAAGATAAGCTAAGCATATCTAGGGTAAAGTTCTATATTAGTTGGTGAGGTAATAAAGGGCATGGTGTAGACTGTTGACCGTGGCACTGTGTAGCAGAGGTGGGAAAAACATTCAAGCCTTCACAGAACCTCGGAACCACCTTGCTATGAACGTCTGGTTTCTGCCACAGTCACTAACTGTTGTCCACATGCATCCAGTTGAGACTTAGTTTTGGTTATCAACGTCGTTCAAGTTTATCATTAATAGTTTTAAAGGTACATATTTATCATTAAAGATATCACTGCTTTAATCTGTATCTGTATAATCTTTTTCGGTTTCTTATAATAAATGAGGGATTTGGCTGGAATACAAAGTCAATTTGGTGCACGTTCCAACACGGCGGGAATTGACCAATCACCACCTGAGATCATCGTGCAAAGTGTTACCAGTTCTAACTGTCCTCAAGGTCAAGGTCATTTATTATTGGCACAAGTACTTGCTACCCTAAGGTATCTTCCTGTATAATACCATCAAGATCCAAGCAAACAAAGTGGAATGAAAAATAATAATTGCGAGAACAATAATAATACTTACAGAAAAAATAAGCTTTACCATTTATATATATATATATATATATATATATATATATCTATATATATATATATTTGTATATCTTTATATATATATATATATCTATATATCTATATATATATATATATATATATATATATATATATATATATATATATATATATATATACATATATACATATATTTATGTATACATATATATATATACATACATATATATATATATATATATATATATATATATATATATATATATATATATATATATATATATATATATACGTGTCCGACTCTGGGCAGAGGCTCAGGGCCTATTTCTTGGGGGCAGTGGCTCATCCCAAGGCCCAGTAGTTCTCCCATACCTCCACATGTCACCACTTCTTTCGGAGGTTAACACCCACCGTCCATATTGAATACATGCTAGGGCTGTCTCATACAGGACTGGTGTACTGGTATTAGTGGGGGTACTTAATGTACATGTCGGCGGGTCATCTGGTAGATCAGGAAAGTCTCTGCTTTTTTTTAGGAAACACCAAATCCTTAAACTGTTCCTCTGCCCCAGCCGGGATTCGATCCTGGGTCCATCAGGACTGCTAGCCGCCTCTCTACCGATTCAGCCACATCATCAATATCATCATCAATATCATCATCACATATCATTATCAATATCATTATCATCTGTCTCTGACAAACAGAATATTCTGTAAGGACACACACACACACACACACACACACACACACACACACACGCGCGCGCGCGCATTCAAAGACATACAACCAGACAGTGAGATGTATATCGATTAGGAAAGTATGTACTGTAGATAGTATGGTGTAAACAAATTATCACTGTCATGGTTAGAGGTCGAAATTGAAAGTATAACTCACCAGATTTGTACGGAAATTGTTTGCCAGTCCGTGTTGCCTATTGTTGTTTTCTATCATCACGTATCACTGGTTAGGCGTGCCATTGAAAGTCCTATATTTTTCTCATTATTTGACAGATTAATTGCTCTGAAACATTTCACGCCGACATGTAACAACAACTATTACCAAAATATATTTAATTTTATTAATTATTTTTGGTGTTAACCCTCTAATACGGTATATGGATAAATTCAACCGAGGGCGTGGCGAACTGTGAGGGTGGGATACGGTGAGGTGGGGATGTGGTGGGGATGAGGTGGGATAGAATGAGGCAAAATATGGAATTAGGCGATGCAGGAAGTGACGTAATGAGGTAGAGTGCAGCGGAGTGAGGCAGGATAAGAAGGAATGACCTAAAATGAATTCCGGTGAGGCAGGATGGAATAAGGCAAGTCAGGATGGAGTAGAATGAAGCAGGATGACATCTATATAACATTATTGTTGTCACACCGTAATTTTGTTCCAAGAAAAAAATAAAAAAAACTCACAAGGAAGGAAGCTGTTAGGCTGAGAAAATAGACATAAAAAACTTGCGTAATTACACGGTGCCACGATTTCAGTACGTAGAATATTCTAATTTCAGATTTTACGGTTTACGCTATCTTTAGTTTAACTTATCTCAACTTTCAGGAAAATATGGACCATAAGTATTTTCCTGAAAGTTGAGAATCAGTCTCTATTGACAAGTTCAATACGGTGGCATCGTTGTAATTATTATTCATGGTACAGCCAGACGATTTTCAACCTAGTTGGGACATATACTAGAGAGAGAGAGAGAGAGAGAGAGAGAGAGAGAGAGAGAGAGATTTTCAATAACAGAACGGATGAAGAAATAACAAATGAATGAAAAAAAAATGAAATGCGTGTACATGCATAAATGTCTCTCTCTCTCTCTCTCTCTCTCTCTCTCTCTCCTCTACATATACAATACAGGCAGATATAGAAAAATAGATATTCTTAGTTTCATTTTACTTCGGACCTGGTTCCGACTTTAGGCACCTGGAAAGCAACAAACTATATCACTGAATGACGAAATAGGTGAATCGTTAAATGCAGAGATAAGATGGTGAAGTGAGTTTCAGAATATTACGAAGAATTGTATGCATCAAAGACAGTAGCACCAATAGCTAATTTTTCTGCTGACACAAGTGAGATACCTGAGGTAACACCAGGCGAAGTAAATAATTCTCTTAAAAATATGAAAAGAGAGAAGACCCAGCAGAAGATGGAAGAGTAAGAGTTTTACTGTCGGATGCACGAGCAGGCGTACAAAACAGGCTCGTCCACGTATTTGCTCATTGAATTCGATGAGGAAAATTCCCAAAACATGGTGCAATGCAATAGTTATTTTGTTTTACAAAAGAGAGAGAGAGAGAGAGAGAGAGAGAGAGAGAGAGAGAGAGAGAGAGAGAGAGAGAGATTCGAAAGATTCTATTAACCATCGATCCATCACCTTATTACCAGTTATTTACAAACTTTTTACTATTATTTTTAATAACAGAACTGACGAATGAAAAACAAATGAATAAAACAAATAATCTATGCACCAGATTACAGGTGTCCTCCATTCATAAAAAATCTGTAACAGTTGGACTTGAACGGCTGTATGTTGAAGTTTTTGGGAAAAAATTTGAGGAAGCGAGTTCCAAAGAGATCCAGTTTGGGAAAAAAAAAGAATTCTGATAGGCAGAAGTTCTGCAATACTGGTAGTGCGACATTCCAGTCATGGGCGCTACCAAATGCCTGTGTAGCACAGTGGAAGGCATGGAGATGTGGCACAATGGATACAACTTCGTCTGAGCATTTGCAATAAAAAAATAAGTAAAATAATGCAAGGGAGTTAACATTCCTTCTTACCTGTTGGGGAGGTAGTTTGTTTGTAATAGCAGGGTTATTAATAATTCTAACAACTATTTTCTTGAATTTTGTCTAGCTCGTATTGGTCCAACCTCCCCACATCCACTGTACAAGGGGTGAGCAAATATTCCAGCTGAAAGCACATGCGTGACTCTTATAAACTAATGCCATACGCTCGTCAGTGAAGAAGCTACGAACTCCGTACAATAATCCAAATTTCTCTGGAGACGGGAGGTCCAGCTTGAGGTCATTGTTAAGTAAAACACTTAGAATCTCCAATACTTCTCGAGACTGCATTATTAGTAGCATCCCTATGAACACAATAAATATGTATTCAGGCGCCCACACTGGAAAATGTGGAACATGTTCAAGCGAAAGCAAGTCAGGCAGTGCTTATAGTCCTCATGTGGCTCATCATCTTCCTCTGATTTCCTGACCCTCGAAAAGACTCAAAAAGAATTTATTAGATTACACCAAAATATTCCTTCACACTCTCTCCCTAAAACAAAATACTTCTCTTGTAGCTGTCAATTTTAGGTGTAGGGCTTGCGACCTAGCAGGTTAAAAATGACTTTGCCGTTTGCTCTACTCACAAAAATGTAATTTCACCTAATCTCTCGGTGTGCTCCAATTCGGAATCAGAAATCAGAAATTTAGTTTCTTTCATCAACTATCAGGGTACTGTAATAATATCTACTCGGATCCTGGGTCAAAAAATTCCAAAAAACGCCAAAAAGAAGGAATTATTTGTTTTGAAAAGGCAAAACTTGGTTGCTCTCAGCAATCGTCAGAAACTACTTCTGCGCTACGCACCCAACCTTAGACCGTTAATTCTTGTGCTGCCGTCTGTTATGCTAATATTCCTTATAAGTAATCGTTTCCTCGATTAACTGAAAAAACTATTGAGTATTACGGTGTTGTCTATGAAATTAAAATAATTGAGGATTATTATGCGATTTCCAAATTGGTATCTATCTTTCTTGTAATTTCAAAATTGGGTAAGATATCCAAAAAAGTTCACTATTGTACTTCAGAGTTTTCCTCCCGACCCCTGCCTCCATTTCTTGTTGATGCAATTAATCTTTCTTTCGAGTACATATGTCAGGAGTCCAAACTGACCAAATTTGGTGTTTGAGCGGGCGAAGCGAGCGAGAACAAAAACATATTTGGAAGAAAACCAACCTAGTGAATAGGCAGGATTCTGAAGTGGGTATTTGACTACTAAACATCTACAGCAAATGAATCTGCTAACTGAAAAAAAAAAATACAGAATATGATAAACCTCTGTGCTTAGGTTCTTGTGATTACAAAAGGGCTTTCTGACTCAGTAGAGAACATAGCTAATATAAATTCACTGCAGGAACCAGGAGTAAATGAGAACATCCTATAACATTTTTTTTTTTTAACAGAACAGAGGAAGGAAAAACAAATGAATATAAAAAATGAATATCCATACACCAGATTATTGGCATCCTCCACTCATGAAATGTCCGAACAGCTGACCTTGAACAGTTGCTTAGGTTGAAGTTTGGGGGGAAACAACTCTGGGGAAGCGAGTCCCAAAGGGAGAATAAGAATTCCGATAGGCAGAATTCTGTAATATGGCTGTGTGACATTCCAATTATGAGCGCTACCAGATGCCTGTATAGCACGAGGAAAGGCATGGAGAGGTGGCACAATGGATGCAACTTCGTCTGAGCATTTGCCAAAAAAATATCTGTATAATAATGCAAGGGAGGCAACATTCTTTCTTACTTGTAGGGGAGGTAGTTTATTTATAATAGCAGGGTTATTAATAATTCCAACAGCTTTGTTCTGAATTTTGTCTAGTTGTTTTAGTGCAACTTCTTCACAACCATTCCACAAGGGTGAGCAATATTCAAGTTGAGAGAGCGCATGACTCTTATAAATTATAGCTAACTGCTCGTCAGTGAAAAAAGTTACGGACTCGGTACAATAATCCAAGTTTCTCTGAGGTGGTTTTAGCAAGTAATCTGACATGAGAGGTCCAGCTGAGGCCATTGTTAAGAGAGACACCAAGAATTTCAATACTTTTGGAGAAGGGAATTTTAGTAGCATTGAAGGTAACCTACGACTCTGGCAATATCTGTCCATTAGCAAATTGTATACATTTGGTTTTACTAGCAATTACTGTGACAAGGTTGTTTTGTCCCTATTCATTGTTAGTAGATGAGTCTTGATTTATCGATATGGCTGTATTGAGAGTTAGAGATATTAGATTTTGTAAACGGGTGTTTGAGTGTGAATGAACTGTGAATTGTTGAGTCATCTGCATATGAATGGATGGGATCGTGGTTGAGAGATAAGAGATCATTTATATGAACCAGGGACAGGGTTGGCAGCAGAAATGATCCCTGTGGCAAGTTGGCATTAACCGAGTGGAAATTGGAATATACATCATCTACTTTTACTCTTATTTTTCTGTCACTGAGATATAAGGAAAGCAGAGGAACAAAAGACATTAGTTCATAGCAAGGGAGTCTGGACAGCAGGGAACGGTGCCACACTCTGTCGAAAGCTTTAGAAATTTCAAGAGCTACTACATGACTTGCTTCATGATGGTCATTTGATTGATGGATGGTATGAGTCAGGAGATTGAATATGTCAATGATGGATCTTTTGTGGTGAAAACCTTATTGTCTATCACTAATTAAATTGTTGGAGTCAAGATGTTTAACTACAGTATATGCTTATTAATTATAATTTTAAATACTTTACCAAGAGGATATGTGACAGCTATTGCTCTGTAATCACAGGCATCAGAGGAACTTCCTTTCTTTGGAATTGGGTAGATATTTGCTTCTTTCCATGAATTAGGGAATCAAGAAGTACATATGCATAGTCTGAATAAATTAGCTAGAACCGAGGCAAGTTCTGAGGAACACTTTTTCAAAACAGTTGGAGGAATTCCATCTGGACCTGGAGCTTTGTTTGTTGGTAAATTGCCTAGGATGGATTTTACGTATCTTGTCTGAATTTTAAGTGGAACAGTTTCGGGAAAGTCGACTTCTAGTACAGGGATGTTCTGGCTGACTTCCTCAGTGGTAGAATTTCTGGCAAATGTACTAGCAAAGATATTCACTTTCCCATGTAGGGCATTTGTAATCACGCCATCTGATGATTTTAGTGGGAGAATGGATGATGCCTTGTTAAATTTATTACTGGAAGAACTGAGAGTTGACCAAAATATTCTGTTGTCATTAGAGTTGTTAAGTAGTTTTGATGCTTGATTTTGAAGAAAGTTTGATTTAGCGAGATTTATTACAGCTTTTGCATGGTTCCTAGCAATCTTAAATTGATAGAGTGATTCAGATGTTTTTTATTTTAAGTATGAGTTATATGCTAATGACTTCTGGACCGTTGCTTTGACACAGTTGGTATCAAACCATTTTGGAGAGTTCGACCTTTTAGTGAACTGTTGACTTAGTATGAATCAATCCATACTAGCCAGTATTAAGTCATTAACCCCTTAACCGCGGGGCGTCACTTTCGTGAAGCTCCGGTGCAATGTAGCATACCGCGGGCCTTCACTTTTGCGATTCTGTGTTATTTTGAATTCGCCCAGACTTTGAAGTGGTTGCTTGTATCATCTGTCAGTACTGCCAGTGTCTAGCAATAGTCAGTGCTGCTATTGTCATCTGTACTCCCATCCATTGTTGACAATTTAGCAATTTCTCCCCGTTCTTGACTCCCCTCCCTACCTCCCCTCCATTACCCTCTCCTCCCGCCTGCCCCAGCTGTGCCGCACTAGGCAAATCTTGCCCGGATTTTTCCATTCATTTCAACCATTGGAATGAGCCCTATGCCTTATTCTCATACAAAATGATATATATATAAAAGAAAAAAGGTAATTGATATGCCATACAACTGGAATTGGCTAATTATCACCTGACAACACCCCACGTGCACTCGTTCGCTATTTTTCCCTGTTTATTTTCCATTGAAATATGCTGTATGACCTGTTCTCATAATAAAAATATATATAAGAAAGGAAGGGAGAAGCCTAAGTGATAAATTATTTACATTCGCCTGGAACTACCTAATTTCTTGCCAATCATTTCACAGCATATAAATTAGCAGCTGTCACCTCGCTGATGTTGTCAACCCTTGGTGGCCCCATATCCTCCTCGTCATTCAGTTCAGTGCTGTCTCTTGAGATGAAAGCACGTAGCACTTGCCCCCCTCCATTTCTGCCACTTCCTGAGGGCCCTGTGAACTCTACCCCTACTAAATTTCGTGTGGGAAGGGGTAAAGGACTAAGTGACTCTGCTGTGGAATGTGAACTGGCTAATTTATCCATGATAATGATGGACAGTGACTACAATCTTTCTGGTGAATCGTGTGATGAGCCAGTGGAGGAAATGGTGATAAACTACGAGTGCATCAGTGTCCCAGGTTCATCCTGGCTCCAAGGGAAAGGAGCCCTTAGTTACTGGGAGTGACAGTGTATAACATAGTGTAAATAAAATGTAAATGTAAATAATTACTAATTTAAGAATATGAGTACAAATACTTGGAGTAATAACAGTGAAAGCTTTGCTCTGTACACTAGTGTACTGAATGAGAAAGGTAATGCCTGGAGTGGAAATAAACTACTATTACTGAAGGAAACTTATGGATAAATACTGTATATATATATATATATATATATATATATATATATATATATATATATATGTGTGTGTGTGTGTAATAAAGTAATAGGAATATAAAGTATGAGTGTGTTTATGAATAATAAATGACAGAATACCAGCGGGCAACGAGCGCAAGTGGGAAGCTCGTGGGCGCCCGTAATTTTCAATGCTTTCACATATTTTTTTTTTTGGGGTGTATGGATTCCAAACTACTTGAAAATCATAGAATAGTGTTTCTAGTGATAATATTATATTACAGGGTGTCAGGAAGTGTAAAGCGGAGACTTCTGTTACTCCAACTTCAGAAGTCTCCACAAGTCCTATGGTCGTCGATGAAGGCTAAACAAACATTCCAGGAGAAAGCTGAAAGTATGTGCCACATGCATATATAATTATAATATTCTTTAACTAATAACTGATTTTTGGCAAATATTTTTAAAAAGTCAGTCGGAGTGAGAATATCCCCGCATAGAGGTGCATGAACCGCCTCCGACATGCCCGTGCTTAAGGGGTTAATGTGGGACTGGGTAGAAATGATGTCACTAGAAAAGAGAGACTGCCATGAAATGTCAACAAGATAATTTTTAAATCCATCCCAGTCTGCCCTCTCAAAGTGCCATCGAGTCACCCAGACAGGTTCAGAATGGGGAGGCTTGGGGGCTAAGTAATGAGGCTTTGATGAGATTGTGGTCAGAGGATCCAAGTGGTGACTGTACTTCTATCCTGTATTGCTCTGGATTATTTGTCAGGAATAGATCCAAGAGATGGGTATTATGGTTAGGTTTATCTGGTATTCTGGTTGGTTGCTTCACTAACTGCGTGAGATTAAACGATTCTGCAAACAGCTTGCACTCTAGACCAGCATCATCAGTCCTGACAGAATGCAATAAGCATTCAACATTATGTACGTTAAAATCACACAAAATGGTAATTTTGGTGCTAAGGGCAAGGTTAAGGTTACTCAACTGTGTGGATATGGAGTTCAATACAGTACACTGGGTTCTGAAGATGAATTGGAGGAGCAATAGGCTACACAAATACATTTAGTAATATTTACATAATTTAGTTTACACAGTGAGTAATCAAAATTATTTGAAGTGAAGTTTAAAATGGTGTCAACTGCATATTCTGATTTTAAATAACAACAGGTGTCACCCTTGTTATGGAAGTTTGTGAGGAGATGGTAACCAGGAAAACAAAACATGGATATTTCGATAGAGGGAGAGATTTGTGGTTCTGTGAGGAACAGGGCCAGAGGAGATATGGACTGAAGGAAACAATGAACTGAGTTCAGGTTGGTGCTGAGACCACGAATACTGGGGAAGAATAAGGTTGCACCTGCACTTTACTGACGAGCATGAATGGAATCTGCAACAGTCACTGCTGGCAGAGTACATTTCCATTTCAAAATTGAAAAAAAAAAAAAAAAAATGGGGCATGCTACTGATGACTCGGAGTCCCAGAGGGGGGGGGCATAAATGCCCCCACCATCCGCCCCTCTCCAAATAAAGACTCCAAGTGCTACCTGGAACCACTGTCTGACTCGCTCCATCTTCATTTCTGCAACATTCAAGGCCTTTCCTCTAACTCTCTCTCTGTTGAACACCACCTCTCCTCCTCTAAACCTCACCTTCTCTTCCTTACCGAGACTCAGCTGAGGCAACTAACAGCAAACCCTTTTCTGTATCCTCCTATTTTTTCTATACTCATTTCAAAGTCAAAGGAGGCTGTTGTGTATATGTACGCAATGACTTATCTTCCTCTAGTGTTCCTGAACTAGATTCTTCTGAATTCTCTACTATCTGGCTTCGGCTTTCTTGTCATTCTATGACTAAATATATTGTTTACTTATTCCCTAATTCTACTGACTATCAAAAATTCTTCGACTATCTTACTTCTACAATGGAACACATTCCATCCATTTCTCCTTTCTCTGAAATCTCCATTCTAGGAGATTTCAATGTTCACCACAACCTTTGGCTCTCCTCTCCTTTCACTAATCCACCTGGTGAACAAGCCTACATCTTTTCTAGAGCAGCTTGTACAGCACCCTGCTTGTATCTCTGACCGCCTGGGAGAGATCTCCAACATACTTGACCTCTTCCTTGCAACTAATCCTTTTGCTTACACTGTTAATCTTTTCTCTCCGTTGGGCTCCTCCGATCACAACCTCATTACCATAACCTGTCCTATCGCTCTGGTACAGCCTGTGGACCCTCCAAAGAAACGTCGTCTGTGGCACTTTGGAGCTGCAGATTGGGAGGCCCTCAGACAGTACTTCTTTGACTTTCCATGGAATGATTATTGCTTCCATGGCCGGGAGCCATCTGAGTGTGCCTTGCGCATTATGGAGGTTATTCTCTCGGGCATGGAAGCATACATTCCTTTCTTATATCCTCTGAATAATTCAAGAAAGCCTTGGTTTAATCACGCTTGTTCTAATGCTGTTCGCAACAAGGAGAGGGCCTGTAAAAGGTACCAGAGCCAATCCACCCCTGAATCACAGCTTTTTTATGTTTCTGCCCGGAAATGTGCTAAGTCTGTTTTTTGCATTGCTAAAAATAATTCCATCCGTATTAAATGCTCTCAACTCTCCAACTCGAATTCTTCCTGCCCCTTCTGGCACCTCGCCAAAAACCTTTCTAATAACTTAACCTCATCATCCTTCCCTCCTCTTCTCTACTCAGATGGTTTTGTAGCTATTTCGACTACTGATAAAGCAGATCTCTTTGCTTAGACTTTCTACAATTCCACCTTGGACGATTCCAGTTCTGTTCCTCCATCACTTCCCCTCTCTGACTTCCTCATGGGTGACATTAAAATTTCTTCATCTGATGTATTTCCTGCCATCACTGGCCTCAATACAAATAAGGCATATGGGCCTGATGGAGTCCCTCCTGTTGTTCTCAAGAACTGTGCATCAGTGCTTACACCCTGCCTAGGTGAACTCTTTTGCCTTGGTCTGTCAACTTGTACCTTTCCTTCTTGCTGGAAGTTTGCTCTTATTCAGTCAGTCCTAAAGAAGGGCGACCGTTCCCAAACCTATAACTATCATCCAATTACTTTAACATCCTGTGTTTCAAAAGTTTTCGAGTCAATTTTTAATAGAAATATTTTAACCCGCCACGTCCCAGAGACGTGAATTCACGTCCTCACATGATGTGCACTCATATCCCGGAGACGTAAATTATCGCGGCAACATTGCAAGGTCCCTAATTTGCACAATTTTCAATTTTCGCGAGTGATTTTTGGCACGTAAACACGGGACACCTTCCTCTACAAGATGCCAGGCAGGGACAATGCCTTATCCAGCATGACCTCCTCCCCCCCCTGCATGACCTTTTCTCAGCAATTCACCTGTTATCAGTGACCAGGCCAGTAAAGCCATGTCATGCCACGGTACAAAATTCAGGGCCAGAGTGATTCCCCAATCGATGACAATGTGGAGGACAAACGTTAGAGAAAGAAACAGTCAGAAATGATGATCAGGTAATGTGGCAAAAAAGGTCAGGAATGGTGATGATTTAGTGAGTGAAACAATGCTTATAATGCCTATATTACCGTTTGAAAGCCAATACACTCTCATACTGCATATAAATTCGTACCAAATAAATAAATAAATACCGTTTATGAGTGGTGTAAAATAGTTATCCTCCCATTGAACTCGTTTTCTTTGCAGCCAGCCTGATAGAAAACCCCGTAAGGTAAGGAGGTACTCCTACCTGGATCGAGTATTTTAAACCTCAGGTGAGCGATTTCTCTATGAATTTTCGATGTTTCTCACCAAAAGCGGATGTTTGAGCCCCCCCCAAAAAAAGGTCCAAAAATGTCGGGACTGGGGCGTACCACTGCCCAGAAAACGTCGGGATGGGGTGGGCTAAATCAGCTTTCCTATCACAACCTTTTTTCTGATCGTTAATATGGGTTCCATCAGGGACACTCCACTGGCGATCTGCTCACCTACCTATTAGACTCCTGGTCATCCTCCTTTCGGGACTTTGGCAAAAGCTTTGCCATTGCACTTGACATCTCAAAGGCCTTCGATCGAGTCTGGCATAAATCTTTAATTTCCAAACTGCTCTCTTATGGTTTCTATCCTTCTATCTGTGCCTTTATCAATAGCTCCCTTTCTGGTCGTTCTAGAGCTGCTGTTTTAGACGGCCATCGTTCTTCTCCTAGATTTGTGAACAGTGATATTCCTCAGGACTCTGTCCTATCACCAACTCTTTTCCTTTTATTCATCAATGACCCTGTAAGCTGTACATTTAACCCTATCCACTCGTATGCTGATGATTCCACCCTTCACCTTTCCATTTGATTTCCACAACTTCCATCTCAGCGGTTACATCGACAAACAAGAGATGAGGGTATGGCGCACCTAATGTCTGACTTGGCTCGTATCTCTGACTGGGGTAAAAATAGTCTTGTTTTTTAAAGCATCAAAAACTCAGTATTTGCACCTATCAACCCGACACAATCTTCCAAAGGAGTACCCACTAATGTTTAATAATATGCAACTCAGTCCTGCATCATCCTTGAACATGCTTGGGGTTTCATTCACTCGGAACTTATCTTGGAATAATCATGTTGCACCTCTTGTAAAATCTGCTTCCAAGAGATTAGGTGTACTAAGCCGACTCCGTACCTTCTTTACCCTTGCACAGTTGTTGACTTTATACACGGGTTTTATTTGCCCCTGTTTAGAGTACAACTCTCATATGCGGGGAGGCTCCCACATACAGCTCCTCTGAATAGGATGAAGTCAAAGGCTTTTCGTCTCATCAATTCTCCTCCTCTTACTGGCTCCCTTCAACCTCTGTGTTTTTGCCACACTGTTGCATCTTTATCTCTTTTCTATCGCTACTTCAATGGTCACTGCTCCTCTGAAGTGTCTGCTTGCATCCCTCCACCTTTACAATGCAACAAATTTTCATCCCTTTTCTGTCCAACTCTCTAATGGAAGAGTTAACCATTACTCCCAGTCCTTCATTTATGCAACAGGCCAACTCTGGAACTGTCGCCCTCTGTTTGTATTTCTTACTTCCTATGATCTCTAGTCTTTCAAACGCAGTGTGTCCAGGCATCTCGGAATGAAAAGATATTGAATTTGGCTATCTTTTGTATTAATTTTGTTTTTTCTTGGAAGGAACGGTTTTTGGGCTCCTGGGCTTTGGTTCCTTCTTTCTTGCATAAGAAAAAACTTGTAAACGTTTACTGAACGCATACATGAGACCCCAATTTACACCAATTGGCTATGCATGATTCTTCTGCTTAGATAATACTCTGCCAGTAATTATTGTAAGAATAATTTCGTCCACAAACTAATCTAATTATTAAAGAATAATGCATGATATCTGATAAACAGCTTGGCATAAATATTGAAAAATCAAATGGAAGTGGATACGGTACCTCACCTATGTTTTTGTCTTGTTGTAAAATAACCATCTCCAGAGGTGGTGAGGTCTTTTAAAACAAAAAAAAATATTAAATGCTTATTTTTCTTTACACAATGTATTTATCATTAAATTAAAATTCCTATCATACATAGCCTGCCATACGCTCCTTCAGATTCTACATACCGTAGTTTTCTTGGCACAAAGTTGCTATAATATGATGAAGATGCATGCAAATGGGCATTATGAGACTCACTGCGGACTCCAGTACTACTCTGAGGTAATGCTCTCCCGTTCACTGGGGAATGCTCTCCCTTTCATGTGTTAAGATTACCATAAGATACAGATATGGCAAGGTGATCGCCCACAGTTTAAGACTGCAGGCATAAGTCGGCTGTGACAGAGGTTCTACTGGACTGGCATGCGTCAGGATATTGAAGAGTGGTTTTGAGCCTGTGATGTATGCTGTTCCAAGAAGGGATCCAAAAAACGTCGTTGCGCCCCTCTTCAACTGTATCAAGTGGGTGCAATGGAGAGTCATGGTGGGCATTGCTGGACCTCTGCCACTCACTGAAAGAGGAAACCAGTATATACAGTAAGTGTTGCCATGGACTAATCCAGAAAGTGGCCAGAAGCCCATGCCATTCGTGATCAGGAGGCCACGACTGTTGTTCAGATGTTGGTTGACCAGTTTTTCTGTCGTTTTGGGATTCCACGGGAGCTACATTTAGCCCAGGGTAGAAACTTTGAGTCTGCTGTGTTCCGTGAGTGTTGCAAGTTACTGGGGATCAAGAAGACCAGGACAACCCTACTAAGGCCACAATCTGGTGGGATGATGAAGAAATTTCAACTGAACCCTGGGACAAGAAGTGGTCAAGTACTGCATAGATGGACAAACAGAATGGGACCAGAAATTACATTTGTTGCTAATGGCATATTGACCTGCATCCCATGAGTCTACTGGCTACACCCCTGCAAACCTGATGTTGGGTCACGAGTTACGTTCACCCATTGCCTTGTTAACCCGTCACGTCCCGAGCCTTTCCGCACCTATGACATCCCCCAGTCCCAAGCCTTTTTGGAGAAATTTTTTTTCTTATGAAACTTCCGCTTAGGTCGAGAAACTATGGAAAATCTTGAAGAAAGTGGTCTCTGCGGTCTATAAGTGGTCTATACAGGTGCGGTTTCCCCCCGCAGGTATCGTATTCTGTAATGGGCTGGATATGCGTTAACGTTTTCTGTGGTAAGGAGTAATGGGACAAACAACACACAACACCTCTACATTTATTGAATTTGTACTAATAAACAATAACAGTAACAATATAATGTATTTCAGACACATATATAGGAAAAATAAGAGTTGTACCATCGCGCGAGCATAGCGAGTTAGGTCTGAGTCGTATCATCCTATCTGCTAATTTTCTGTTATGAGTCTACCGATCATTTTTTTTACTTGTATACGTCTGTTTCAATGACAATTTACCAATTACAACTGTTTGTAAGTGATTTCAGATGTTTTCATTCATTATGATGACATGCAGCATAAGTTTAGCGCACATCAGCTTAGTAAGCGCACTCGCTATGACTCGTATTTCAACATACCAAATTGTTTTATCACTTTCCAATTATTTTCCCATTTACATAGAACCTTTCCCCCACCACTGTGAAGGTTTTCAATTATTTTCATTCATTACGAGGGCATTTAGCGATATGCTAGCGCCTATTCACGTAGCAACCACGATCTCAAACACTCGTGTTTCATCATCTACTTTATTTATTCACTCCAATTATATTTTCCTACTTACATTACACACGTTTACACCCCTCCAATGCACTGTACATACTTACTGCCATTATTTATTCAAGTGAGCGTGAGAATATCGCCTGAAAATACCCTCGCAAGGAATGTTACGTCATACATAATACTCACACACTTATATACTAATTCACTCACACACTTATATACTAATTATTCACTTTATCACTTGCTGACTTTTATTTTGACTAATACGTGCCTTATTCATTCGACTAAGCGTTAGGAAATCTTATCTTTATAGACACGATATGAATATTTGACTTAGGAAATACATCATCATATACAATAATTTGAACTTATATTATACCCGTAAGAATGTCACATAATAGAAAATTTATAAAAAGGGGCCGTATTTATTGCACTGAGCGACAGAATATCGCATCAAACAACCCTCTCTATGTAAGTTTCAACTTAGGGCAGATTTATATACTTACACCCAATGTTTTCACTTATGTTCTACCCGTAGGCACTTTATACTAATATTTGGCGATCCACATGACTGATATTTTCACAGAGCGTCTGTCTGTCGCATTTACATCATAATTTCTGCGTCCTTTCGCATTCACACCATGCTAAAATTGCAGCAACGTGTGATATTCACTAAAACATGGGTGAATACACAGACCCACGTCACACTGCACGCACTCATAGCGGGTGTCCTTCCTCTGTGTCGTGAGTCTCACCTGGGAATTACTGCACACGTGACACCTGCGCTGGGGCCTAGGTCTGTTGGGCTGGGGCGGGATAGGAGTGGGGAAATGGCGGGCGGATATTCTCTGGGGAGTGTGGGTAATATGGGCAGTGCGGGGGCGCTGTTGGGGCCTTTCAACAGCATACTTTGCAAAGATTTCTCGTGTGAGCTCCCTCACAAACCCTTCAAAGGTTTCCTGAACTCCTGTGGTCATGGCGTGAAGGTGGTGGCAATTCAGAGCAGTGATATCTAGCAAGTGAAAGAACAGTTTTTTATACCACTTCATCGTGGTCCTGGCACACTCTACCGTCGATATCATGGAGTCTGACTGGTCCACGAGGCGCATGTTTATATTATAGTCCATGACACATTCAGGTTTCCAAACACGACGCCTGCTCTCGCTATGGTAATCAACAGAATCAGTACGGTGCATCAAGGGGCGGTGAACCGTGGACAAGAGGCTTACTTCTCTGTTGTGGTTCCACATTGTTGCAAGGATGTTGTTTGCTTTGAAGAAGACAACCTCATTCCTTGCAAGTTTCCGCCCTACCTTGACCATGTGACGCCGGTTCACCTTTACGGTTCCACAGACTCCCGTTTCATGTCTGTGAAGATAACGAGCGAGAAGAGGGCTAGTGTACCAGTTGTCGAGATAGAGAACGTGACCACGATGAAGGTAGTCTTTACCACTGCTCCCGAAAGTCCTATACTTCGATCTTCTATTATGTCTGTCTGTGCACCAGTGTACAAGACTATGTCTTGCACGTATCCAGTCCTACAGTCACACATAACAAAGATCTTGAACCCAAAACGGTGCCTTTTGCTGGGTATATACTGTCTGAATGAAATATTGCCTCTCCACAACACGAGACTCTCGTCTATGACGAGATCTCTATAGGGATAGAATGAGGATCGAAAGGTTTGCCTGAGGTGATCAAAGACCAGCCTAATTCGCCTCATTTTGTCCGTGTTGTTTGCATTTGCAGGGTCATTAGCATCATAAAAATGGAGGTGACTTAGAATTTGTTGAAACCGATTACGGCTCATCACTTGACCAAATATGGGGGTAAACATAACAGGGTCCGTAGTCCAGTAAGCAGGAATTCTATTTTTTCTTATTATACCCATCAAAAGGACAAGGGCAAAAAATAAGAACATTTCTGGAATGGAGACAGGGTAATCATAAATCATTGAATGCCTACTCCTTGTTCCCAATCTTTCACTTTCTAGCTGCTGGCCGCTTGCAAACAGGTTTGTTTGAAACACGATCTGATCAACGAAGGCCTCACTGAAAAACAGGTGGAAAAAATCCAACCTGCTTGAATTACAGTGAATACCTGGTGCAATGCAGCCAGATCGCCCCTGCTCAGTGAAGGGGTGAATGAGGGAAGAAAATCACTCCCATCCTCCCAATCCCACGACACAAATCCCTCGTCCCCATCACCGCCTTCGTCTGGGTGGGGAGGAGATCCTGGTTGGGGAGGTTGGGGAGAAGGAGTACGGAGGGCTTCCCCACTGTCACTCCTCTTCCCTCTGCCTTTACCCTTTCCCTTTCCCTTACCCTTATGGCCTTGAGGAACATTAGGGGCTGTGGGGATGAAATAGTTGAATATTGGGGAGCAGAAGACGTGCTGGGGAGTGGTTCCTCCCCACCTTCCCCTCCATTACCACACCAAGTGCTCTCTCACGCAACCTTGCTCGACCACGTGTTAGGGGATATTGGGGAGCATAAGACGTGCTTTGGAGTGGTTCCTCCCCACCTTCCCCTCCCTCACAACGCCACGTGATAAGGAACGCACCCGCACTGGCCCACGTGATCCACTCTGCCACCTCACACTGCGTAGGAGAGCAATGACTCACCCACCTCACTCTCACTTTCCCTAATCCCAGGAATGTCCATTTCACTCCCCACTCCCTCCACTTCACTTCCTACCGCCCCAAACAGAATGCTAGGCCCATACCTGCTTAGACGACGTGGTGTGCGCTCTGGGCCACGATGCGTAATCACCTTCCGCCCATACCACGTGGCAGCACGTCCCACGTCTCCGTCCTCGTCCTCGTCCTTGACCTCGAATTCTGCTTCCAAGGCACGCTGGGGATAGGGATATGACATACCACGTGCCTTCTTTGCCTCCTGCCCCTCTCTAGCAGCACGGTAAGTCACGTACTGCCGCTTCCTTGGTGACGGAACTTCCTCGTCACTGCTGGTGGTTTCTTCCTCCTCTGGCTGCACATAATCCTTGTCCATCTCCTCGTCATCCAGTGGGGAATCACTGTCGCCGGTAAAGGTGTCCAGGGCGACTTGAATTTCGCTCTCTGAGAGACCTCTCTTAGCCATGTCTGAGCAGGACCGTGGCTACCAGGTGAGTGGACGAGTGGCGGGCTAGCGCGGGTCGCGCGGGGTCGCCGAGTGTCCCCGCCTGGTGGCAGGTAGGGGAAGGTCAGGCGAGGGTACGTACCGCAATTCAAGTGCGAAATTTGAAAATTGTCGAAATTATGCACATTGCAATTGCACGACGTACTGGTACGTCGCTAGGACTGGCAAATGCAAATCGTGGTGACGTACCCATACGTCGTCGGGACGGGGCGGGTTAATGGGAAGACCATTTGCTGAGGAGCTGCTTACAGACACCTCCAGCTATGCAATGAATCTTCAAGAAAGGTTGGCTATGGTACATCATCAAGTGCGGGAAGCTCTAAAGTTTTCAGACGAAATGATGAAGTGCATGCATGATGCCAAGGCAAGGGAGGTGAGCTTCAAAGATGGTTATAAATTCTGGTTATACAATCCTCAGTGGAAGAAGGGATGGTCACTGAAGCTGCACAGCCCATGGGAGAGGCCTTACACTGTGTTGGACTGCCTATCCGACATAACACACCGGATTTGGAGAGGCAGGAAGTCTCGCCCAAAGGTGGTACACGTGAATCATCTGTGGCAATACCATGGGCCAGGACAGTGCAGCTGGAACGTCTCCGAGAAATCGTGCTCACCCACAGCCAAGGATGTTGAGGAGGACCATAGAGCTGAAGTATAAGAGGATGATGACAGTTTCCCGAGGGAAGAAGTGAATGAGGAAGAGGACCAAGACATTTCAGGAGTAGAGGACTGTGCTGAGGAGCAGGGAAGTCGTCAGAAGTGGCATAGAAGATCTGATAAGCTGAAGGATTATTTTGTGTATAAGTAGATGTTTCAGTGGGATTAATTACGTTTGTAAGTTGTGTAGTTTTGTCGGAACAAAAGGACTAAGGAGAGGGCAGTGTTGAGAAGCAGGATTTGCCAGTCAGGTAGTGCTGGAGTATTCCCGACGATTCTCGAATTTTTCCACTACATGTTAGAGTTGCCAGTTAGCCTGCTGTTTGTGAGCGGAGTTTTGTAAAGTTATGCATTAAATTTTATGCTCTTTTTTTCTCTATAACGTTTTATTTATGTGATTGTTTGTTAAATTATGTAATTTGATTTAAGTTTGTATGCTAAATAATCTAGAGCGTTACGTGATGTAAAAAAAATATGAATATTTTGGATGACTCTGAGTTGGCAACTGTTGCCTTCCCGAGAAACCAGTAGATTATTCTAGTACAAAGGGAGCTTATATATGGGTCAGAAAGGGGCTAGAGGTGTTTCAGTTCAGTTTGAGTTTTGCACAGTGTCAGATCAGTGTCAGTGCAGATTGTATAGCTCCGGTACTTGTGAAAACAGTGAAGTGAGGTTGGCAAGCATTAAGTGTGACTCTTTGGAAAATAAAGATAGCGAACTTAAGAAGCCAGTGTTTGTTTACAACGCCTGAGCTGATCTGTGTTGTTGTACACCTAACGGCTGCCTCTAGGAACAACAACTCACTGGGAGACTTCCTTCCGATATGGAACTACTGCTGTTGGAGCCTCTCTGCCTGTGTGTGTGTGTGTGTGTGTGTGTGTGTGTGTGTGTGTGTGTGATGTGAGTGTGTGTGTGTGTGTGTGTGTGTGTGTGTGTGTGTGTGTGTGTGTGTGTGTGGAAACTGTTTTAGTAATTACCATATTCTAGTCACACTTAAGCCTTGTCAAAGAATATATTGTGCTGTATTTATCTGAGCTTCTTGGTTGTTTAATAAGATACAGTTTTGTCCATATCGAAACAATGAAATCAGTTATGGTGTGAATTATGTTGAGAATGACCACAGGCGTATTTCATTGTCAATATCTATACTAGTATAATACATACTGTGTAGCAAGAAGATGATAGGATGCATGCCGGACGATGGACATGACTGAAGTTGAATTACAGAGGGAGGGAGCGGAAGTTGTTGTTGTCGTTGCAACCTCAGGCTCAAGAATGTGTGGTTGAGGATAGACATCAGTGGAGCTGAACTACAGAGGGAATGAGTGGAGTGGACAGTTGTTGTTGTTGTTGTTGTTTTTGCTATCCCAGGCTCTAGAATGTACGGTTGAGGACGGACATAAGTATGGTTGAATTACAATGAGAGTTAGTGAAGGAGACAGTTGTTGTTGTTTCAATTCATGCCTTCTACATCCTGGTGCTCCCAGACATTTCCTGCTGCAGTCTTGTTGAAGGATTACAGTATGGGCACTGTGATAGTGAGATGTATGAGGTGGGTGAGTGGAGTGAGATGTATGAGGTGGATAAGTGGAAAGGCTGGATAAGAGTGCAAGTGGCTGGATAAGGGAAATAGCAAATGGAGTAAGTAGATGAAAGTGAAAGAAAGAGGACGAGGGCAGGAGTGAGTGGAGTAAGTATGGAGTTATCCAGTCAGGCCACAGTCCACCCTCCCTGGCCGTCACTCTATCCCGGGCCAATAAGCCAATATTGGCACAAAGTGTGGTGGTAACACAGGCAATGACCAGACTGATGTGTACTGAAGATGCAGGCAAGTCTGGAAAGAGGGTCGGAAAACGACTTAAATGTTTATGACTTGTTTATCTGACTAAGGCTTTCATTATAAAAGGTTTCTCTTTCTAAGTCAGATAATGCTGTTTGGTGGCAGCAAGAAGAAACAAATTATAAAATGAAACAGCATTTTTTTACTGAAGCAGCTAATACTGCGCAGATCTCAAGACCAGCCTATCAGCCGGGCACATATACTTTATAGTCAGTCTTGATTCCTTCACTACTTTAATTTATTTAAAGCTATATTCTTACTATTTCTAGGACGGTTATCAAACTCTGAAGAATCAAACAGATTCTAGTGTAGATCCCAGTGACAGCATTATTTAAATTCAAATACCTCTTTCACTACAGGATCATTCATGCTACCACATTACGAGATATTTTTCTTTGGAGAGACGCCTCGTTATTGCAGAGGTTAGAAATAATTCGTATTACTCTGCATTTGACGAACTGCCAGAGAGGTGAACAAGCCTACATCTTTTCTATCCTTAATGACCTAGAGCGGCTTGTACAGCACCCTACCCGTATCCCTGACCGCCTTGGAGAGGGCACCGACATACTTGACCTCTTCCTCACAACTAATTACTGGATTGAGAAAATTTTACGAAAATGCGGATTGGAGACAATTCAGAGAAACAAGAGAGATACAGAGGAAGTGGGATATCTTTCTAGACCTCCATAATTTGGGAATGGAAAAAAATTTGTGCCAAGAGTAAGGGGGAAAGAAAACAGAAAAAAGGAGTGGTTTAATACAAGGTGTATGATAGCAAAAAAAGAGAAAGACACGCCGTGGAACAACTGAAGAAAGAGAGGTAACAAGAGAACAAAGGAAGAATATAAAAGAACTAGAAATGAATACACACGAATACGCAGAGAGGAAGAAAGGAATTTTGAAAAAGGTATAATAGACAAATGTAAGGATGAACCCAAACTGATTTATAGATTTGTCAATGGCAAACTGAAACAAAAGGAAGGAATCACCATAAAATGCAGTATAATGTCACGGAGGGCAACCTATCGCCCCCAGAAGGAGCCCACCGAGGAGCATATACAGTGTGCCAGGACTCAGGGTGACAACGACACTAGTCCACCTGGGCCGCGCGCCCCTATGACCCGGAGCTCGCCCACTGCCACTATAACAGGGAAAAAAAACTTCATTCTGGGCGAGCCGACCACCACCAACCACGGGGTGGAGCTGTTACTCCAGCTCCAGTCAGCACCCCTGAGACAGTCGGTAGCCGCTCAACCCTCCTACAGGAGACGGCCTGCAGCCTATCTGGAGGAAAACAGGAGACAGCCTGTAGCTGCTCCCACCTTCATCAGGAGATGGCCTGTAGCCGCTCGACCCTCCTACAGGAGACGGCCTGCGGCCACTCCGGAGGCAAAAAGGAGACAGCCTGTAGCCGCTCCTGCCTTCATCAGGAGACGGCTTGTAGCCGCTCTGAAGGTGCCCCTAACGAGACGGCCTGTAGCCGCTTGACTCTCCTACAGGAGACGGCTTGCAGCCACTCCAGAGGCAAACAAGAGACAGCCTGTAACCGTTCCCACCTTCGTCAGAAGATGGCCTGTAGCCGCTTTAAGGGTGCCCCTCGAGAGATGGCCTGTAGCTGGTCAACCCTCCTACAGGAGATGGCCTGCAGCCGCTCTAGAGGAAATCAGGAGACGGCGTCTAGCCGCTCCCACCTTCGTCAGGAGACGGCCTGTAGCCACTCTGAAGGTGCCCCTGAGTCGGCCTGTAGCCGCTCCCTCCCCCAGGCCACGGCCAGTAGCCGGGCCTTAGCAACGGCCTGCAGCCATTCCCCCTGAAGGCCACAGCCAGTAGCCGGGCCTTACGGCAGGAGACAGCCGGTAGCAGCTCCTTCATCAGGTGCTGACTTCTGTTCACCAACCTACCACCCAGAGGGAGCCCCCAGCCTGGAGGAGTACTGGAGAGGCCCCATGACTACCACGGGGCTCTTCTCCTTGCAACCGGATCCGGAGAGGAGTCGCCTGATGGACCCCGATGTAGGACGGCGTCACAGCCCCCTCCTGACGGCATCTCCGAACACCGGGGACCGCAGCCTTCAGGACCTCCAATCCACCCCCGGCCGGGACCTCCCTACACCCAGACACCGGAGATCTTTGTCCTCTGTCAGGCGCCTGAACAAAAAGTTCAGGCAGCTATTCGACCCCAGCCCCAAGGGCCAGACTCCCGCCTCAAGCCCCGAAAGCGTGGAACCCTTCGCCACCAGCAGCCCTGGATGAGAGAGGACGCCCCTACGCGTGATCCCGTGGCCCCTGAACACAGAGGCCCCCGGTGCAGCCCCGTCAATAGTGAGGCTGAGTCACCTCTGCCACCCTTGTGCCTGACCGCCACGACGCCCAGACACGGAAGGAATGACACTGAAAGTATAGTGTCCGTGATATAGTGCAGTAAAGGCAGAACAGTGCATTAACAGTATAAAGGAAGTCGGGGAAAAATTAGTGACAATATAAAAAAGCGATGAAATAAGTAAGATAACAGTGAAAAAGTAAGACAGTGAAATACAGGCCTAACACAGTGAACACGCTACCACACAATAACGTCACACCACACTAAGATCGTACGCAGGCCCTAGTGTTAAAGTGGAAATTACCCACAGTGAAACAGTACCATCAATTCCACCAATGTATAAAACTGGGACTTCCTGCAATAATAGTGCATAACCCCTCTGCCATAAGTGCTATTCACCTTACCCGATCTTGACCTGAGTAGTATCCTGCGCGATACTAGCAATCCACATCTAGGCCTAAGAATTATAATTGTCCAGATCTCTGTAGTCATGACACCTACCTGTTCCACTGTTGAATTTAGTAATACACATGTAAGGTTGTTGCCTTGAGTTTTTGTGTCCTGCCTCTCTCCTATTTGCCTAAGCTCCGGTCTAGAAAGAGAACCCAGCTACACACTAGGCGTCAGAGGGACGAGAAGCCGACCCCTAAACACCTGATGGCATTACACACCAAACTGAAAGTAGAAGGAGAGGTCTATAAAGATGCGGCAATGCAAGCTGAAATAATGAACACATGTTTCCAATCTGTTTGCACTAATGAAAAGGAGTTTGTGGAAGGGAGGGAGTGACTAGAAATGTAGTGATAAAAGATATAAAAGTGGAAGTACAAGAAGTGTATAAATTACTGGAAACTCAAGATGTAAGGAAAGCCCCAGGACAAGGTGACATCTCTGATTGGGTACTGAAGAAATACAGAGAACAACTGGCGGATAAGATTCACAGTTTAATTGTGTGTTCTCTGGAGGAGGGGAATGTGCCTCAAGAATGGAAGAGGGCAAATGTGGTACCACTTTATAAGGGAGGAAATAGGGAAGAACCCCTGAATTTTAGACCAGTGTCCCTAACCAGCATGGTCGCAAAATAGTGCGAGAGAATCCTGAAAGATAGGTGGATAAAGTATCTGGAAGAGATTAATATTTTGGCTGAAAGTCAGTTTGGATTCAGAAGTGGAAGGTCATGTGTTTCCAACTTGTTGAACTTTTACTGAAGAGCGATTGATGTGCTACACGAGAGAGATGGCTGGGTGGATTGTGTGTATTTTTAGATTTGGAGAAAGCCTTACAAGGTACCCCATAAGAGACTAATGTGGAAACTAGAGCATATAGGAGGACTGAAGGGGAACCTCCTAGAATGCATGAGAGACTTTTTGAGAGACAGAAAAATGAGGACAGTAATAAAGGATAGGATGTCTGGATGGAGGGAAGTAACAAGTGGAGTCCCACAGGGCTCGGTGCTGGTGCCAGTAATGTTCCTGATTTACGTAAATGATACGGTAGATGGAGTGAACAGTTACGCAAGTCTGTCTGCTGATGATGCAAAGATCTTGAGGAAGGTAGAGGTTGAGGAGGATTGTAAAATGCTGCAGGAGGATCTGGATAGGATACACGATGGGAGCCGGATGTGGGAAATGAAATTCAACGCAAAGAAATGTAAAATATTGGAAATGGGTAAAAGTACCAAGAGGTCATCATTGAATTATTTGATGGGTAATGAACCAATCGCAAAAGCGAGAGAGGAGAAAGAGTTGGGAGTGCTGGTCCAGGACAGTTTGTCACCTGAAAAACATAATAACAAGACAGTTAGAGAGACGTATAAATTCCTGACTAACATAAGAGTAGCATTTCAGTATATGGATGAGATGATGAAAAAATTTTCAGTGACCATGATTCACCCCAGGTTAGAATATGCAGCAGGAGTGTAGTCCCCACACAAAAAGAGAGATATAAACAAGACTGAGAGAATACAAAGAACAGCAACCTTGATGGTCCCCAGTCTGGCAGATCTGTCGCCTAGTGTGCAGCTGGGTTCTGTTTCTAGACCGGAGCTTAGACATATAAGAGAGAGGCAGGACATAAAAACTCAAGGCAACAACCTTACACGTGTATTGATTAATTCTATATGTGGAACAGGTAGATGTCACAACAACAGGAATCTGGGTAATTATAAGTCATTTGCAAGTATTGTGGACAGTAGTATCACGCAGGATAGTATTTAGACAATAGTTCAAGATAGCAGGTGAACAGCACAACGAACAGTTTTAGTCTTTTGGGCAGGGGAATAGATCACTGTCACTTGGATGGAAATATAAACGGTGCTTAGGCTGGGCAACTAATTCACAGGTCTTGCAGTGCAGAGGAATTACACTATGAAGGCCGAGTCTGATGTTCATTGAAATCACTGCACTCTTATTAGATCTTTCTAATGGGCCAACCGGCCTACTGCAGTTATCCTCTCTTCTTATGTTCTTATGTTCTTGCTGTCACTATTTCACCATCTGCCCAAATCGTAACTATCAAACCTTAATAGGCCTTGGACTTAGATTCCCTCGGATAATACTCTGCCTGATATTCAAGTCACTATTACATTGTCACTGCACTCTTCACCGTCACTCACTGTCGGTGGGACAGCGGTGTGGTTAGTGTGGGCTGCGGGAGGACTCACAGCCCGAATTATGATGGGGGCAGAGTCCCGCCTGTGGCCTCCCTATCCAGCGGCCACGGGATCACTCGTAGGGACGTCCTCTCTCGTCCGGGGCTGTGGGCGGCAAAGGACCCTGCACTGTCAGGCCTGGGAGTTGGAGTACGGCCTTCAAGGCTGGGACTGAACAGCCTCCTGAAGCACTCACTTAGGCACCTGACGGAGGACGAGGGTCGTCTGCGTCAGGGTGGGGAGAGGCCTCGCCCGGGGGTCCTAGAGGTGACCTCGGGGGCCCTGTGGCTGCGTCATCTGCCGTCGTCAGAGTCTGTCAGGTAGGGTCCCTCTGGAGCCGGCTGGGTGGAGAACAACTCTGGGGATAGCACAGGGCCTCTCCACAGGTCCTCGGGACTGGGACCCTCCTCCTGGAGGTTGTCACGTTGTGGGGGTGTGGCAGCACCTGATATAAGAGCGGCTTCTGGCCGTCTCCTGCCGTAGGGCCCAGCTGCTGGCCATGGCCATTTGGGGGTGCAGCTTCTGGGCGTCGCTGAAGCCCGGCTACTGGCCATGACCCGTGTGGGGGAGTGGCTACTGGCCGTCTTCTGAAGAAGGGGTGAGCGGCTACTGGCCATCTTCTGAAAGAGGGGTGAGCAGCTACCGGCCGTCTTCTGAAGGAGGGGTGAGCGGCTACCGGCCATCTTCTGGAGGGGTTAGCGGCTACTGGCCATCTCAGGGGCACTTTCAGAGTGGCTACCAGCCATCTCCTGACGAACATGGGAGCGGCAAACAGCCGCCTCCTGAAGGAGGGGTGAGCGGCTACTGGCCATCTCAGGGGCACCTTTAGAGTGGCTACTGGCCGTCTCCTGATGAAGGCGGGAGTGGCTATTGGCCGTCTCCTGAAGGAGGGGTGAGCAGCTAATGGCCGTCTCAAGGGCACCGTCAGAGCAGCTACCGGCCGTCTCCTGAAGGAGGGGTGAGCGGCTACTGGCCGTCTCGGGGGTACCTTCAGAGTGGCTACCAGCCATCTCCTGACGAAGGTGGGAGCAGCTACTGGCTGTCTCCTGAAGGAGAGGTGAGTGGTTACTGGCTGTCTCAAAGGCACCTTCAGAGCGGCTCCCAGCTGTCTCCTGATAAAGGCAGGAGCGGCTACCGACCATCTCCTGATGAAGGCGGGAGCGGCACCAGCCGTCTCCTGAAGGAGGGGTGAGCAGCTACTGGCTGTCTCAAGGGCACCTTTGGAACGGCTACCGGCCGTTTCCTGAAAGAGGGGTGAGCAGCTACCGACTGTCTCCTGACATAGGTGGGGGTGACTACTGGCCATCTCCTGAAGAAGGGGTGAGCGGCTGCAGGCCATCTCGAAAAGGGCACGGCTACCAGCCGTCGCAAGGGTGCTGCCTGGAGCTATGGGAGTAGCTCCACCCAGATCCTGTCGAGGGTCAGCTCGCCCGCAAGGTAGTCTCCTTTCCCTGCTATGGTGGCGGCAGGCGAGTTTCGGGTCATAGGGGCGTGCGGCCTGGGCATACTTCTGTTCCTGTCACTCGGGGTCGGGTATAGCTCTGTCTACCCCTCCGTAGGCTCCTCCCGGTGGTGTCGTGTTGCCCTCAGTATTAAAAGTTCACATTTCTAAAATTCAGAAAGACTATTAAACTGAACAAATTCAGCTTCCACTGAACAAAGAATACTTTACAGTAATATGTAAATGGTATAATTAAGCAGTCTACATCGTACAAAAAAATGGATTCACTTATCCTTTTCATGTGTATTTTCTACAGTAACTTAATTCTTCTATTATTGTGACTGACTGATAATTTGCTGTCAAACTCATGCATGATGATGTTTTCAGTTCTCACTTCTTCAGTTCCAAGTGCACAGAGATCACCAAGTTATGGGCTGAGAGTGTGGGTATCAGCAATTTGTCGGGAGGTATAGCTATGCTGCTGAGTGGATGATATTTAATTCTTTCCTAAGGAAATGCTTCCCACCTTTGGGAATACTTCATTCCTAAGTGGTTGCTTCCTCTTTAAGGGGTTTCTTCCTTCTTAAGTGGTTGCTTCCTCTCTAAGGAGTTGCTTCCTTCTTAAGTAGCCTGGGAATATTCGCCAAGGCAAATCCATCAGTCCCGGGAACTTTGCCAAGGCAAATCCATCAATCTCGGGATCTTCTCCAAGGCAAATCCATCAACCTCGGGATCTTCTCCAAGGCAAATCCATCAACCTCGGGATCTTCGCCAAGGCAAATCCGTCAAATTCAGGATTTTTGCCAAGGCAAATCCCCCAATCTCGGGACACGATGTACCAGGTATTATTGTATTCTGCCTAACACCGTTTTTTTTTTTTTTTTTTTTTACTTGCTACTGGGAAACCTTCCAAGATGAATAAAGCTTGAATTCACCCTTCAACCTCGTGGGATGATGTATCTACCTTGTTCAACTTAACTCTCTACGGTTTCGCTCACCAGTGGGAAATATTTCCTGACTTGAGGGTTCAGCCACGAGTTTGCTGCAAATGATTCAGGACTTTGTTTGGCTCTAGTCGAGGTGGACGTAAGGTGAAGGAATGGCAGCTCATTTGTGGTCTTGCTCTCCACTGGTAAACACCCTTTGAGGTGAGAACTCATCTGTGAGCCTGGTACAAATGAGGTAGAGGACGTTTCGGTTATTTTGGCCGTAGGGTGAGGGAATGCAAATTCAGTTTTGGTGGTTGTAGGGCGAAGGTATGCGCCATGAAAACATTTATTGCAAGGAGGTATTATCGTCTTGGAGGAGGCGGTGGAAGTGCAGCCCAGAAACTGGTCTGCTGTGGTACAGGAGTAAGGGGCTGGCGAGGCTTTGGGATTAGCGGGACGGTAGTAACTGGGTGGGTAGTGGGTGGGTGGCCAGTGATAAGTATATTTCTGGTTAGGCTGGGTGTGGGCTGCGGGGGATGGTTGGGTTATACTGTTGGGAGAGGGAGAGTAAACACCTGGGGAGTGCAAGAAGGGAGACTGAGAGGAGGAAAAATTACTTGATGGGGGTTGTGTGGCATGGAAGTGGTTAGCTGTGGTGTGGGTGGCATGGGTTTTGGCAGCTGTGTCTTGGGTGGAGGGTGCTCTCATATCGTCGACATCATACCAACCATAGCAAGTTGCCATCATTATAAATATTATTACAGACACCACAAAAGCTCCATATGCCCACAACATCCACATTTTGTCAGACTTCACCCCATCACTGTCTGAGCTTGAAGTGGAGGCGTAGTATGTGGAAGACTGTGCAGTTGGAGAAGCTAGAGTATATATCGTGTTTGCATGAGGTGATGATGAAGCACCTGGACAGGATTTGGATGCACATAGAAACCACAAGTGTTTTAGGTGCTTCAGACCATCACGTAGATCGTACCCCATTGTGGTATCCATTGCATCCATTCTGTCACACAGGCTTCGTAGAAACTGTATGACTGTCTTATAGGCTGTCAACCATTTGTCCCCACATCGTTGCTATATGACCAATTCGCCGTTTTTCTCAACGTGTCCCCTCTCATTCATATTTTGTTGTTTGTTTCTCAGACTGTCTTCCCCTATTCTCCATGCTTTCCCTCGGGTTTTATTCATGGTAGTTTGCTCTCTACTGTCTTACATTGTTTTCTGTTCTTGAACTGGACCTTCATACTTAATAATCCTCTCTCTCTGCCTCCAATTGTCTTCCCATGTCTTCCATTCGTGTATCGGGCTCTCCTCATTCAAAAATAACAGTCTCTCATCTCCCGCATCATCCTTTGCTTCAGCCCCCTTACTCCCCTCATCTCCATCCCCACTCAGTATCACTACCTGCTCCCCACCCCATCCCCTACTCTTTGCCTTGCCAATATCTGCCCATGTCTGACCTTCTTTCAGTTCCCAGCTATTCTCCAGGGACAGAACCACTAGCAGTGTTAGGTGGACAAAAATTAACCTCATTCCGTTCAGAATCATTGTTGATAATTTCATTGACTAAGATAAATTTAATCAGCTTCGTTCTCACTGACAGACATAAAATCAGGTTTGTTTTTACTGATTAAGTTGATAAGTCAGTTTTGTTTTTAGTGATGGGTTGACTTTAATCACCTTTGTTTTTACTAAAGAAATGGAAGAATCAGCTTTATCCTCACTGATAACCTTTAATCAGGTTTGTGTTAACAGATCAAAATGTTATCAAACCCAGACACACAACTGAATACATATGACCCTTTAGAGAGATCCTGGTATCTAACAGAACTGAGGCATCTTCTTAACGCCACCCTGACAACACATCTCATTTTTCCTAGTTGACATCAGACTATTTGATTCGTTCAGAAGATGTCTGGTAGTGAAGGTGTTAATGATGGGTATATTGACCTCAGAAAATCTCTTAACCATATAAAACAGAATACAGCAAGCATAAAAAAGTCTTGCAATTAATGTAGTTAAGCGGAGAACTACCAGGGGTTTTTAATAACTACCTTTAAAGATTGAACACCTGGAGGCATATCTGTAAACTTTCATCAGTCAAAGTTGTGTGTAAAATTGGTTATACTTTTACATATACTTGTGTTTCATTTTATTATTATTATTATTATTATTATTATTATTATTATTATTATTATTATTTAGTGGTTGGTGGGGACGCTCACCGTCCACTTACTCGATGTAGTGCTGCTCTTGGATGCCCGCCTTTTCCTCTCTTCCTTTCATCTTTTCACCCTTCCTCTTCTGTCTTTCTTTCCATCATTCTTTCCCCTTCCTTCTGTCTACGGGTGACTGTACACTGAGTGACAAGCCAAATGGTTTCCTGTACGCCAGGAAACCATTTACAATGCTGATTGGTGAAAATTCTGGTTGGTGGAATAACTGCAATTATATCGGCATATGCTCCACAGGCAGGCTTGGATGAAGTAGAAAAAGACAGATTTTGGGATGACCTAATACGTGTAGTAGGTGGTATGCAGGATGATGAGATAGTGGTTTTGGGAGGGGACTTAAATGGTCATGTAGGTGAAGCAGCACAAGGTTATGAAGGAGTACATGGGGGATGTGCGTATAGTATAAGGAATGTGGACGGGGAAAGGATACTCGAGTATGGGGAGGCAACGGACATGATTGTGTGCAACACACATTTTAGGAAAAGAGAGAGTAGATTAATTACGTATGAGTCTGGGGGAAATTGCAGTCAGACAGAGTATTTTCTGGTTAGAAGGGGGGCTGATAGGAGGTTAGTGAGGGATGTTAAAGTTATAGGAAGTGAGGAGTGTGTGCAGCAGCACAAACTATTGATTTGTGATATGGTGCTTAAGGAACGAGTGATGAAAAAGAGGACTTATGTACCCAGGAGGAAAATATGGAAGCTGGAAAACCAAGTAGTAAGGGATGCCTTCTATAGTGAGATGAAGAGAGTGGTGGCTGAACAGGGAGCCATAGACAGAGGCGTTAATGAACAGTACAGAGCCCTCAACAACAGCCTCTTGAGAGTTACTGATGTAATATGCGGTTGGACTAGAGGCCCACCAAGACATAAAGTAACTTTGTGGTGGGATGAGGGTGTGGACGCTGCAGTTAGGGAGAAAAGAAGGCTTTTTCGGGAATGGAAGAAGGGTGGTAACAAGGAGGAATAATTGGCTGCCAAGTGTAGCGCTAGAAGAGAGGTATACAGGGCGAAGTCTGAGTCACAGAGACTTTTAATTGATAACCTAAATCATGGGGAAAGGAAAAATATGATATTTAAGGTAGCAAATCAGATGAAGAGGGATAATCGGGATATTATAAGGTGGGCAGTGTGTGAAGAATGATGAAGGAAGGGTAGTGGTGAACAGTAGGGATATTAAAGATACATGGAGAGAGCATTATAACCGGTTGTTGAATAAGGAGTTTGACTGGGACAGGGAAGGTTTGGAACCAGCGGATCCAGTGTTTAGCCCTTGGCCATAGATTGACGCTGCTACTGTGAGTGAGGCAATAGGCAGGATGCAGCTGGGGAAGGCAGCAGGTGTGTCGGGGTTGACTGCCGAAATGTTGAAGGCTTCAGGAGATAGGGGTGAGGTTTGTCACTGACCTGATAAATATGATTATATATGAGTGTGTTGACCCAGATGACTGATTGAAGAGTGTAACTGTAAATGTGTATATAGGGAAGGGTGATGCCCTGGAAAGAGGAAATTATAGAGGTATAAAGCTCTTAGACCAGATAATGAAGGTAATGGAGAGAGTTCTAGTAGGGATGATTAGAGGAAGAGTGAATATTGATGAGATACAGTTTGGGTTTATGCCAGGCAGGGGGACCACTGATGCCATATTCATTGTTCGACAGCTTCAGGAAAAATATATTGGGAAGAAGAGGGATCTGTATTTTTATTTTATTTGGAAAAGGCCTTTGACAGAGTCCCTAGAGAGGTGGTGAAGTGGACAATGAGAAAGCTTGGCTTGGAGGAGTGGCTGGTTAGGGTGGTTATGGCCATGTATGTGGGTGCTCGCACCCAGATAAGAGTGAATGGAGATTTGAGTGATGAGTTTTCCGTGAATGTTGGTGTGCATCAGGGGTCAGTTTTGAGCCCCTTGTTGTTTATTGTGGTACTTGAAGCCATCTCATGGGACTTCAGAAACAGACTCCCGTGGGAGATGTTGTATGCTGATGATTTGGTGTTGGTTGCAGAGAACGAAAGGGAGGGGGAGGAAAGATTTAGGAAGTGGAGAGATGGTATGGGGCATAAGGGATTAAGGGTAAATGCAGATAAAACAAAAGTGGTGATATCTAGGGTTGGTGGCGGTACTGTCAAAAACGAGGGAGAGTGGCCATGTGCAATTTGCCATAAGGGCGTGGGAAGTAATTCCATCTTGTGTAGTGTTTGTGATAAATGGGTGCACAAGAGATTTAGTGGTATCAGCGGTAGACTGGGAGATAATGCAGATTTTATGTGTGTGCGGCGTGTCGGGGAGAGCAGGTGGAGATTGTTAGGCGTGAAAAGATTGAACTTGCTGGTGCGTCTCTTGAGTGTGTGGAAGAGTTTTGTTATTTGGGAGACATTATGTGCGCTGGAGGTGGTGGTCTTTGTATGCAGCATGTGTTAGGGTGAGAAGTGGCTGGAAGAAGTTCAGGGAGCTGTTGCCTCTCCTGACATTGAGAGAACTCTCCGTACGTGCTAAGGGGGTCTTTGTATGCAGTATGTGTTAGGAGTGTACTGCTGTATGGTAGTGAGACCTGGGCAATAAGGGAGGAGGATATTCGCAGGCTCAGACGTACAGAAATGACAATGATCAGGTGGATGTGCAGTGCGTCCCTGCGTGCAAGGCCTGGGAGGGCTAGGTTTGCAATGGAAGAGTTGAGAGGTAGGGACTGGAGTGTATTGGTGTTGTGATATGGAGAGGTAGATTGAGATGGTTTGGGCATGTGGAGAGGATGGGGGATGATAACTGTGTGCAGAAAGTGAGAAGTGTTAATATGGGGGGTGGGGTTGTGAAGGGCAGACCGAGAAAGACGTGGGATGAGGTCATTAAGAGTGACCTCAGGGTTAAGGGACTGAACATTGAAGCTGCATAGATCGTGCAGCATGGAGAGCCGCCTTTAGGTGACCAAGGCCGACACATGCAAGCATGTTGGAGCCTTCAAAAACGAAACTAAACGAAACGAAGTGGTAACTATGTAACCAGATTATGGCGCCTGGTGGTTTAGTGGTCAATTAAGGCACTGCAATCAGACTGAGCCAGTGCAGGTTTATATCTAAGGGATGGTTGGGGTTTATTGTTCATGTAATGCCACTCAGGAATAAGTGAGGCTGGTCACTCTCAGCTTAAATGGCAGGACCAACTTGCCTAGCCCCGGGCTTCTACGCTCCTCATGGGGCAACGGATGATGAAATGAATGGATGATGATGATGGATGGATGACGGATGGATGGATGAATGAATGATGGATGGATGAATGAATGATGGATGAATGAATGATGGATGAATGATGGATGGATGAATGATGGATGAATGAATGATGGATGGATGAATGATGGATGGATGAATGAATGATGGATGGATGAATGAATGATGGATGGATGAATGAATGATGGATGAATGAATGATGGATGAATGATGGATGGATGGATGATGGATGGATGAATGAATGATGGATGGATGAATGAATGATGGATGGATGAATGATGGATGGATGAATGAATGATGGATGAATGAATGATGGATGGATGAATGAATGATAGATGAATGAATGATGGATGGATGAATGAATGATGGATGAATGAATGATGGATGAATGAATGATGGATGAATGAATGATGGATGAATGGATGAATGAATGATGGATGAATGAATGATGGATAGATGAATGAATGATGGATGAATGAATGATGGATGGATGAATGAATGATGGATGGATGAATGAATGATGGATGAATGAATGATGGATGGATGAATGAATGATGGATGAATGAATGATGGATGAATGAATGATGGATGGATGAATGAATGATGGATGGATGAATGAATGATGGATGAATGAATGATGGATGAATGAATGATGGATGGATGAATGAATGAATGATGGATGGATGAATGAATGATGGGTGGATGAATGAATGATGGATGAATGAATGATGGATGAATGAATGATGGATGGATGAATGATGGATGAATGAATGATGGATAAATGAATGATGGATGGAGATGGCGGTGGCGGTGATGGCGGTGATGGTGGCGGTGGCGATGGCGATGACGATTATTATTATTATTATTATTATTTTTATTATTAAATATTATTATTATTATTATTATTATTCTTATTTTTTAGCTTGTGCCTGTAGGATGGATTTGAGCTCATGAGGTTGGGGGTAAAGTACTGTCTGCCTGTTCTGCCCAAGAATGGAGTTATAAGTTGATTGGTTAAAAGGTTACAGTAACTTTGAAGGTAGTGTGATATACTTCTTTAAGGGTAGTGTGATATACTTCTTTAAGGGTAGTGTGATATACTTCTTTAAGGGTAGTGTGATATACTTCTTTAAGGGTAGTGTGATATACTTCTTTAAGGGTAGTGTGTTATACTTCTTTAAGGGTAGTGTGATATACTTCTTTAAGGGTAGTGTGATATACTTCTTTAAGGGTAGTGTGATATACTTCTTTAAGGGTAGTATGATATACTTCTTTAAGGGTAGTGTGATATACTTCTTTAAGGGTAGTGCGGTATACTTTAAGGGTAATGTGATTGTGAATACCAAGGTCTTTTTATAGTCAGGATGTCTTCAGAAACAAAGGATCTCAAATGAGACACAGGAAAGCGTTTTGGACATGCCACATATATTGCTCAGAACATAGAACACCAGCCATATATATATATATATATATATATATATATATATATATATATATATATATATATATATATATATATATATATATATATATATATATATATATATATATATATATATATATATATGTATATATATATATATATATACATATATATATATATATATATATATATATGTATATATATATATATATATATATCTCACAAACTCCTGTACCCTTCCCTTCACCAACCAAACACCCAGTCCTGAATAATGTACAAATAAATAAATAAATAAATAAAAAACATGGGAAGAGGTTAAATATTACAACCCTGGCATAAGTAGACGGGAGACTATTAGAGAATGCAGCAGACTCAGAGAATACGGTAGTCTCTTGCGTCCAGTCCCAGCTCATTCTACACCATCGCTTTGGGCGCACACAGGGGATATCTAACAAGGGTCCTGCTCTCCCGGACGATGGCACGGGGGGGGGGGGTAGGGAACCACCGCTAGGTCGACAAAGGGACAGTGGTTCCAGTGTCTTGATAGGTGGCTGTGGGAAACATCCGCTGGTGTGAGCCTCCCACTAAGACCTGAGGACGCCTCTCTGTCCGGCCCTCGACTGGAGTAAGGCCCTAAAACCCATAAAATAAACAGCAACGAAAATACATTGTTAAAATATAGTATTCCAGACACTTTTCCCATAGTATTAACCCACAAACTAATTACACAAAATATTCACAAAAGCATTACCACGGACGGAGCTCTAACCTGGTTGGTGCTTGTGAGAAGACTAACCACTAGTCAGTTAGCTTAAGAAGAACGAATCACTGAGGTATCGACAAGCCATCCAACCCCCAAGTCCGTTATTCGAAGCATTAGAGTTTCCTCTTCTCACTTACATTTCTAAGTTATGAATAGCAACACTATCTCCTTACAGTGGTACAGTATACTTCTTTAAGGGTAGTGTGGTATACTTTCTTTATTGGTAGTGTGGTATACTTTAAGGGTAGCGTGGTATACTTTAAGGGTAGTGTGGTACAGTATACTTCTTTAAGGGTCGTGTAGTATACTTTCCTTAATGGTAGTGTGGTATACTTTAAGGGTAGTGTGGTACAGTATACTTCTTTAAGGGTAGTGTGGTATATTTTCTTTAATGGTAGTATGGTATACTTTAAGGGTAGTGTGGTATAATTTAAGGGTAGTGTGGTATACTTTAAGGGTAGTGTGGTATACTATGAGGGTAGTGTGGTATACTATAAGGGTAGTGTGGTATACTTTAAGGGTAGTGTGGTATACTATAAGGGTATTGTGGTATACTATAAGGGTAGTGTGGTATACTAAAAGGGTAGTGTGGTATGCTTTAAGGGTAGTGTGGTTTACTTCTTGACTAAAAATATTTCTTGGTCATTCATCAGTCTTTGGCAGAATAGTAACATTAAGTGATTTTAATACTTAACTGTTGACATAACCTTTGAAATATATTGAAAAGGAAATCCCTAAATGGCTTACAACTATCTATCTATCTATTGCCAGACGCCTTAATCCCTTATACGGGGTGGCTACAAACAAATCGCCTCCACGTCACCCTGTCCCCCGCCATTTCACTGCCCCGCTCCCAATTCACATCCCCCTCTCTCATATACCACTCCACTCCATCCCTCCATCTCATCCTTGGCCTTCCACTCCCTCTCTCCCCCTCCACCTCACTCACATACACTCCTCTCGTCAGTCTCTCACTCTCCATCCTCTCCACATGGCCAAACCACCTCAATGTGTTTCTCCTAATGCTTCCTATCACATTCACATCCACACCACAAACCACAACGCTCCTTCACATCCTCATTTGTAAGTCTCTCTCTCTACGTGACTCCACATGCTCCTCTCAAATAACTCATTTCCACTGCTTTCACTCTTGACTTGTGTCCCTTCAGCAACGTCAAAGCTTCACTTCTATAAGTTAGAGTTGGTATCACAATACTGTCATGTAAAAGCTTTTCACTTGCATGCTCACTTCCCTGTTTCTTATCACTGCCTTCAAGGAACCAGCAACCTTTCTTCCATGTTGTACCCTTTCAAGTACTTCACCCTCCAAACTTCCATCCTTACTCATCACACTACCCATGTACTTAAACGTACTCACAATTTCCATTTCCTCATTGTCCAACCTAACTGTACATTCAGTGACTTCACCTCACTCAAAGACCATAAATCTACTCTTCCCTACATTCACCTTTAAATTCCGTTTCTTACACACTCTCCCAAACTCATCCACGAAGCCATGCAGCTCCCCTTCATCTTCACTTAACAACATAGTATCATCTGCAAATAACAGGACAGGGAGTTTCCAAACACTGCCCCCCCTCATCAGGCCCATTCCAACATCCACTGTCCTACCTTGCATCTCTTTTGTAACCCCATCCACATACAGATTGAACAACCACGGAGACATGACATATCCCTGTCTCAATCCAACCTTCAAGTAGAAAAACTCACTCAGTTCACCAACCACACGCACTGCAGCATTAGCACCCTCATACATACTCTTCACAGCATTCAACAACTTCCCATCTACTCCATATATTCTTAATACTTTCCACAGTCCTTGTCTATCCACCCTGTCATATGCTTTCTCCAAATCCATGAAGGCCTCATACAACTTCTTTCCCTTCTCTAGAAACTTTTCCACTAAAGATCTAAGAATGAATATGTGATCTACACAACCTCTTCCCTTCCTAAAGCCTCCCTGTTCTTCTCCAACTAATTCCTCTGTTATTTCTCTATCTCTGTCAATAAGTATCCTACCGTATACTTTTCCTATTACACTAAGAAGACAAATGCCCCTATGATTACCACACACTTCTTTTTTCCCTTTCCCTTTGTATAAGGGAATAATTATACCTGACTTCCAATCCTCTGGGACTCTACCTTCCTCCCGGGCCAAGCTGCACATCTTCCACATCCATTCTACCACTATCTCTCCCCCATGCTTCAGCACTGCACCACACACTCCATCAATTCCTGGGAGTTTCCCAAATTTGACATTCTTCATTGCTTCCACAGCTTCCATCCTACTGATTTCTTCCTGTCTTCTCACCTCCATTCTTCGCCCAACCACTCCTCAGCCATTTATACTCACATTACTTTCATTCTCTGTGTTCAACAATTCATTAAAGTCTTCTCTCCATCTGCTCACTTTTTCTCCCTTCTCCACTAGTAATCCACCATTTTTATCTTTCACTCCCCCACTAACTTCACTGCCACCCTGTCTGACTCTCTTCGCCTCCTTCCAGATCAATTTCTTACATTCCCTCCACTTGACACTCAAATTCCTTCCAAATTCCTCATCCACTCTCGTCTTACTCTTTCTTACTTATCTTTTCACCTCTGTTTTCTTTTCTACCTATAACTCTGTCTTATGTCTCTCAACTTTATGCACACCTCTATTTCTCATCCATTCATTGTATGCTTTCCTCTTTTGTGCCACAGCCTCTCACCTCTTCATTCCACCATGCTGTTCCTTGCACCCCCTTTCTTCTTCTCTTCACTCCACGCACCACCTCACATGCTGCACATATTTCCTCTGTGAATATCTTGCACACACCTTCCACGTCCCGCGTCTGCTCCAATTCATATTTACCCAATCGTTCCTCCAGTTCTCTCTTATATTCTGCCTTTTTCTCATCCTCTTGTAACTTTTCCATTCTCCTTACATCTACTCCTTCCTCCTGTCCTTCCCTTCTTCTGTTTCTCCATTTTAATTGGACCTTGATTTTGACCACCACCATGTGGTGGTTAGAAAGTCCACTCCCCCAACCTCTGCATGCTCTTGCATCCGTTACACATCTTCGCATCCATTTATCCAGACACACACATAATCAATTATTGCCTTCCTTTCATTCAGTTCACCATTAACCCTTTTCATCACTCGCTATGTATACCTGTGCATCATTTTGTACCTGAAGAGGGTATTGGCTATCACCAACCCCCTCCTGGCACAAATGTTCACTAAAGCACTGCCATTCTCATCTATCTCAGTAGGCACACCCCACTCACCAACTACTCCATCCACCTTCACATTCCCTGCTTTACCTTTCATATCACCAATCAAAAACACTCTCTCTTTCCTTTCAAACTTTTCCATGCACACTTCCACATCTGTCCAGAACTCTTCTCTTACTCTGCTTGCACGATCTTGCGTTGGCGCATACAGGCACACAATTGCCCACATTTGTATTCCAACTTTCAGTCTTACCCACACAATCCTTGAACCAACTGATCCATAGTCTCTTATATTCTTCCATCTGTTACTCACAACATTTCACACTCCTTCTTTTGCCCTCTCATTCTCACCTACTCCTGCACATATACCCCATCCATACTCCCATTCTCTCACACTCTCACCTCTCCTTTTAGTTTCAGTTAATCCACATCTGTGCTGGTAAGGGGTTGGCAATAGCCAACACCTACTTTCAGCATAAGATGATCCACAGGTACACATGGAGAGTCATGAGGAGGATGGATGGTGAACTTGTGGAACGAAGGCAGTGATAGACTACGTGTGTGTGGATAAGCGAATGAGAAGACAAGTGTTGGATGCAAGAGTGTGGAAAGGGTGGGGAAATGGAATCTCAGACCATCACTTAGTGATGGCCAAGGTAAGGCTGCAAGGAAAGTGGGTGAGGAGACGAAGGGAAAGACAGGATGAAACAACTCCTGTGAGAAGAGTGATGAAGTTGCAATATAGTGAAAAAATGGCAGGGTATAAGAGCATAGTGGAAGAAAGATTGGGAAGGTATGAGTTAGAGCAGAAGGAAGGGGTGGAAGACGTATGTAAGATATTCATGGAAGAGATAGACGCAGCGTGTGAGGTGGTTTGTGGAGTGAGGCGGAGATGCAGGGGTGTGCAAGGGACAGCATGTTGGAATGATGAGGTGAAACGAGCTGTGGAACAAAAGAAGAAGGCATATAGTGAATGGCTAGCGAGTAGAGATAGGGGAGAAGATGACAGAGAGAGAAGAGAGAGGTATATGTGAGCAGGAGAAGGGAGGTGAAGAGACTGGTGAAGGAGAGTAAGAAGAAAGTGGATGAAGAGTTTGAGAGGAATCTAAGTGTGAAACGGAGGGAGAGTAAGAAATTGTTTTGGAATTAGGTAAAGAAAGTAAGGCAATGTGAAAGGGGAAACAGTAGGGGTAATATATTGGATGGATGGATGGATGGATAGTAGGGGAATGAAAGATAGGAATAATAGACTGTTGGCGGAGAAGAGGGAGAAATTGAGGAGATGGAAGGAGCACTTTGAGGAAATTTTGTTGAATGTAGACAGTGAGAGCAATGCGAGTATAAGTGTTTGGGGAATGGCTGGGAGAAGAAGAGGTGAGAGAAGGGAGGAAGAGATCAGTAGGGCGGAAGTAGTGGAAGCAATGAAGAAGATCAAGATGGGAAAGGCCCCAGGAATTGATGGAGTGTGTGGTGAAATGCTGAAGTATGTGGGTGAGGTTAGTGGAGTGGATATGGAAGTTGTGTAGATTGGCTTGGGAAGAGGGAAGGGTTCCAGAGGGCTGGAAATCAGGTATAATTGTTCCTTTATACAAAGGAAAAAGGGAGAGAGAAGTATGTGGTAACCATAGAGGTATTTGCCTTCATAGTGTGACTGGAAAAATATATGGTTGAATACTCATTGATAGGGTTAGGCATATAACGGAGGAGCTAGTTGGAGAAGAACAAGGGGGATTTAGGAAGGAAAAAGGGTGTGTAGATCAGATATTTGTTCTAAGATGTTTAGTGGAGAAGTATCTAGAGAAGGGAAAGAAAGCGTATGCTGCCTTCATGGACTTGGAGAAAGCTTATGACAGAATAGATAGGCAAGGTATGTGGAAGGTATTGAGAATATATGGAGTGGAGGGGAAATTGTTGAGTGCTGTGAAGAGTATGTACGAAGGAGCTAGGGCTACAGTGCGAGTGGGTGAGCTGAGTGAGTTCTTTGATCTCAATATAGGACTGAAACAGGGTTGTGTGATGTCTCCATGGCTGTTTAATATATACATGGATGGGGTTGTAAAGGAGGTGCAAGGTAGGACAGTGGATGCTGGGGTGGCTCTAATGAATGAGGGTGAGATGTGGAAGATTCCGGTGTTGCTGTTTGCTGATGATACAGTATTGTTGAGTGAATATGAATGAGAGTTGCAAGGTTTGGTGAACGAATTTGGGAGAGTGTGTGGGAAGAGGAATCTGAAAGTTAATGTAAACAAGAGTAAAGTTATGGTGTTTGAGAGGAATGAAGTCACAGAATGCACAGTGAGGTTGGATGGTGAGGATATGGAGAATGTGAGTGCATTCAAGTACTTGGACAATGTGATGAGTTAGGATGGAAGTTTTGGGGATGGAGTCTTGAAAGGGTACAGCAGGGAAGGAAGGTTGTTGGTTCACTGAAAGCAGTCATGAGAAATAGGGAGGTGAGTATGGAAGTTAAGAAGTCACTGCATGATAGTATTGTGATCCCTACCCTGACGTATGGAAGCGAGGCGTGGACCTTGCTAGAAGGGAACAAGTCAAGAGTGAGAGCAGTGGAAATGAGTTACTTGAGAGGAGCATGTGGAGTGACATGGAGGGACAGGTTGACGAATGAAGAAGTGAAGGAACGTTGTGGGGTGGAAGTGGATGGGGTTGAGAAGATTAGGAGAAATACACTGAGGTGGTTTAGACATGTGGAGAGAATGGAGAATGAAAGACTGACTGGGAGGATGTATGTAGGTGAGGTGGAAGGAGGGAGAGGGAGGGGAGGATGAGGTGGAGGGATGGAGTTGAGAGGTACATGAGGGAGGGGGGAGTTAGTTGGGGGGTGGGTAGTCAAATGGTGGCCGACAGAGCGACTTGGAGGCGTTTTGTCTGCGGCCACCCTTTGCAGGATTAGGGCGTCGGGCTATAGATAGATACATACATACATAGATAAACCACATACATCCACTTTCGCATCGTCAAGCACCTGGACAACTCCTTAGTCTTATTTTCCTGTCTTAAAGCTCTCATAATTTTGTTTTTATACTTTTTAAATTAGACTTGGGTGCTTAACGAGGATGGGATTCGCATGGTCACAGGGAAAGAACTACATGGCCTACACCAACACCATCTTCTGCCTGGGTGTCCCTCTTCTAGCGCCAGAATTCTTCGGAATGAACTAGGTTAATGAATGATAACCATGTACAGTATTTGATATTATCGTATCATTTATAAAAGCTCCAACATGATTGTTCGGCCTTGGTTACGTAATGGCGGCTTTCCGCCCTGCTCGATCTCTGGCAGCCTCCCTATTCAGTCCCTTTTCTCTAAGGTCACTCCATAACCTCATCTCCCCCCCTTTTTTTAACCACTGCACAGTTTTACTTGAACTTTGACATAGCCTTCATTATCCCTTTCACCACTAGACTCATGCCGAAAAAATATGGTGTTAGCAAGAATGAAATAGGAAAATACATTATCAGATTGAACAAGTTTAGTTGTACTCATATCACTATAATTTGGCCTGAAATTTCCATCAGTCATGAATTTTTTTAACGCAATGGGGAAGGAACCAAAGGCCAGCAACCCACAAGATTGCTCTTTCCAAGAAAAAATAAAAACAGAATAAGAGCTAGATTCAAGATGCGTTCATTTTGAGATGCCAAGACACACTGCGTTTAAAAGACTGGAGGTCATAGGCAGCGGCAAATACAGAGGAAGACAGTTCCAGAGCTGACCTGTTGCATACATGAAGGACTAGGAGTATTACTTACCTTTCCTTAAACTTTCCCTGCGACCTTGACCCTTGACCGATTCCTTTAATTCCATTTTATCCCCCGTTCCACAAAGTTGTAGTAGTTTGGACACAAGAAGAAAGAAAAACTTTTATTTGCCTTTGCTATGTGACCTCGACCATTCACCTATTATTTTAAAAACAACAGATTTATTCCTTGGCTAACCCTCAACCATTCCACCAAGTCCGGTTGAAATAGAGGCGGAACTGTTTGAATTATTTAACCAGCAAACACTTTCACAGACCGAACCTTGAGTGTGCCCTGTGACCTTGACTTTTGGCTGAGTGTTCTCAAAACTGAATAATATCAATCTTGCCTTACTTACCATCATCCCATCCCTATAGTTCAGTGTAAACTGGATGAAAATAAATATTTTATTCGATTTTGCCAGGTCAAAATGTGACTTAGCCTTGTGATCTTGGCCTTCGCCCTATTGTTTTAGCAAAACAGTATGTCTTTTCAATGGCTGTCAGAAAACTCTAACATTAAATTTGGTAAAAATAAAAAGTTTTGTTAACACACATATAGACACACACACACACACACACACACACACACACACACACACACACACACACACACATAATAATAATAGCAATAATGATAATAATAATAATAATAATAATAATAATAATCATCATCATCATCATCAGTCATCATCATCATCATCGCCTAAAAGAGCTCAAATCCACAAGATTCATTATTATCCTAGCGATATCA
>NC_137058.1:21826661-21898985 GCF_032717465.1 Coenobita brevimanus
GTTCCGAGATGTATACAAAGTTTTATTGCATTTTTTGATACATTGGACCCTACTAATGAAAATTAAAAAAGTGTATACAGTTGGCACATTTGAGCATTTAGTTATAGTGGCCGAAATTGAAACTGGACGCCCGAAAAAATGAAAAATTACAATATTTGATTACTATTGTCACTAGTTTTACTAATATTACATTATTTAATTGTAGAATTATTTCAAGAAATTCTAGGCATAACAACGTATATTATACATGTGTAAATTGTGAGAAGAAAAATTACTCAATTTAGTATAATTGCTTAAAAAAGGGCACCAAATGTGATTACCGTACCCTGTTACACTATCACCAGGTATTACCACAATATTTCATTTTCTTAACGAACTATACAGGGAGAGGATGGAGAACTAGGTCTTTCTGTTAGTAAACAATTTTAAATATTAACATGTCTATTCCAACAAACATATTTAAATCAAAATTTTTTCACAACTAAAATGTTCATATCCTTTATATCAGAATGTTAGACCAATTACGCCATTCAAAATTGATCAAAATGCTTTACATCAAAAATATATGTTGCTTATAAAAACACTGATAAAGTAAACACATTTACAATAAAAATAGTAAATGTCTGTCACTTCCATGTCCATACTTTTCTCCTCTTCAACTGACACTCTTGATTTACTTTGAGGATTGTGGCAGTCAGTTCCATGGCAAGCACAAAACAGTGAGCAAGAAAGTTGTGCTGCAGCACAACTGCAACGGGCAGTTGAACATGGGGTGCGGGACTAACATCCACACTTGATCAGTTTTAGGATATCACGTGGTGCAGGAGAAACATCAGGTGGCAAACCAGTTGGAACCAACATGTTCGAATCAGGATCCTTGGTTCACCCATAATGATGAGGGTTCATTTCTGGTGGCTCTGGATCAAGGGAGCTTCTCCAAATTGCTGCCTGTAAATGGGCTTTGCAAACATGTTCTTCACATGCTTCTGTTGTTGGTGGCAAAGCTTTTAGTTTTGGTGCTGTGGTGAGCCGAAGATTGCCCATCTTTGATTGCCCCACAGTATATCTTAAAGATGTCATGTTGTTTTCATTTGGAAGCCATAATATGCTGCAATGAATTTTATGGCTTCAGTAATAACATCAGTCAGCTCTTCTTGTTGCCACCCTAATCTAGTAAGTGCCTTCCCACTCTTTACTGCCTCTAACATTGCTCCTTTACCAATACCCCATAAATATGAAACACTGTCACATCCTGTAAGAATATGGGCAGGTAACAGACTGTTGAGAACGTCTTGATTTTGTTCAACTGTTACTTTGATATCTGAACTTGATCGTGAAGGGCTTGTTCCAACCATTACCATACTGCAGGCAAGATTTGCTTGCTTATAGAAATGGCATAGCAGGACAAATATGTCTGTCATCAGCAACAATTCTAATGCTGTGTCTTCCTGACCTTGCCAAATGGACAGCTTGCTGCATCACAATAACGTCAGCTTCCTCATGTGTAGTGCGCAAGTCAGACCTACTTCTTCTGATTCCATTACAAAGCTATACTGGCATTGGCTCCTTGCCTGTAATTACAAGGTGTTTGTCACTGTGTGGCAGTAGATCAGTGTGCTCACACAGATACTCACAAATGAGATTAATCACCTGGGATTTATTGTGTGTAACAGATAAGCATACCTTCTGGGGTGGCAGAGGTGTTGCCAATGACAGTCTGTGGCGTCTACTTGCTTCCTTCCCAGCTCTAGCTGCTCGTGTTGCCTCTTTTATGCTTCCACTGTGATATCTGTCAAAGACCAGATGTGTGTTTGCTGCTAAAAGACAATGACATATGTACTGCACAAACTTTAGTATATAATCTTCTATGACACCTTTGCTTGGCCATTTGACAACCCAGAGAACTGCACACCCATCAAGTATTATAGCATCAGCTGGGACCGTTCTGCGATCAGATACATCCACTTGGATTTAGGCTTTCAGGGTTGCTTTAGAAGGTGACAGGCTCATATCACCTATCTTTTCCTGAAATATTGAGGGTGGAAATGCAGCCAACTCATAAGAGAGAACATCTCTCATGTTGATGTTCCTAGAGGTTTGAAGACAAAGCACTCTTGAATAGATCAATGTGATATCATACACAGATATATTGTCCACTTTAATTTTTTTCTTGAAGTTGACATGAGCACAACTGGTCTTGTGAGTGGCTTATGGAAACTCCGTGGCCATCCTTCCTCAAATGTTTTCATCATCGCTGCTCCCAATTCAACAGCCCTGTCAACATTGACATGCTGTGCACATATCCTACCTGTAACCACATTAATAAGTCCGGGTGGATGGCACTCTCCTTTCAGTGGATCTATGCAGCTTTGAAGCTTCTCCCGAATTTTTGCTCTTGTCTACTTCATCAATTTGTATCCTTGAAGAACCTTATTCCTTATGGGTCATGACTGGATTGTGCATTTTCATCAAGCATGGATGCAGCATCTTTCTTCAGTTGAGCGCAGATATGTAGTCCAAGAGCCCACCTTTTCAATGCTGCTGGTTGATGGGTATTCCAATAATTCCTCCTGGACTATGGCCCTAACGCATGAAAGGTGTCTCAATGTACTGGTTAGACCAGATGCCATTCCAGATGCCTGGTTGATGTCGCAATACATGACCTCCGTCCATGATGTCTTGAAGCACTTCATCAGGCAGCTTGCTCATAGAATGAAAGAAATACAAGACATACCTTGCATAACTGGCATGACCACTAACAAAGAAATAATATAATTTGATATAGAAGTTTGCTCTCTGAATCTGTAATTAAGATAGGTCCCTAAAATATAAGCAGCATTGAATTAGGAAATAGCACTCAAATGATATATCTATTGTTTTACTGACTTTGATGATAGCAAATTATTAACATTTAAAATTTCTTCTATCGGCACCTGAAAATGACCAAAAAGAATTACAAATTGTTAAAATAAAATGTACAGTTTACAGGTGATCATTTTGTTTAGTGCGTGTTCTGACAGGAAAAGTTAATATTATTACTGTATGAAGAAAATTAAAAAACTGAAAAAGATAGCTAATCATGTTTTATTAACATCATCATTCATGCAGGCGGCCATATTGGATTTCAGCCTCCATTTTGAAACGCTCAAATGTGCCAGGTGGGTGCACTTTTTTGATGGTTGCAACCCAAAGTATCAGAAAATGCAATAAAACTTTGTATATGTCTCAGAACGAGGTTCACCCGAAAATGACTACTCTGCCACCAGACTAAAAAAAAAAAAAAGAAAAAAAAAAAAAAAAACTAAGTTCTGTACCTTCACATATACCTATCTGATATACTCAATCCGAACGTTGTCACGTTAAAAAGGAGTGTCAAATCCGAGGTTAGACGCTTCTCAGCATAAAAGCTTCTCAGTCCCTTAACCTCACCAACTTCCATACCACTTCCATACCACTCTTCCATATCACTCTTCCTCACATTCTCATCCACCATATCCATCCACCTTCTTCTTTGCCTGCCTTGCCTTCTCGCTCCTTTAAATTCGCTCAGATATACCTTTTTCACCATTCTATTGTCATCCATTCTCTCCACATAACCAAACCATCTCAGTACACTCTTTTCGATTCTGGTGTCCGTAGAGTTCCTCACTCCACATCTTTCACGAATCACATTCTTCCGTATCCTATACACTTTCTGTACTCCACATACATTCCTCAGCAGTCCATCTCCATTGCTGTTACTCTTGACTTTTCATTTTCATGCCACACCATAGTCTTTCATCCATATGTTAAAGTTAACACTAACACTCCTTCACATAAGCCTCGTCCAGCTGCAACACTCAAGCCTCTTGTTTCTTATCAAGGCCTTCATAACACCAGCTACTTTCCTTTCTTGTGTCACTCTACTCTACTTTCATTTTCTTTTGCACATTTTCCTCTCTTTTCCATCACCGTACCCAGGTATTTGAACTCTCACCAATTCCAGTCTCTCTCCATTCACTGTAATATCAACCTGGGAGTCACCTTCTTTCTCGATTACCACAACTTTACTCTTTTCTACATTTACTCTCAAGGCACTACAATCACAGACATCTATAAAACACTGCACTAGTCTACCAAGCTCTTGTCCGGTGTTTGCAAGTAGCACTGCATCATCAGCATACAACAAATTTGAAATATTCCATCCATCACCATTCATTACCAACGCCATCTCTCTCCCCATTACTCATGTTTTCACTTCTCTCGTCACCCCTTCCATATATATATTGAACAACCATGGAATATCACACAACTTTGTGCACTCCCACATTGGTCGTGAACCAATCATTTAGATGTCCATTTACCCTTACACATGCCTCACTACCGTCGTAAGAACTCTTGACGGCACCTTACAGCTTTCATCTACATCGTACATGCGGACAGTCTTCCACAGTCCTTCTCTATCTACTTTGTCATATGCTTTTCCCAGATTCATAAATGCAATAAACACCTTAAAGTTATTCTCACAAGCCTTCTCCACTATCTGTCTTACTGCAAATATTTCATCCACACATCCTCTGCCACTCCCAAAGCCACCCCGTTAATCACTCAATGGGACTTCTGATACCTCTCTTACTTTCTTTTTAATTCTTCCATATACCGTCCCTACCACACTCAATAAACTTATACCACGACAATTCTTCCACTCACTTCGCCTACCTTTAGTTTTGTATGGGGTACAATCACTGCCTTTTTTCACTCTAATGGCAGTTTCACTCATCAGTGCCTTCTTAATTATCTCCAACAAGCACTTCATTTCGCTCTTTCCACTACACTTAATCATCTCTGCATACACCTCATCAACCCCATTTTTCTGCCGCTTCACAGCGTTCTTCACGTTTCACGTTTCCTGGCACGGCATTCCTTCTCCGTATACCCCGAAAACCAGTCATGTTAACAGACGCTTTGCTTTTTCCATTCCCATTTATCAGACTCTCAAAATATTCTTTCCATATTGTTCTTACTTCATCCCCGTGGGTTATTTATCTACCACTTCACACTTTCATATTTCATTCTACTGTCACTTCTACATTTCCCCACCTCTTTCCAGAATAACTTCCTTTTTTAGAGTAATTTGCAGACGCTTATACAATTATGTACATGCTCTTATTTTTTGTAATGTTAGTAAGGGAAAGGAGTTCATGTAATTTCTTATGAAACTCTCTATCTATCTATCTATCTATTGCCAGACGCCTCAATCCCGTTAGGGTGGCCACAAACAAATCGCCTCCACGTCGCCCTGTCCCCCACCATTTCACTGCCCAGCTCCCAACTCACACCCCCCTCTCTCATATACCTCTCCACCCCATCCCTCCATCTAATCCTTGGCCTCCCCTTCCCTCTCCCCCCCTCCACCTCACTCACATACACTCTCTTCGTCAGTCTTTCACCCTCCATCCTCTCCACATGGCCAAACCACCTCAGTGTATTCCTCCTAACACTTCCTATCACATCCACATCCACACAACAACGCTCCTTTATATCCTCATTTGTCAGCCTGTCTCTCCATGTGACTCCACAGGCCCCTCTTAAATAACTCATTTCCACTGCTCTCACTCTTGACTTGTGTCCCTCCAGCAACGTCCAAGCTTCACTTCCATATGTTAGAGTTGGTATCACAATACTGTCATGTAGCAACTTTATCACTTGCATGCCCACTTCCCTGTTTCTTATCACTTCTTTCAAGGAACCAGCAACCTTTCTTCCCTGCTGTACCCTTTCACCCTCCAAACCTCCATTCTTACTCATCACACTACCCAAGTACTTAAACGTAGTCACATTTTTCAATTCCTCACCATCCAACCTCGCTGTACGTTCACTGACTTCACCTCTCTCAAAGACCATCACTTTACTCTTCCCTACATTCACCTTTAGATTCCGTTTCTTACACACTCTCCCAAACTCATCCACCAAGCCTTGCAGCTCCCATTCGTCTTCACTCAACAACACAGTATCATCTGCAAACAACAGTACAGGGAGTATCCAAACACTATCCTCTCTCACCAGGGCCACTCCAACATCCACTACCCTACCTTGTACCTCTTTTATTACCCCATACATGTACAGATTGAACAACCATGGGGACATGACATATCCCTGTTTCAACCCAACCTTCAAAGAGGAAAATTCACTCAGTTCACCATCCACACGCACTGCAGCCTTAGCACCCTCATGCATACTCTTCACAGCATTCAACAACTTCCCATCTACTCCATATATTCTTAATACTTTCCACAATCCTTGTCTATCCACCCTGTCATATGCTTTCTCCAAATCCATGAAAGCCGCATACAACTTCTTTCCCTTCTCTAGAAACTATTCCACTAAAGAGCTTATGAAACATTTTTCATAATTATCTATTCTATCTATCTATTGCCAGACGCCATAATCCCGTAAGGGGTGGCCATTTGACTTTGAGGTATTTATGAATTTTGTAAAAAGCCACTTGCGGGTAGGAAAAAAAAGGTTGGATGACCATAAATTCTAACGTGGAAAAAGACATGATAGGTGATAGACGGATGTTTGTATGAGTGGTTCATTATTAATGTTTGAGTGCCATAAGGGTGTATGATGATTACATAATTGTTTAATATTATTCATATTACCATAATACAGTTATATGATAGGTCAAATGAGTGAGGGAAAAAGAAATGTAGATGGTGACGCATTGAAAGTAATGGATTAATCTAAACAGGAATAGATATGAAGGTATGGTTCGGTACTCCTCAGTTCTAAGCGTGGCCTTTGCCGAACTGTTGAATGTATTTTATGAACGTATCATCAGAGGCAATACCTGAAAGTGAATATCTGTAAGAGAAATGGACTTTAAGTGTGATGCTCTGGTGCAGGAAAAAGGAGAACCAGAGAAGTGGTAGACGAGTTTTGAGTACCGTGGTGCACTGATGGACTAGAGAAAGATGCTGTATGGAAGTCGAAAGCAGTTAGCATATGGAAGAAAATTAAGCCTTTGGTATGTAGCCTACGTACAGTATATCGACGTATGGTTGTGAGACACTGGTATGATATAAATTTGAGAAGTTAAGACTATCAGCACAAGGAATAAGCAGGTAGTAACTGTGTGTGTGTGTGTGTGTGTGTGTGTGTGTGTGTGTGTGTGTGTGTGTGTGTGTGTTAAATGGAATAAGATATCGTCAGTATTTGTACAGAGGGCTCTTGATATACTCTTAAGTGCAGAGGAGTGTGTGCTCATATTGTATAGTCAAATAGAGTAAACATATGATGGATAGAGCTTTGAAAAACGAATCTGAAAGTGAATATGAAGAAACAGTGGGTTTCCACATGACAGGGATAACATTGCTTACAGACGAAAAAAAAAAACAAAAACTAAAAATCGGGGCAGTAAACACCGTCGGCTGTTTTCATTGCACCAACTATTCCATATACTCCCTTAATAATTTTATAGACTGAGAATGAAAGAAACGTACCATAAGCAAACTTTATATTTGACCATTAGCACTTCATAATTCCACTATCTGAAGGATTTATCATGCTGCCAAAGAGTTTTGCGAAGTATATAAAATGTGCATTGATGGCCGTCCTCACTCATTTCCTGGCTACTTTTATCCTACAAATTTTCTTATCGTTTCACAGTTATTGACCCATTCATGAACCTGTGGGTTATATAATCCACTATTGTAGCACCCCTTTTGTTTATCGCCAGTTTGCCTTTGTCAACTTGGCTATATTTTTGCCCTCTACCAACACACCGGGGTCTAATAAATTCCAAAAGGTGGAATGGAGTGTTGAGCATATTTTTCATGAATGGGTCAACAACTTAAATTACATGAAAAACTGTAAGATCAAAATTGACCGCTAAGAGAGTAAAGACGGCCATTAAAGCACATTTACATATATTGCAAAACTGTCGGACAACATGCCAAGTCCTTCAGTAACGGTATTGTAAGTCAAGGGTGGAATAAGCGAGAAATAATGGTCAACTCTATATAAAGTCGTTAAAATATTTTTGCTTATTTCTCTTTCTATAAATAATTCATATTATGTATTGGCTGGTGCAATGAACAGGCCGACCGTGTGTACTACACTGACTGGACGATTTTTTTTTTTTTTTTTTTTTTTTGTAGTGTAATATTGCAAAGTAATTTGTGAAAAAGTTAAGTGCAGACACTAAGGAAGCCAAATAATTTGAAACGGGTAGAACTGGATAGATAAAGTTTGTGTGGCGTGTCACATGATCTGGGTGGCTTTCTACTTAAGCACTTTGTCTCATAAGCTGTGTGAGAGTGCTTATCAGAAGAATATTGTAGTAACGAGGAACTTTCCGTATGTGAGGTAGGGTGCTGAATATCGAGGGCTAAATGTTGATTGTGCATATACGTGGATTATTTCCCTGGCAGTTCCGGAAATTATGGTCTCCACACTGTGAAGATTATTTTGCATTTGTCTTAGTTTTTCTTCTTGTTCCTTCCATCAAAATGCTTTTCAGTCCGGTGTCATGCGTTCATTTCTTTACCAATTCGTCTCAAATTAGGTACAATTGTTCCTTTGGAAATAGACATCTTGATTTCTTTATTGTGGCATTTTACTGGGTCTTATGTGGCCAGATTTCAAACCATACAAACACACATTTAGTGAAACGTGCAAACGTGAAGTTATAGAGTTTACAGCTATTACGAGATGTGAGCACAATCACTTTTTATGTGGTAGATGTATTTTTGTGGAAACCATCATGTATTCCCTTTGGGATTTAGGCAATATTTATTAGTTACGCATCTGTCTCAATTTCTCTGTTTCTTTTTGTGGATCCTGCCATCTCATTTGTACATGAAAAGACATGTAGGTAGGATAATGATGATGATGACTAATTCACAAACATTAGTGACACTTGGATACTTGTAGTGGCTTATTTAGGAAGTGCAAAAGTTACCAGAATGGGATGACTAAACGAATGCACTCTAACAGGCGGCTGAAAAAAACCACAACCAGTACTTTGACTGTGTTGGCTGGAAAAAGGGAGCACTAAACAGATTCCTCAGTGCACTGTTCATTTGGTGGTGGGTGATTTGACCGTATATTTAACAGCTGGCTGTTGATCTCGCCAAAAGATCGCCGATTAAGCACAAACACGATTTTTTTTTCATTATACACACACTAGATCATGTCAGGATATGATGGGATCTTGCTAAGTAATTAAATGTTGACGTTGACACCAATATCAGGGCGTGGTTGCTAATGGTAATTCATAGATAGCAAGATCAGCCAAGATATCAGAGACAAACAGGAAAATGGACAGGCTGATGTAGACAACCAGATAAATTGGTACGAACAGGAACATGTAGATAATGATAATTATACATATGGATAGGGCTTGCAGTAGGCAAATTATCGTCTCAGAGCAGTCTCCTAAAAATATATCCCCTCTGTCTCTTCCCTGTTTATATTCCTCCTTGCTTCCTGTATCTACATTCTCCCTCTTCTTCCTCCCATCCCCCGCCCTCCATCAACCCATCCACGCTCCCCCTGTTTCCCACGTTTTGTGTCTGTCTCAGTTTCCTCGGGCGTGTTTTTTTTTTCCCTCTTGACTGGACTGACATTCACAGTAAACTTTTATGTTCCCACTGCCACCCATGCAGTTACCATCACACACACACACACACACACACACACACACACACACACACACACACACACACACACACACACACACACACACACACACACACACACACACACGCACGCACGCGCGCGCGCGCGCGCTGGCAACGCTGACGGATTGATTTTTAGCTTGTATTCAGAGTAAAGGCTTTGGTTAGCTCTTTGAATTTGGTTACTATGATCACAAACACTACTTGAAACCTGCGATGAACTTTGAATTACCTAAAGTAACGCGTGAGGCACCACCTTGCTACTCCCGTTTATTCAGCATTCCTCTTTTCCTCATTCTCATTATTTCCATTTCTCCATTTCTTTCAATACCTCGCCTGGATGGAGTCCGCGAGGAACTGTTTATGGCCGTTTGTTTGTTTGTTTGTTTGTTTGGTAGCAGCATTACGGAAAAACGGCTAAATGAAATTACATAAAACTTTCACGGTATATGGGCACTGGCCCCAAAAGCAAGTGACTAAATTTGGGAGGTAATCGAATGACCCTGAAAGGTCAACATCAAGGTCACGGGTTTTCAGAGGACTATAACTTGAAAACAGTTGAAGATAAAGATATTTACTATTATGAACATTCAGTAACTCGTAATACTGACTTTCATTTGGCACTAGGACCTTTGACTTTGAATTACCTTGAAAAGTCAAACTGATGGTCACGGATATTCAGAGGGCAAGAACTCGAAACTGGTTGAAGATAGGGGGATATTTACTACTATCCACATTAGAAAAATCCGATATGGTTTTTGATTGGTACTTTGACCTTTGACCGTCATCTGGAAATGTCAAAGTCAAAGTCACGGAAATTCAGGGGGATCTAACTCGATACTCGTTGAAGATAGAGATAGCTACTACTGCCAAGATATAGTAAGTCATATATTGGATTTCCTTCGGCACCATGACCTTGAGTGACCCTTAAAGGTCAAAAGCAAGATCACGGATTTTCAGAGGGCTTAACTTGAAAACATTTGCACCATTACCTTAGACTTTAATTGTGTACTAGCACTAAATGGCAGGAACGATCCAGTATTAAACAGCAATAAGATAACTGCTGTCGGGCGAGGTTTGTTGTGCCTGGCACCACTTGTTTACCTCTCTGTTCTTCCATTACCCATTTTCCTCAATCTCTTCTATCCCCTCTTTCTTTTCCATTTTCTTCCTCAGAATCCTCTTATCACCCTCTTCTTCGTCCTCCTTTTTCTCTTCATTACTCCCTCTATCCTTTCCCTTTCTCTCAGCCTTTTCATCTCTTCCCTCAACTCTCCTACCTTGTCCTCCCCATCTCACCGGTACAGTCACATGGGTGGCAAACAATATTCATTATGACCTTAGTTATTCTAACACTGGTTACATTAACCATCTGATCCGACCTAGAAATTACAGACAAAAGAAGAGAGGTACAGAAGTGAGAAACTCTAAAACAATGAATTAAATCTGATGCAGTTCATAAGATGCATGTCGACTAATGTCTGTGATTAAATAACTCTTTGGGACAACCTGAGTTCACTGTAATTTCGCAAGAAAATCGGGTTGTTGTAAACAGAAATCATCAACAATCTGACATCAGAGCGTGAACAGTCCAGTGTGACATTGCTTGTCGAAAATGTCATACTCTTTCGACGTTATCTCACTAAGTGAAGTCTTCCTCTAGTTGAGTAATATCGTTTGACGGTAGCAAGAATTGGATAATGCAATTTGTCACTGTACTGAATGGTTCAATCGAAAATTTTCTCATATGCCAAAGCGTTCTCAGGTACGCTTTATATGAGTCAGTTACCATCTCCACCAAAAGACCCACGTCCACACCGCAACTGGTACCAAACATCGTGGGTTTTATATGAAAAGTCTGCAAAAAGACTATTTAGTGTTTGATGAGAACACTTGGAGAAGACTTGGAAGTTGCATGGAAGCAGTGGGAGGAGGAGAGCTTGGTTGAAAGGAAGAGATGACGATGCCGGAGGTGAGGGAGAGAAAGGTAAACGAGATAGGAAGAAATGACTGTGATAGAAGGAAGTTGGGGGAGGAAAGGAAGAAGAATAGATGCTTGAAACGAGAGGATGGAGGAAAGTAGAAAGAGGGTGGAAGAGAGATAAAAGCAGAGAGGAATGGATGGTGATGAAGAAAAGATAAAGGAGGGTTAAGAAATAAGGGAGGGAGGGAGGAAGAAAGAAGGGTGTATGATTGAGAAAGAAAAGACGGTGGAATGAATGAGGGAAGGAGGGAAAACGTTGGGGAAGAGCAAGAGGGGGAGGAGGAAGAAGGTATATGGAGGAAAGGATAGAAATAAAAAAATGAAAGTGAAGGGAGAATAAAAGAAAGATGGAAGGAAGGGAACAGGAGAGGTGAGTGAAACATGGAGAGAAGGAGAGAGGGAAGTAGGGAAAGAGGAGTGAAGACTAGAAGGAGGAAGGTGGAGGGAAGACGGAAAGGGGATAGAAGGAAGGAGAGATAGAGAAAGAGAACTGTGGAGAAAAGAGAGGAGAGCTGAGGTAAAAAAAAAACATATTGATGGGCGGAGCGAGAGGGAGACACGTAGCGAGAGGATGTTATTATCCAGATTTAGGGCACCTGGTGCGAATTGACTACTGTCACACGGAAGTTGCAGGGACTACCGTCACAAGGAGATTGCAAAGGCTACTGCCACAAGAAGACTGCAAGTGCTACTGTCACACGGAGCTTGCAGTGGCTACTGTCACACGGAGCTTGCAGTGGCTACTGTCGCACGGAGCTTGCAATAACAGGCAGGGGGGAGGAGGGCAAAGTGGCAGGCCGACAGCAAGGAAGAGAGGAGGGCAGTAAGAGAGGCAGGTAGAGGGAGGAGGATTAGGCAGAACAGACAGAGGAGTAGGAAAGACATGGAGGCGCAATGAGAGACAAGCAGGGGAAAGACTTAGTAACGGAGGTGAGTGAGGCAGTGGGTGATGGAAATAGGGGTATGAGGGAGTGGGGGGACCAATGAAGTTACACATGGTAAGAGAGAAAACAAATGAACACACACACACACACACACACACACACACACACACACACACACAAGCATCATAGATTAGGGTCTGGATAGTAATAATGACCTGTTCAGTGCGCCTGTTGTGATAGAGATCCAATTATCCAGTTGAACACTTGCTAATGACAGATTGGTAATTGCCTGTAGCATTCTCTTTTACCTGACGCGCGCGTGAGTGCGTGGGTGCGTGCGTGAGTGCGTGGGTGCGTGCGTGCGTGCGTGCGTGCGTGCGTGCGTGTGTGTGTGTGTGTGTGTGTGTGTGTGTGTGTGTGTGTGTGTGTGTGTGTGTGTGTGTGTGTGTGTGTGTGTGTGTTTGCACTTTAAACTGTCTATGAGTGAAAATTTCAGCGGGTGCATTTTTACGTCTTCCTTCTCCTCCATGTCTCATTCACATTCGGCAAGGAATGAATTACGGTACCAGTAAATCTTTACCTTTTTGATGGTGTCAGGACGAAGGGGTAAGGGATGATGGTGGGGAATCCTAGTGGTTATCATCATCATCATCATCATAACAATATTTCCCAATAGCTCATGGGTGTAACTGGTAGGTGTTGACGTTGGACTTTGACGTTCACTGGCAGAGACAGTAAAGGACGATAGCAAAGCAAGACTCATAAATACTTGATGGATTTTGTTCCTTAACACTAATGGTATGAATGGTCTCTCGTCTGACGGCAGCAAGAGTACGTATAAGAGACATATCTCGTAACACAGGTATGGTTTCTAATGGAGACTGTATCCAACTCTCACATAACAGGATGTCGTCTGAGCTGAATACAAATATATTGTGTTGGCAGAACTGAATGTGTTAAACGCCTTCGTTCAAAAGTGAATTAATTCCAGCACTACTATGACATCTTTTATATTTTGTTCTTCACACCCTCAGAAGGTTTTATGATATCAACTAAGGACGTTCGGACTTTGAGGAGTTAGACCCACCCATCACAAAACTCTTCACTGCTAAATGTCCTTCCATATCTGAAAAGTCGTCAGGCATAACAAATAAGATATATAATAAATACTACTACTACTACTACCATTACTACTACTACTACCACTACTACAACTACTACTACTAATAATAATAATAGCTAGAACCCCATAAAACTGTCCAAGGACAATTATGATAAAGAAAAACTTCCTGCAACCATTGCCTGCTAGAAACGAACTATAAAGGGACCTTGAGATCAAGGTCACTGATTCTAAGCATGGTGACTCAAGCTTTTATGATTCATGGAAAATTTGATGACTTCCAGAATACAGTATCTGAAAATGTCCCAATTTTTTACCTCAGGCGAGGTCAAGGTTACTAATATTGTGTATGTCATGTCAAGGATCAATGGGAAATGGAAGACATGCGAGAGTTTGGGAGTTAGGAAAAACATCTGTTAACTTATATTACATATATTAACATGTATAAACCAACACCAGTCACCTTGGCCGAAAAAAATTATACTACATCTATTTACAACATTAAGCTTAACACCACCGTATTCTAATCACTTTACTCTGCCGCTCACACATTTCACCTTGGCAGGTTGCTCCCTAATCAGTCCACTAAAGTTCCGGCACTACTCGGCAGCCCCCTCTCTCCATGTAGAAGACATACAGGTAGCACGCTCCTTGTAGGCGAGCTGTAGCTCAAACATTCCACGCAGGTGACTTACACTAGGTCTGTAGTTCCTGGCTGAAATCTGCCCCTCTCCATCTATCCAGGCATGGAGTTCCTGGAGTGCTCCTGAAGGTCTGCTCTCCTCGAGGTTCGTTTCGTTTCTCCCTTCTCTGTCTATCCAGGCATGGAGTTCCTGGAGTGCTCTTGGAGGTCTGCTCTCGTCGAGGTTCGTTTCGTCTCTCCCTCTCTGTCTATCCAGGCATGGAGTTCCTGGAGTCCTCCTGGAGGTCTGCTCTCCTCGAGGTTCGTTTCGTTTCTGTTCCTCTCCCTCTGGGTGTAACCCTGGCCTCACCTCGCTTACTGTTGCTATTGGCTGAGATCAGGCAGTTTTTACAAACGAGGCTACTCCTCTATTGGCCCCAACAGCTTTCCCTAAACAACCGACAATGGTATAACAGTTTATAAACAAGTCATTATGGTAGCCTGCATGTGACACTGCCCCCACACCAAGGACTCTCTTTAAAGAGAGGCAAAACAAAATCCTCATATGAGGCTTTAAGAAATCTGACAAAAGATTCTCTTTCCCAGGAATAGCTTTAATATTGAAAGTGAAATTTTGCAAAAATAATGCCCACCTTAACAATCTGACATTCTCAGATTTCTTTCTCAACAAGTACTGTAAAGCTGAATGATCTGTGCATAGTATAAATCTCTTTCCATACAAATACTTCTCAAATTTTTGTATTGCAAATACAATGGCTAGGCATTCCCTTTCAGTAACTGAGTAGTTTACCTCAGGGGGTTTTATCTTTCTACTCACATAGGCAACTGGAAGCAAACCCTCGTCAAATTTTTGAAGTAATGCGGCTCCAATAGCCCTGTCCGAGGCATCTGTTTGCAACTCAAAGTCCCTGCTGAAGTCAGGGGTCCTAAGGATGGGAGCTGAAACTATACACTGCTTTAACTGATTGAAGGCTTTCTCCTGAGCAGTCTCCCATCTCAGCTTGTTCGGACTCCCCTTCCTCAAGAGGTCAGTGAGAGAGGCAGAGGCCTGGGAAAAGTTAGGAATAAACTTCTGATAAAATCCAACCAAACCTAGAAAAGATCTCAACTGTTTCTTAGAACATGGAGGTTTGGCTTCACAAATTTTTCTTACTGTGTCTTTCTGTAGAGACACAGCATCTGGACTAACTCTGTGCCCAAGGAAATCCATTGTACTGAATCCCAGTAAACACTTTGAGGGTCTAATGGTTAATCCATTCGCTCTGATCTTACCAAAAAGAACACGAAGCTTTTCCAGATGCTGTTCCCATGTTACAGTATGAACCAGTACGTCATCCATATAATTGTCAATGTCTGTCATATTCCCTAGAAGTTTTCTCATTAGTTTATTGAATGTAGCTGGGGAATTAACCCCTTAACCGTGGGGCATCACTTTTGTGATTCTGTGTTATTTTGAATTATCCCGGGCTTACAAGTGGTGGCTTGTATCATCTATCATTACTGCCAATGTCCAACACTAGTCAGTACTCCAAATCTCATCTGTACTCCCATCCATTGTTGACAATTTAGCCATTTTTCCCCTTTCCTGACTCCCCTCCCTACCTCCCCACCATTACCCTGTCCCCTCACCTCCCCAGCCGAGCTGCGCTAAAGCAAATTTCCCCTGGAATCATCCACTGATTTCATCCATTGAAATAAGCCCTATGCCCTATTCTTATACAAAATAATATATACCAAAAAGAAATAAGGTAAGTGATAGTGCTATACACCTTAATTTGGCTAATTATCACCTGGCAACATCTCACGTGCACTCGTTCGCTAATTTCCCACGGAAATTTCCCTTTTGAAATATGCCGTATAAACTATTCTCGTAAAAAAAAATTATATAAGAAAGGAAGGGAGAAGTCAAAGTGACATTTACATTCACCTGGAACTACTTACTTTTTTCTGTATTTTCGAAATATCCTTCTAATCATTTTGTAGCATGTACTGCTACTGTCCACCAATAGTTCACACTCCTAATCTCATCTGTACTCCCATCCATTGTTGACAATTTAGCCATTTTCCCCCGTTCTTGACTACCCTCCCTACCTCCCCTCCAGTACCCTCTCACCCCTCCCTACCTCACCTCCTTTACCCTTTCCTATCGCCTGCCCTGCTGCGCTGCGCTAAGCAAATCTCCCCCGGATTTTTCCACAGATTTCATCCATTGAAATAAGCCCTATGCCCTATACTTATACAAAATAATATATACCAAAAAAAAATAAGGTAAGTGATAGTGGTATACACCAGGAATTGGCTAATTATCACCTGACAACACCTCACATGCATTCATTCGCTAAATTCCCACGGTAATTTCCCCTTTGAATTATGCCTGGTAATCTATTTCTGTAATAAAAATATATATCAGAAAGGAAGGGAGAAGCCTAAGTGACATTTACATTCACCTGGAACTACCTATTTCTTTATGTATTGCCGAGATTTTCTACCAATAATTTCTTAGCATGTAAGTTAGCAACTGTCAGCCCCATTGTCACTGTCAACCCTTGCCTTCTCAGATAAGCTGCGCCATTTAGTTCCTTGTCCTCCTCTGTGGTCAAAGCATGTTGCACTCGCGCCCCACCATTTCTGCCGCGTCTGCGCCCATTGCAAAGGGCCCTGTGACCTGTACACCCAGAAAAACTCGTGGGGGAAGCAGGAAAGGACTAAGTGACTCTGCAGTGGAACGTGAACTAGCCAAATTATCAATGATAATGATGGATGGTGACTATGACCCTTCGGGGGATTCGTGTGATGAGCCGGGTGAGGAAATCATGCCAGAAACTACTAGTACGAGTGCTTCAGTGTCCCAGGTTATCCCTAGCTCCAAGGGAAAGGAGCCGTTAGTGCAGCAAGGGAAGGAATTTGGGAAGGGAATGAAAAGGCAGCGGGTTAGCCCCGGAATAATGGCCCCACGTGACCCAGCCCGCCATGAGTCACGAGGTGAATCACCTCCCTGTTCCCCAAGCCCCACTTCACTCATTTCTTCCTCTCCTTCTGCTGAATTTTCTCCGGAGTCTTCGTCGTCGGAGTCACCACCAGCATCAACAGTGAAGGCAGGCCGTAGAGGAAGAGGGAAATCCCTGACCCGTAAAAGTAGAGTTGCCAGTAGAGTAAGGGCTGCTAGTGCTGTACGGCAACCCAGGGTCAGTGCAAGTGACCTTGAACCAGATAAATCTGCCTCACAGCCACCCTCCACCCTCACCCACCCTACACTGCCACGACAGGGAAGCCTGGACGCCTTCGCGTGGACGGAAGGGTCCGATTTTGTCCCTGAACATCTCCATTTTGACGAGAGTTCCTCCGGAATACAGCCTGCCTTCACTCTTGACGAGGATGCTAGGTGTGTGGACTTCCTTTTGGCCTTCTTTGATGACGAAGTCATGCAGCACATATGTGATAAGACCAACAGGTATGAATCACAACGTGCTGCAAGTGGTACAGGTGCAGCCAAGATGCAACAGTGGTCCATGCTGGGAGTGCAGGAGCTGTATGTGTTCTTCGCCCTCATGCTTCTCATGCCACACTCAAAGAAGCATGAGTTGGAAGAATACTGGTCCATGGACCCCTTACTACCCTCACCCACCTTCAATAAGTACATGGCCAGAGATCGCTTCCGGAACATCATGGGAAACCTGCACTTTGCCGACAACGATGTACCTTTCCAAACCGACCCACTCTGGAAGATCCGGGAGATTCTGAGCAGAATGAAGGATAAGTTTATGACATTCTTCCACCCCTTTCAGAAGGTTGTCATTGACGAATCCTTGGTTTTGTTCAGAGGATGTCTTAGGTTTGTGCACTACATTCCAAGCAAACACCATCGCTTTGGAATCAAGTTCTTTGTACTGTGCAACTGTAAGACGGGGTACATCCTTGACTTCGTCATTTATTCAGCCAGCACTGTCGATCTTGATAAAACACACCCCCTTGGCTTCTCAGGCTGTGTAGTGAAAGTGCTCCTTGAAAGGTATTTTGGTGGGAATCATGTGCTGTATACAGGCAACTATTATACAGCACCGAAACTTGCCAAATACCTTTCAGAGCACGGCATCGGCTCCTGCGGCACTGTCAAGAGTAATCATGCCCACTTCCCTAAATTCCCAGAGGCAGAAACCTCGCAGCGAGGAGACATGCACCTACACAAGTCTGAGAAGATGCTGGCAATACGGTGGCATGACAAGAGGGTCGTGCACATGCTCACCACCATACACAAGGGGGAAATGACAGACAGTGGGAAGGTCGACCGTAGGACAGGAGAACCTGTGAGGAAACCTGATGCTGTCATCGACTATACTATCAACATGCGGCTGGTGGACAAGTCCGACATGATGACTGGAGAGATCGACTGCCTCAGGAAGAATACTAGGTGGTACAGGAAAGTTTTTCTACATCTCATAGACATGACGATGCTGAATGCCTTCATCCTGTACAAGATGAAGGTCAAGCCACCCAAGTCCTTCTCCCTGAGGTTGTTCGCCAGGACTTGTGTTCAGCAGCTGCTTGACAGATATGGTAGGGTGACAGCAGCAACTCCAAGGCGCAATGCAGTAACACTTTCCGACAGACTTGAGCAGAGGGCATACATGGATCGGCACAGACTGGTGCAAATGCCTGCCACAACCAAGAGGAAGGCTGCGATCTGCAGGTGCCAGGTGTGTGCACATACCACCCGATGCACACCTGAGCACAAACGCACCTTTTGGCACTGCGCTGAGTGCCAGGTTCCCCTCTGTGTTACCTGCTTCTTTGATTACCAGAAGCAGTTCTAAAAGTGCAAGTGGGAAAGGAAAATAATGTGTAAATAATGTGTAAATAGCAAGTGAAAGCAATGGATATACAGTACATATGATTGAACTGTGTAATATAGTTTTATGTTTCCGCAAGTGACAGTGAATAACATAGTGTGTCAACTTGTCAAGTGTCAGCAGCGAAGTGTAATAATTCAATTTATATGCAATAGTGAAAGATGTACCGTACCCTTGTTTTGCAGTAAAAACAGTCTAGTATACTAATGAAACAATTGAAATAAATATTTTAGTTTTATTTGAACTATAATTTCATATATAAATAGTTTGCATTTGCGTTTTTGCATTTGCGGAACTCCAAATTTCAATAATTTTGCGGATTTGTGGTTGCGGAAGGCAATTTTTTGAGTTTGCGGATTTAGGTTGTGGAATTGAATTTTTGTTTGCGGTGCCCACCACTGATATATATATATATATATATATATATATATATATATATATATATATATATATATATATATATATATATATATATATATATATACATATATATATATAAATAAATAAATATATAAATAAATAAATACATATATACATATATATATATATATATAGAGAGAGAGAGAGAGAGAGAGAGAGAGAGAGAGAGAGAGAGAGAGAGAGAGAGAGAGAGAGAGAGAGAGAGAGAGAATGAATGTAGAGTGTTAGATATAGTTCACACACAGTACAGGTGGCAGAAGCAGTTTATTACTATGCAACAAAACATTCAGGCCTGCCTTTGTAACACTGAATTTTAATACCCCATATTTGAAAGAGAAAACTGTTTTTGCACTGTGCATAGAAATTTTGAAACCCCCAGATATTTCACTGTCGATTCCTTGGTTATAAAAGCAATAAACCTTTGAACATGTGAAAGCTAACATCAACATATAGACGTGTTTTCACCGGGTCAGAAGCAATTTATGTACTGTGTGTGTGTGTGTGTGTGTGTGTGTGTGTGTGTGTGTGTGTGCTCCGTTGAAAAGCAATGTATGACGGATTCATCACTGAGGAACCACACAGATCTTTGTTGAATGTCTGAGCTCCGATCAGCCCTTGACTCTTCCTACATCGAAACATATTCTAAACGTTTTCTCATAATGACCTCTACATTAATACATTTCATAGCACTGACGAACGGTGACACCAACATTTCTTGCTTGAGTTTACCCTTGCAGTCATGTATTTCCACTTACCTTAACATTGCTTAGACGCCTGTCTGTAATTAGTTTCTTTGCTAAGCTTGTTGTTCGCTGTGTTGATTAGACATCTTTGGGTAGTCATCCCTTATAGAAGGAAACTTGGTAGCTTTACTTGTTATACACCATAATATGCATTGTTCTTTCTCGTTGCCAGTGGTGCAAAGTACATAACACCGTAAACGCTTCCTATGTTTTTGTTTTCTGATGCTCCTCTTATTATTGTTACGCTGCTGCTGCTGCTGCTGCTATATTGTTGCTGCTGATAATGCTATTATTGTTGTTGCTGTTGATGTTCCTACTGTTGTTTTGGCTGCTTCTTCTGCTTTTGTTGATGCTACTACAGTGAATGCTATTCTTGCTCCTGATTCTGGTGATTTTCTTAATAATGCTGCTGCTATGGTTGATATTCTTGTTCCTACAACTTTTATCCCCGCAGGGATTTTAGCAGTCTTTTCGACTCTCTTTCCTCCCTTATCCAGGTTAATAACTTATCCGCGAACCGTTATTTCAACCCTGAAAGACTGTTTGAACTCTTGCCTCCTCCCTCTCCTATCCCACCCTTCGGAACGCTATTGTGCTCTTTTGTTAACCTATCTTTGGAGGTAAATACGAGCATTTACGTAGGTTCCTTCTTGTTGCACGAGTAAAACTGAATACTACTACCCAAAGAGGAACACACACCTTGATTTGCTGAGTAAGAATCATACGTACTTACTGAAACTGTGCATGTAATGTTCTGCAACGATTTAGCTCCGTTGTTCTTCACAGCAAACACAATTTCTGTATTTGAGAGTAGTTCTAACTGATTAATTGAAGACTTATGTTTTCGATTTTTTTCGGGAGTGATTAAGATTTCCTGCTTTCCAGAACAGCATGTAAAGGTCAATAAAGAGTTGATAACGTAATAGAGGAAAAATTCTAGATAACAGTCCATTCAGACATGTCAAACAATCAGAAGCAAATGGAGTATTCCTGTTGATGCGATTACATTTGTAAAGTTTTATGAGTTCTAAGGCAAACGTATAATCAAAGTTCTAATGCTATTTCTCACAAATAAATGAGCTGGTGAGATCTAAAATCTGGAAAGAGTCAACACAAAAGTAATAGTCCGGTTGCCAACCTGTGATATTAAGGTGACCCTTGCAAAAATACCCAAGCAGGTTATGGTTCATTTTGATAGGGGAAGGCACATAGAAAGAGAATTTGCATGATGCCCCGCTGACATCATTGAGCGTTTTGAGAAATTCAAGATGGCGTCCGAGATGGTCACCACGCTTAGTCACACAGTTCAACAGGTCATAAAATCTTCAATTATTTACCTTTTTTTATATTAATATGTTGTTTTATACTCATTTTAGGTAAAAAAAAAAATCGATTTATGAGCATAAAAATATTGTAGGGCTGTTTTGTCTATGATTAAATTAGTATTTTACTTCGCACAAATGCCATAAGGCAGTAAGCAATTGTCAAAAATTATAAATTCATTATGCACGGTGGTGGTTTAGAGTAACTGAAGTCCTGGTCTCATATGTTATCCCTTAAGATTCTATACCTGACAATCAAAATAACACTGACTTTAACAATATTAATTTGAGTTCATCATTCACCAATATTCTATTGACATCTCTATGCTGAATTCCATGTGTAACAAACCTGTACTGGAATGATATATGCATAATGTTTATTCTTAATAAAATTAACAATAAAAACACCATTATTTTTCAATGGATGCTTATTGGACAATATCAAAATTGTTTTTATGGAAACATTATCAGATGTTATCATCACTATCATCATCAGCGTCATATGTTTCATCATCATCTGTAATATCCTAGAACGTTGTGTTCAGTGGATTTGCATCCTGAAGGTCAGAACTGATTTGGCATTTGGAAATGACACTGCAAGCAATACCTGTTTTTCGACATGAACATCGTTGGCACGTGCATCTTTGGAGCGACAACTGCAGCACAACAATCAACACCTTCTGGGGAGCAGTCAATATGCCTGCTGGAAGTGTGACCGGAAGTAGTCTAATTTCAGTAGTCTGCCTTCCAGCCAAATTCTGTCGAGTCCATATTCGGTGGATCACACTGCAGTGCGTCTTTCTACAAACAAGCTTGATAATGTGGTCTTCTGACATGCAGCCGAAAGGCTTTAGAGCTGCGTGGAAGAGTTGTTAGTCTGAAGCAACGAAATTTGCCTCGACCAGTTTAATGTTGCCAGACGCTGGACCGAACATCAGACATCGTACCTTCTGTTTACTTCCATAAAAGCTGGTAATGAATGCAATAGCTTTGGTTTCCAAAGCATCAGCACTTACGTCCATGTCACCCAAAACAGGAGGAAGGTTTCCTTTTTTGAGCCCTTTCAATGCTTTCACTTTCCCTATGCTATATAATGTACTTACAGTGTCACAGCCAGTTAATGCATGAAAGGAGCAGTATGTACTTGATGATCTTAATGTGTTTCCTGGCTGTCGCACCAATGTTCACGACACTCCTGGATGTGCGTGTCGGAACCATGACTTTGTCACTGTGCAGACTTTCAGATGAACTGAATTGGACCAGAAGGACAAATACATCAGTATCCTCAAAAACGACATGCAGAGTTTTATTAGATTGGCTTGCAATGTGTATCACATGATTTGCGATGATAATATCAGCCTCTTCATGTGTCACACACAAGTCCTGTCTTCCGGTATGCATTCCATTCTGGATCTCCTGTGGGACAGGGGCTGAGCCAGCAATAAGAAGTTTCCTCTGAGAAATATTCTTCTGGAAACATTCATCCAAAGCATCACACAGTGTATCAGTGATCTGTGCTTTGTTGTCCACAGTTGAAAGGGACACGACTGAAACGGACGTGATGAACTTGCAGTCAAACGAAATGGCTCATTAGCTGTGACAGATGACCGATGGCTTCGTGTACACCCCTTTGGGCTGTATGAATAGTATTGATCAAAGAGCAGAGAGACATCACTGTTAATCAGCTTTTGATGCAAATATGTCTCCACTATAATAGTAAGATTCATTGTGCCTGGAACAGGCCAGTGTATCGTACAGAGGACTGCACAGCCATTCAACACAGTCACCTGTGGGTCGGGTAAGGTTCGAGAAGATGGCACAACTTCTAAGTATTTTCTGAGTTTTTATTTTGATGTTGCTGGACGAAGGTTTCCATCGTCAGTGAACAGAGGTGTTGGAATATGTGACAGCTCATAGTAAAACAGTTTATTCGAACAGAAATCCACTCTGTACATGAGCCCCAAGGTCCTGTTGAAAATAACTTCATTGTCAAATGTTGGCTCACCAACTTCTTGTAGTGTTATGTGCTTTCTAATTTGTTGTCATTATGGTTATGGAGCAACTGACTGGAGCTTTGTGAACATTAGCAGAAATGCTTGCAATCTGCCCAGTAACAATGTTGAAAAGTTCCTGAGGATGACCAGCAGGGTCCAAAGGATCGATACACTGGTCCAGCTTTTGTCATAGTTTTAGTCTGTCAGATGCATCTGTTTGCATTCGTGCTGGTGATTCTTCTTTGTGGTACTTCAAAATTTGATCAGTGCTATCCTTCACTGATTGGATGTCATGAACAAGCACACTGCAAGAATAAAGGCTAAGTGTCCATCGCTGTGTTTCATTACTGTTCAGAGTGATTCCATTTAAGCCATCTTGACTGACCCAAAGCGCATGAAAGTTGTCTCAATATACATGTCACTCCATGTAGAGTTTGTAGCACTACGTGTGTGTCTCATAGTGTGTTGACCTTAGAGGACCATATGAGATACTTCAGGAGGGAGTGCCCCCATGGATCACAGATAATGGGGGCCATATCGACCATAGTTCACATGGCCAGATGCAAAAAAGTAAGGCATCATCTGCGACATTGCCCACAAATGAAGGGGCCAGTTTGATTCACGCTCTGGTCGTGTATAAGCCATCATAATGAGCACGGGAAATATGAAGCAGTCCACCTACAGCTTAGCAGCTTTATTTTGGTTGAACCCATCTGCCATCAAACTGTCTAAAACCTCAGAAGAATTCACCCCTCCAATATATGCCCAAAGAAGTTCCCCAGCAAGCGGTCTGAATGCCCTGACGTTCTTTGGGTACTTTCTGCTGTAGAGTATTTTTCTGCTCCCACAAAAGCATCCTTCAGAATGTCTGCAAGACCATAATCCATCATCAACTTGCCAACTGACCCACAAAAGCTCATAATCGTGTGGAGGCCTCCTAATTGAGGATATATATTGCTCAAGCTCTCTGGAGATGACCATGTGTTCTCCAAAATGACTTTGTACAACTGCTGGTCTGCTGTGATTAGATCAAATTGTTGACCAGTCAGTAGTTATGGACAATTATTTTGATCAAAGCGGTTTGTACTGTTGATGGGTCTGGAGGCTTTAGGTCAATTAGAGGCCTATATCGAGTCACAGTAGCTGGCCGAATTGTAAATTTATAGCTAATAAATCAATCATGCATTTTGTTTACCATTATTCCAAAAAATACTGGAAGAAGTATGTTTCTGTCACTTGTATCTGGGGTTTGTCATGACTGGGAGCCATTAGCACTGATTACAATGAGGTGGTGAGGAGAATGGATGAGGAGAGATGGAGGCAGATAGATGGAGGAAAGAGAGTGAAGGAAAGAGAACGAGGAATGGACAGAGAGAAAAGGAATGATATGAAAAGTCAAAGAGAATAATAAGAGTAAAGAAACAGGAAAGATTTATCTGAATGAGATGTAATAAAAAGGGGAACAAAAGGGTTAGACGAGATTAGAGCATGTGAATGGAAGGAAGCAGGCGTAATACAAGGAAAGAAAAAAAAGAGGTGAAAAAAAGAAAGGAACAGATGAAGCATATCATATTTGAAAAAAACAAACAAGATAATACTGAAATGTAGTTAAGGCGGGAAAAATGAAGTTAGTTTAAAGGTTGTAAATTGTGGGTGAGCAGGAAGAGATAAAGAGGTCTGAAGTGAGATATAATGAATGGAGGAAAAAGGGGAAAGGAAAATGAAGAAGTGTTGTATGATTTGGTGAGGGGAGCGAAGTGAAATAGTGAGTCAGTAGTCAGGTGAGATTGAGTGCCAGGGGAGAGACTAAGGAATAGCACCGGACTTTGTCTTTACCACGAATACTCACGCAGTGTGCAACGGTGTATGGGCTCAAGTGCTGGACGATGGGGTGGCTAGGTGCTACGCCTAATTTCAAATCCTTAATCCGCCCCGTCCCGACTGATTTTCCACCACTGCCCCCCCCCCCATCCCGACAGATTTTGAAAAATTTGGGGGGGGCTCAAATCTCCGCTTTTGGTGAGAAACATCAAGAATTCATAGAGAAATCGCTCACTTGAGGTTTAAAATACCGGATACAGGTAAGGTTACCCCTTACCTTACTTTGTTTTCTATGAGGCAGGCTCCAGAGAAAACGAGTTCTGTGGGAGAGGTAACTATTCCACACCACTCATAAACAGTATTTATTTATTTATTTGGTACGAATTTATATGTAGTACAGGAGTTTATTGGTTATTACATAGTAATATAGGCGATATAAGCATTGTTTCACTCACCAAACACATCAACATACCTCACCTTTTTTAGTGACATTACTTGATCAACATTTCTGACTGTTTCTTCCTCTAATGCTACAAAAACTATGTCCTCCACATTATCATCATTTGGGGAATCATTCTGGCCTTGAATTTCATACCGTGGCACGACATGTCTTTACTGGCCAGGTCACTGGTAACAGGTGAATTGCCGAGGCAATGCCGTCTGGTGGGTGGGGGGAGGTTATGTGGGGTAAGGTATTGTTCCTGCTGGCATCTGGTAGAGAAAGGTGTCCCGTGTATAAATACCAAAAATCACGCACAAAATTTGAAAAATGTGCAAGTGATGGACCTTGAAAAAGCTGCGCGTTTGTACACGTCAACGGGAGTCACAGTGACAAAAGGTTCGGATGTATATACACTTCAATGGGAGTCGCCAGGTTAAGGCAAAAGTTATATATATATATATATATATATATATATAACGTGAGGAAGAAGATACCAAATGTTAGAAGCTCCCAAGATTTATCCTCCATGAGAAACAGCAAAAAGCCAAATTCAAGATACGTTTGTTTTGAGATGCCCGGGCACACTGCGTTTGAAAGACTGGAGGCTATAGGCAGTAGGAAATACAGACAGAGGAAGCCAGTTCCAGAGCTGACCCTTTGCATACATGAAAGACTGGGAGTCATGGTTGCCACTAGCATTAGACAGTGGGACAGAAACAGGATGAGAGTTTACTGCTAGGCGCGTGTTATGCGCCCAACACAGTGGTGGAGAAATGCAACCAGATAGTTCAGAGGACCAGTGACCACTGAAGCAGTGATATAACAAAGATGCACCAGTGTGGTGAGGAAAAATGTTAAAGAGAACTAGTAAGAGAAGGAGAGTTAATAAAAAGAAAGGCTTTTGACTCTATCTTGTTGATAAGGCCTGTATGTAGGAAGCCTCCCCATTTATGAGAGTTGTATTCTACACATGGGCAAATAAAACCCATGCATAAAGTCAACAACTATGCAGGGGTAAAGAAGGCATGGAGTCTATTTAGCACACCTAATCTCTTGGTAGCAGATTTTATAAGAGAGGTACTATGTTCTTTCCAAGATTAATCCCGAGAGAATGAAACCCCAAGGATGATGCCAGACTGAGTTAGTTATTTGTAAAAAAAAAAAAAAAATACAGGATACTCTCGCAGAAGACTCAGAGATTGAATGACGTAAGAAATTAGTTTTTTGATGCATTAAAAAAAAAAAAAAACAAGATTACGTTTACCCCAATCAGATATATGAGCCAATTCAGACATTAGGTATACCATGGCCTAACTAACTGCTGAGATTGATGCTGTAAGAAGCGGATGGAAAAGTGAAAGGTGGCGTCATCAGCATACTAGTGGATAAGGTTTGATTTACAGCTTAGAAGGGAACTGTTAGATAGAATAAAGAGAGCTGGCGATAGGACAGAGTCCTGAAGATCATCATTACCAGTATACTTAATGTATTTAGTGTAAGCATCCCCCTGTTCCCCTGTGCACGGTCTTGTAAGTGAGTGAGAACTGTCTCCTTAGTTTCGTTTATTGTTGTCACCGATGAAAACAGTTTACATCTTATGTATACAGTTATTTGGTGAGTAGAGTTTTGTTTGTTTTGATTGCACTTTCCCACGACTAGTTTACCTTCGTTTGGGCTGTTTGGTTAACCGTTTTTATTTTTTATTCTTTTTCTCCCATCTAATTATAAGTTAGAATACTTATCATGTAGATTCCCCCCCTTGCTTCACTTGAAAAGACAGTTTGCATTTCAACACTTGAATCACCTTTGCTGCCAGATAACTGCCTGTTTATTTGTTTTAAAAGATCCATCATACATGATTTTTTTTTTTTTTGCTTGTTAACACCTTTTTTTTTCTTAGTTACAGGTAACTTTTTTTTCTACCTGTTTATAGGCTTGGCTTTATCTGGTGTATTTCTATTCCCACGCAGTCCCGGAATTAACACTATTCCGTGCTAGCCTTGCATAATTTTCTACCCCATTCCTAGTCCGGGGGTGAGTTTCCAACGAAATGAAGCTGTGTTGCCTGTGTTCATCAAATTTTTATGCCACGTATTTGGGCCACGAAAAATTGCTCCAACAAATGACGCACTGGTGTGTCGCTGGCCTGGAATTGGTTGGCCAACAAATGTTGCGTTGGTGTGTCATCAGCCCGGAATTGTGTTAATATGTTTTTAGTACCTTCATTCCAGGTGACAACACATTTTCCACTTGACAGCACTCAATTAACTTTGAATTCTTTGGAACAGCAGTAATCAAAATTCCCTTGAACGTAGCATGCACATTCTGATCCAGTTGTTTCACTAAATCTTTTTCCACCAATATTTTTTTTGAGGGGTTGCAGGATGTGCAAAGTCAGCCGTGATCTTGAGGAAAAGCTTTCCAAAGCTAGTAACAAAATAAATATCCTGAACTGCAGAACTGATACACTGGAGGAGTTTGTTGCAAGCAATGTCAGTAGCAGAGTGGAGGGGAGCAACACCCCTCAGTCAAGGACGAGTGTTGCCCAAGGTAAACAATAACACTGTCCCTCTTCCTGCCGCATAAACTAATCAAACCCCATCTGGACAAGATAATTATTTCCAGCTAGTGTGACGTGGTGCGAGGGTGACAAGGATGCGACGTATTTTACCGGCCACCACTTGCAATAAGTTTCAGATATTGGCTGACGCTGACGAAGATATTCATGAGGCTCAACTTGTGGGGGATGCAATCAGTAATGGACAGTTCGTGGAGTTCTGTGACAGAGCAATAACAACAACAACATAACGATATTGCATTCCAGGTACTGGACTTGTTGATGTAACTGAGGCCGTGGAGACTGTTTTGGAAGATACAACTAATGAAAGTGTAATTATAATACATGCAGGAATCAATGATGTAATATGAACCTAGTCTGGAGAGCTCCTGAATAAGTTTAAGTTAATGCTCCAGCATTACAAGGAAAAAACTAATATTTTCATCTCAGATGTTCTCCCAGGATTTCAGCAAGCAATGTCTTTTATAGCAAAGCTTTTGGCTTAAATATTCGTATTAAGTGACTTTATTTACAGGAGAGTATTGAATTCATAGACACCTGGAATCGCTTTAACAAGCAATGGTGTCTGTTCACACGTGATGATTTACACTTTAGTGTGGGTGGCTCTGTTTGTCCTGGCCGATAATCAGGGCCCTCACATGGGGGGGGGCAGGGGGGGGCATTTGCCCGGGGGCGGCACTTTAAGGGGGGCGGCAATTCTAGCCTGGCCTTGTCACCCACAAGGCTCACAATAATAATAATAATAATAATAATAATAATAATAATAATAATCAAGGTCAAAGAAGCCTGAATTATTTATATTATTCTTATTATTAAAAATGCTATTTTCTGTGTCTTGAAGGCCTGTCCAGATATTGTTTTAAATAGTATGAAATTAATATTTATTACTCTCCTCTTCTCAGATTCTACTTGCTAGTTGCTATGCCACCAAAGCGTGTTCGGTTAAGTGGGAGCGCATACAAGAAGATGAGAAAGAAGCGAAAGATGGAAGACGAGAAGCTTGCTGGTTCATTAGAAACCTTCATTGTGACGACTAAGCAGAGTGAAACTTGTGTTCTAAATGAAGATCTTGTGAGTGAATGTGAAGATACGGAGGAAGAGGAATTTAGGAGTTCATATGAGTCTGAGCCTATTACGGAAGGGAAAGAAACCAGTGTTCAGGAGGCTGAGGAGGGTAAGGAAGAAACTAATTGCGAGGGAAGAGCAGGACTTGAGTATATTCAAAGAAGAGACTTTGGTTTGATTCCATTTGGGCACTTGACATCTGACGTCCGTGATGCTCTTGTTTCTATTGGAGCTGAAAATTTTCAGAATTCAAAAGGGCCCTTTGTTACTGGGAGTAAGGGTAGAAAAATGACTGAGGCATGGTTCTACAGAAAACTTGCAGATGGTAAAGGTGAAGTTGTGAAGAGAACATGGCTACTCTACTCACCATCCAAAGAAGCAGCCTACTGTTTTTGCTGCGTTCTATTTTCGCACACTCCACAGAATGCAATTTCCAAGTTCGAGTCACCGGAAGGATTTAATGGTGGAGGTAAGTGGAAGGACAGTACTCCAATAGCTGTACATGAGAGTACAACCTGGCATAGAAAAGCCTTTCTTGCATGGAAAGAGGCTGAGGAGCACCTAAGAGAGGAGAAGGGTATTGATAAGGAATTTGTTCGGCACGTGAATGCTGAGAGAGAGAAAGAAAGACAGATACTGTTGCGAATTATTTCCTGTATCCGGTTCTTGGCTTCCAGAAATTTGGCATTTCAAGGAAGCATTGACTATATTGGCACAGTTGACACAACAGATAGGAAAAGGGAAGGCAACTTCATGGCACTAATACGATTCATTGCTGACTTTGATCCAGTTCTCAAAGAACACTTGAATAAACACACAGATGGGGCTAAAGGAAGGGCTACATACTTATCTCCAGTGACACAAAATGAATTCATTGCCTTGCTGGCAAATACCATTCGAGAAAAACTTGTGGCAGATGTCAAGGAAAGCAAGTACTATGGTGTCATGTGTGACTCTATTCCAGACATCTCACACCAGGATCAGCATTCCTTAGTAGTATGCTATGTAGTTCTGAAAGAAGGCCAATTTGTTGTGAAAGAGACAATTCTAGGCTACGTGAAACTTGCCAGTGTCATGGTTGGGAAACACAGAGGCGTTCAACGTCGACTGTGTGAAAAAAAACTCAAAAATTGTGTTTATTAACTGTAACAATCATAGCCTCAACTTAGCAGGCGCAGATGCAGTTAAGACTGATGTGGGTTCAATGACTTGTTTCAATGTTCTCAACGAAGTTTTCAATTTCTTCAGCAGAAGCACAGAAAGGTGGGATGCACTGAAGAAAGTTACTGCTATAACTCTGAAGAGTAGCACTGACACACGATGGAGCTCTAGGGCAGATGCCACCCATGCCCTTGAGACTGAATTGAATGGTGTGCTGGAGTCTCTAGAAAATATATCTTCATCAGACAACTTCACAGCTGAGTCACGGGCAGACAGTGAGGCCTTTTTGAAAGGAATTCTCAGTTTTGAATTCTTGGCATTTCTCTCATTCTGGACCCCTGTTTTGAGAAAGGTGGATATTGTTAAAAAACGCCTCCAGTGTCCTGAGATGACTTTTAAGGACGCTCATGAAGACCTTGAAGCATTAGCAACATGGTTACAAGAGAACCGGGATAACAGTGCCCAGGAAGCAGTCACGAAAAGCATAGAACTGTGCAATAAGTGGGATGTAGAAATTGAAATAAAACGAGTGCGCCGAAAAAAGTGTATGCCTGGAGAGTTGGCCAGGGATGAACCACTAACCCCTCATCTTGACATGAAGCGAAAACTTCTTTTAGTAGTTGATAGACTTGTTGTAGAAGTGCAGTCAAGAAGTGCTCGACTTCAAGAGATAGATGGTCGTTTTGGAGTTCTTCTTCTCCCTCAAGAGTTGTTTTGTAAAACGGAACAAGAAATTGACGCTGTTTGCAAGGACATGGCCCAAAAATATGATGAAGACATATCACCTTCAGAGCTCTGTCAAGAAGTGCAAGATTTGAAGTTCTTATTGAAGAAGAGAACACCAGAAACTGCTCCAGAACTCCTTGCTTTTATTGATAAATATGGGGAAGGATTCGCAAACCTTCGCGTTGCACTGAGACTTTTATTGACTGTAGGGATATCAGTTGCTTCCTGTGAAAGGTCGTTCAGCAAACTGAAACTTATCAAAACATATCTGAGGAGTTCCATGGGCCAAGATAGACTGTCAAATCTTGCACTTCTTAGCATTGAATCCGACACTCTAATGGATATGAACTTTGATGGCATCATTCATGAATTTGCCAGAAGCAAAGCAAGAAAATTCCTAATGTAATCCTTTGATCCATTTGATATCTTATGATGATGACATTATTATGGCAATTGTTTTATTTTGAAATAAATATTTACAGAATATAGTAACACAACTACATTGCTGTCTGAAGGATGTTTTACAATTATTTATGAAAAAATAAAGTTTTCTCTTTATTTTCTACTATATTAAACTGCACACACAGGAAATACACCTTTTATTAAGTATCCTATAAATACTCAGTATTATATAATTAAGTGTCCTATAATCATGTTGCCCAAATTAGGGTCATAGGCAGTAATGGGTGGTGGAGGTTGGAAGTGCTAATGAAGAGGGGGGGGGGGGGGGCCCACTGAGAACTTTGCCCTGGGGCGGCACAAAGGCATGTAAGGGCTCTGCCGATAATTGGATGATGCAGTGCATTTTTTCTGGCAAAAAACACTCATCATACGAGGCCTATAGGTAAGTCGATGTAGACGTCATGAATCACAAACAGACTGATGGAGGCAAGGATATTAAGGTTTGTCTTGTGATCGCGTATAGTTAGCAAAATAAAGAATCTGATTTAGAGGTTTATGTTCTTGCCGAAAATTACGATGAAATACCGGTAGGTGAAGCAGAATCATGGCTCAGCATGGAACAATGAGATTTTTTTTTAGCGGAGTACAACATACCAGGTTACAATACTTTCAGTAGCAAAAGAAATAATAGAGTGTGGGGCAGCGTATTGTAATCTATTTTATAATGATCAGATTTTTAAATGTTTGTTGGTTTGTTGGTCTGTTTGTTACTGTAATACACCAAAAACGGCACACTGTAGCACGATTTTCGTTAAAGCAAGGTGCAGGTGTAATGCTCTAACTTGAAGAATGAAACAATTTTCGGTTCAGTTGGGTCATTGGTTCCCGAGTTATGACTCATTTTTGACCTTTGACATTGAGGAGAAAGGCCGCCAAAGGAGGCCTTTAAGCGAGTATTTTAAAGTAGGACTTCATCCACTCATAATTCCTAAGCCTTCTATTCATAATATTGACAGTATTTATCTCCTCTGTAGAAATACATCCCGTTGTAAGAGAGTACTTGGATTAATTTATCGTCTGGGAGCACAGTCCAGTAAAACAAATAGTGAAATTTACAAGAAAACTGCTGAAATATGTAACACCAATCATACTCTAATCTTTGGTGGTTTTAAGTTACTGGTTGCCAAATAGGGACAGACACTATTGTCACACACAGGGCTGGACCTGTTCACTTGCATGGAAGGTCAATGCATCAGTTTGTAAACTGCCAAACATGAGGAGATTTGGTTTTGGCCACATCAGAAAACTCGATGAATAATGTTATGGTAGGGGAAGAGGTTTGTAGTAGCGACCATCGCATGGTCACATTCAACATCAATTTTTAGTAACGACAATGTCAGGTCTAGTTACGAGACAGTGCTTGACTACAGGAGAGTGGTTGTTCAAAAATATTTGTAAATGACTGGTTCTAGTGACTGGAATGCCATTGTTCAAACAGAAGATATTAATGAAGCATGGATATTATTCACAGATATTCTCAGTAAAGTAGTAACATTATGTATTCGAATGCAAAACTTATGGCCTACTAAAATTATAAAACTCAAATAGTGGAAAGGGAAATTAAGCATTGCCTATCAGCTAAAAAACATGCCCCCAAACTTGTTTTTATCATAAAAAAATCAAAGTGACAAAAAAATATATTGTGATCATCGTTGAAAAGCAACTAATTAATAAAGCAAAATAAGAAAAAGTTTGAAACTCACGTTGTATGTATCAGCAAGTCCAACCCAAAAGAATTTTTCAGCTCAATCAGAAACAAGAAGAGACTATAATCAACAGTCCCACTAGTCACTGATAACAGAGTATACCTACGGTGGAACAGAGATGGCTAAAATTCTCAACATATTCTTTACATCCGTATTTCCATTTATAGAAAATGCAGGTTTGATTCCCAAAGCTGCTTCTGTTGCCTTAGAACTGGGCAACATAATTAGCAATATTACCATAAGCAAAAACGATGTACAACTTGCCATTGGTAAATTTAAAGTGAATAAAACACAAGGGCCAGATAAAATATGCCAGTGCATTCTAAATGAAACAGTGAAAGAAATATCAAAGTCATTAGCTGAGCTATTCAATAAATCATAAGTAACAGTAAGGTGCCTCATGAATGGAAACTAGCAAATGTAACCTTGATATTCAAATAAGGCAAGAAATCACAACCAGAAAACTATTGACCATTAGGTTTAACTTCAGTGGTGTGGAAGTTGCTGGAAACCATTCTCAGAGATAAGTTTGTTAAGTACTTACAACTAAATAATCTCATCAAAGATTCACAGCACAGGTTTCGAAATAATTGCTCTTGCCTTACGAATCTCTTGAATTTCTTCTGTGATATATTCAACACGTACGATGAGACCAGATCTGTTGAGCTTGCATATCTAGATTTTCAAAAAGCGTTTGATAAAGTTCCCCATAAAATACTACTTCAGAATTTGAATGTGCATGGGTTCAAAGGCAATGTGCTCAGATGGATCGATAATTGGCTTACAGAACGTAAGCAGAGGGTCGTAATAAATGGGGAAGAATCAGACCAGAAAGATGTTACTAATGGTGTGTCACCCGGCTCAGTATTTCGTCCTATTCTGTTTTTAATATATATAAATGATATATATGAGGGTTTGATTTGTAAAATAACCAAATTTGCTGATAATATTAAAATTGTAACGAAGCAGACACATCTTTACAAAGGCAGGCAATACAGAGCGACATCGATCAACTGTTTGATTGAGCCTAAATCTGGCAGATAGACTTGAACCCCTAAACAGCGGTCTTGTTTTGGTGTGACTTGCGTGTCCCGCTAGGATATTCGCGCTCTGACAGACTATCTAAAAATATTTGCCAAAAATCAGTTATTAGTCCTAGAATATTGTAAGTAAATATGCCTATGGCACATACCTTCAGCTTTCTCCTGGGATGTTTGTTGAGCCTTCGTTCGAGTACCGTAGGACTTGTGGAGATCTCTGAAGTTGGGTAACGGAGTCTCCACTTTACACTTCCCGACAACCCGTAATATGATTACCACAGCCCGATATTATCATTAGAAACACTATTCTATGATTTTCAAATAGTTTGGAATCCATACTCCAAAAAAACACTGTGAAAGCAATGAAAATTACGAATGCGTAAGCTCCTCCAACTTCCGCTCATTCCTCGCTGATATTCTGTCATTTATTATGCATAAAAACACTCACACTCTAAATTTCTATTACTATATAACACTTATATATATATATATATATATATATATATATATATATATATATATATATATATATATATATATATATATATATATATATATATATATATATATATATATGCAGTCTTTATCCATAAGTTTCCTTCAGTAACAGTAGTTTATTATCACTGTAGGCATTCAATTTCTCTTTCAGTAAAATACGTAGAGAGCCAAGGTTTCACTTTCACTGTCATAACTGCAAGTATTTGTACTCATATTCTTATATTACTAATTATTTACATTTCTATTTACATTTTCTATTGTCTTTTCAAGATTTACACTTCTATGTTACTTACACTATGTTATGCACTGTCACTTGCAGTAACTTATAAAACTATATTACACTGTTTCATCATACTTACATCCATTGCGTTCACTTCCTATTTACACATTATTTACACATTATGTACACATTATTTACATTTTCCACTTGCACTTTTAGAATTGCTTCAGGCTGTGGTAATCAAAAAAGCAGGTAACGCAGAGGGGAACCTGGCACTCAGCGCACTGCCAAGAGGTGCGTTTGTGCTCAGGCGTGTGTTGGGTGGTACGTGCACACACCTGGCACCTGCAGATCGCAGCCTTCCTCTTGGTTGTGGCAGGCATTTGCACCAGTCTGTGCCGATCCATGTATGCCCTCTGCTCAAGTCTGTCAGGAAGTCTTACAGCATGGCGCCTTGGAGTTGCTAGTGTCACCCTACCATATCTGTCAAGCAGCTGCTGAACACAAGTCCTGGCGAACAACCTCAGGGAGAAGGACTTGGATGGCTTTACCTTCATCTTGTAGAGGATGAAGGCGTTCAGCATCGTCATGTCAATGAGATGCGGAAAAACTCTCCTGTACCACCTAGTATTCTTCCTGAGGCAGTCGATCTCTCCAGTCATCATGTCGGACTTGTCCACCAGCCGCATGTTGATATTATAGTCGATGACAGCATCAGGTTTCCTCACAGGTTCGCCTGTCCTACGGTCGACCTTCCCACTGTCTTTCATTTCCCCCTTGTGTACGGTGGTGAGCATGTGCACGACCCTCTTGTCATGCCACCTATTGCAAGCATCTTCTCAGACTTGCGTAGGTGCACGTCTCCTCGCTGCAAGTTTCCTGTCTCTGGGAATTTGGGGAAGTGGGCACGATTGCTCTTCACAGTGCCACAGGAGCCGATGCCGTGCTCTGAAAGATATTTAGCAAGTTTCGGTGCTGTATAATAGTTGTCAGTATACAGCACATGATTCCCACCAAAATACCTTTCAAGCAGCACTTTCACTACACAGCCTGAGAAGCCAAGGGGGTGTGTTTTGTCCAGATTGACAGTGCTGGCTGAATAGATGACTAAGTCAAGGATGTACCCCGTCTTACAGTCACACAGTACAAAGAACTTGATTCCAAAGCAATGGCGTTTGCTTGGAATGTACTGTACAAACCTAAGATGTCCTCTGAACAAAACCAAGGATTCGTCTATGACAACCTTCTGAAAGGGGTGGAAGAATGACATAAACTTATCCTTCATTTTGCTCAGAATCTCCCGGATCTTCCAGAGTGGGTCGGTTTGGGAAAGTGCATCATTGTTGGCGAAATGCAAGTTTCCCATGATGTTCCGGAAGCAATCTCTGGCCATGTACTTATTGAAGATGGGTGAGGGTACTAAGGGGTCCATTGACGAGTATTCTTCCAACTCATACATCTTTGAGTGTGGCATGAGAAGCATGAACACATACAGCTTCTGCACTCCCAGCACGGTCCACTGTTGCATCTTCGCTGCACCTGCACCACTTGCAGCACGTTGTGATTCGTACCTGTTAGTCTCACCACACATGTGCTGCATGACTTCGTCATCAAGGAAGGCCAAAAGGAAGTCCACACACTCAGCATCCTCGTCAAGAGTGAAGGCAGGCTGTATGCCTGAGGAACTCTCATGAAATGGAGACGTTCAGGGACGAAATCGGAACCTTCCGTCCACACAAAGGCGTCCAGGATTCCCTGTCGTGGCGGTGTAGGGTGGGTGAGCGTGGAGGGTGGCTGTGAGGCAGACTGGGCTGTTTCAAGGTCACCCTCACTGACCCTAGGTTGCCGTTTAGCACTAGAGCCCTTACTCTAGTTGCTACTCTACTTTTATGAGTCAGGGATTTACCTCATCCCCTACGGCCTGCCTTCACTGTAGGTGCTGGTGGAGACTCCGACAACGAAGACTCAGGAGAAAATTCTGCTGAAGATGAGGACGAAATTAGTGAAGTGGGGCTGGGGGAGCGGGGAGGCGATTCACCTCAGGACTCATGACAGGCTGGGTCTCGCGGGGCCATTGTTCCGAGGCTAACCCACTGCCTTTTCAATCCCTTCCCAAATTCCTTCCCTTGCTGCACTAAGGGCTGCTTTCCCTTGGAGCTAGGGATAACTTGGGACACTGAAGCACTCATACTAGGAGTTTCTGTCACGATTTCCTCCCCAGGCTCATCACACGATTCACCGGAAAGATCAAAGTCACTATCCATCATTATCATTGACAATTCTGCCAGTTCACATTCCACTGCTGATTCACTAAGTCCTTTACTGCTTCCCACACGAGTTTTTCTAGGGGTAGAGGTCACAGGGCCCTTTGCAATGGGCTCAGAAGCGGCGGAAATGGTGGGGCGCAGGTGCAACATGGTTTCACCTCAGAGGACGACAAGGAACTGGTTCCCGCGGCGTATATGGGAAGGGAAGAGTTGACAATGTCAATAGGGTGACAGCTGCTAATTTACATGCTATGAAATGATTGGTAGGAAATCTCGACAATACATAAAAAAATAGGTAGTTCCAGGTGAATGTAAATATCACTTAGACTTCTCCCTTCCTTTCATATATATATTTTTATTACGAGAATAGATTATACGGTATATTTCAAGGGTAAATTATCGGGGAAAATTAGCGAACTAGTGCACGTGAGGTGTTGTCAGGTGACAATTAGCCAATTCCAGGTGTATGGCACTATCAGTTACCTTATTTTTTTTGGTATATATTATTTTGTACAAGAATAGGGCATAGGGCTTATTTCAATTGATGAAATCAGTGGAAAATTCGGGGGAAGATTTGCTTAGCATTGCACAGCCGGGCAGGCGAGAGGAGAGGGTAATGGAGGGGAGGTAGGAAGGGAAGTCAAGAATGGGGAAAAATGGCTAAATTGTCAACAATGGATGGGAGTACAGATGAGATTAGGAGTGGTGACTTATGTTGGACATTGGCAGTACTGATAGATGATACAAGCCACAACTTGTAAGCCCGGGAGAATTCAAAATAACACAGAATTACAAAAGTGACACCCCACAGTATGATCCATTGCGCTCGAGCGTCATGAAAGTGATGCCCCGCGGTTAAGGGGTTAATATCAGTAAGTGCGAAGTGCTAAACATTGGAAATAGAAATGAAAAATCCATGTACACCATGAATGTTATTCAAGTAGATAATGTCAGTCATGAAAAACACTTAGGAATTATAATAATATATGATCTTAAGGCAAGCAATCAGTGTACGGAGGCTGTTTTGAAAGCCAACATTATAATCGGATTCATTGGCAGAACGATCAAATATAAATCATATACTATCATACTCGCCTAATATAATTCTCTAGTTTGCTCACACTTAGAGTATTGTGTCCAGTCCTGGTTGCCTTTTTACAAAACAATATGTAGAGAAACTTGGACGAGTACAACGAAGCTTGACCACAATGATATCTAAACTGAGAAACAAACCATACGAGGAGAGTTTACAGGCCCTGAATCTCTTTACCCTTGCTGAATGCTGACTACACAGATAATTATGTATTTAAAATATTCAAAGGACACGATAACATGGCTGTTGATTCATACTTCACAGTTGATCACTCAGAATATACTAGAGGCAATTGGCATAAAAAAATCGGCAAACGATTCCAGTCACATGAAGCTAAGCATTTCTTCTTTAAAAGAGTTGTAAATATATGAAACAAAGTGCCCTCCAGTATAGTAAACTGTGATACAGTACTTTCCTCATAGGTCGCTTGGATAATATATATATATATATATATATATATATATATATATATATATATATATATATATATATATATATATATATATATATATATATATATATATATATATATATATATATATATATATATATATATATATATATATATAGAGAGAGAGAGAGAGAGAGAGAGAGAGAGAGAGAGAGAGAGAGAGAGAGAGAGAGAGAGAGAGAGAGAGAGAGAGAGAGAGAGATAGGTATGCTCGGACGATGTAACCTGTAGGTATTAGGAGCTCGGATGATGTAACCCGCAGAATAACATTGATAAACAATGCTGACTTCCTTCTGAGGTAGACAGTTAGATTAAAACTTCCTATCCCTCTTTCCTATGAAATTTCCATTGCAGTTTTTGTGTGCCGCATGGTGATCCTTCTCACTATTTCCTGCCGGCTTCGGCTGGAGGGTTTCTTGGGTGGAGAGGAGCCTTCCTGGTTTTCTTTGTCCTTAGCCGGAAGACTAGTTTTGTTAGTTACAACCTTCTCTGTCAGTCACGAAAGGACCAAAAGGTTTGTTACTGTTTCCTTTCCTTTGTACTCCTTTGCACTTCTTTGTACCAGTAAATTTGCTTATGTATACATCTTTTCAAATTATGTATTTCATTCCTCTCCCTCCCATTCCTTGTCTTTTCCTCTGTCTGTCCTCTCTTCCGCCCACTGCCTTTGTCTTCCCTTCTCTGTTTGCCTCCCAGCTACCTATCTTCCCATCTTCATCCCTCCCTCCCAAACTCTCTCTCTCTCTCTCTCTCTCTCTCTCTCTCTCTCTCTCTCTCTCTCTCTCTCTCTCTCTCTCAGTCTCACCTGCTCCTTGCCTGTTCGATCCCTTTACCGTCACTTTCACTACCCGTCTGTTTGCCTGTCCGTCATCTCATCATTTTTTCTTAGTCCGTCAATCTGTCTGCCTGTATATTCAATGTCCATTATCGTGCCCGTCTGTCCGTCTGTCTGTCCTCCTGTAACTCACCTTCTCTTCCTTGCACGACTCTCAGCCTGTCATCTCATTTTCGTCCCTACCAGTCTGACTGCCTGCCTCTCAAAACGTCGTATCATTTTGTGACCGTTTGTCGATCTGTCTGTCTGCTTTCCTATTATCTCACCATCTCTTCTTCCCGGTACCTCAGTATCTCATCTTCTTCCCGTCCTTTTACCATCTCTTCCACTACACCTCTGTCTGGCTGCCTTTCGTCACCTCACCATCTCATCCTCTTTCCGTCAGCTCACCATCTCATCTTCCTGTCAGCTCACCATCTCATCTTCCCGTCAGCTCACTATCCCATCCTCTTCCCGTCAGCTCACCGTCTCACCTCCTTCCCGTCACCTCACCATCTCACCTCCTTCCCGTCATCTCACTATCTCATCCCCTTCCCGTCACCTCACCAGCTCATCCTCTTTCCGTCACCTCATCATCTCTTCCCCTGACTGTCACATCCCCGTCTCTCCATCATCTCTTCCCGTCACCTCACCATCTCATCCTCTACCTGTCACCTCACCATCTCTTCCTCTTCCCATCACCTAACCATCTCATCCTCTACCTGTCACCTCACCATCTCTTCCTGTACCCGTCACTTCACCATCTCTTCCTCTACCCGTCAACTCACCATCTCTTCCTCTACCCGTCAACTCACCATCTCATCCTCTACCCATCACCTCACCATATCATCCTCCACCTATCACCTCATCATTTCTTCCTCTACCTGTCACTTCACCATCTCTTCCTCTACCCGTCACCTCACCATCTCATCCTATATCCGTCACCTCATCATCTCATCCTTTTCCCGTCACCTCATCTCATCCCCTTCCCGTCACCTCATCATCTCATCCTCTTCCTGTCACCTCATCATCTCTTCCTCTTCCCGTCACCTCACCGTCTCTTCCCCTGTCTGTCACCTAACTGTCTCTGCCACTCCCCTATGTCTGTCTGAACACCTGTCACTTTCCTGAGGTCACAATAGAACCTTGTCCAATTTTCATTAACGACTTCGTGGAGATTCATCTTACCACATCATTCATCCTCCTCCTCTTCGTCTTCTTCAGTCTTCTTGCTCTTCATCATCATCATCATGATCTTCTTCTTCTTCTTCTTCTTCTTCTTCTTATCATCATCATCATCAATGTCATTATCATCATCACCATCATCATCATCATCATCATCATCATCATCATGTCCTTTGCCCCTTCTCTTCCTCTTTTCTGTCCCTCGTCACCTTCATCCTGTTCTTCCTTTATCGGCTTCCAACCTCTTTCTCTTACTGCTGCTCCTCCTTCACCCTTCTTTCTCTTCGTCTTTTCATCCGATCCCCCATTACTTATTTTTCTGTTTCTCCGTCTTCCCTATAATGTCCCTCTTAATTTTTTTTTTGCCCATCTACGTCCTCATTCTCCTTGCCTTCTCTTCCTCTCTTTTTCCTTCTCTTTTTCTCTTCCGTTTCGATTTTCCCTTTCCGCTCCCATTCATCTCCGTTTCTCCTCTTCCTTCATCACTCAATCTTCATAGCAGCCTTCTCATTCACTTTCTCTTCGTAATTATTTTACCGTCTCCTTCACAGTGGGTTGATGATTCAGCCGACATCTAAATAATATAATATATTGCTGCTGCTGCTGACGCTACTACTACTACTACTACTACTACTACTACTGCTACTAGGCTACTACTACTATTACTACAACTACTACTACTACTACTACTACTACTGCTGCTGCTGCTGCTGCTGCTGCTGCTGCTACTTCTACTAGTACTAACTAGTTACCTATTTACTAACTGTGTAACCATAATAAGGAAAGGTCGCCATAAATGAACCATAGGTATATTCTACATTTGTCTCAACTGGCTAACTGTATGCCTACCTGTAAAAATATTCCATTCAGATAATAAGAGGGACCACAGCCATAGTTCTTTTAAGTCACAGATCTACATCTTTTGTGATTTTCTCTAAAACTTGTTACAAATAAAAAACACTGAGCAGATTTAATTTCGATATTTTCCACTCGGCTGAATGGCAAAATATTTAGCCAAAATTCTCATCAAATTTTTTTATAATAGAATTTTCAGCCAAATAGGTGTATCTCATTTAGTTTCAGAGATATTTCAATTTTAAATATGCATTTTTTTTTTTTTTGCGCCAGAAATGAGTATATGACCTTCAAAAATTGGTCAAGGTCATTTACATCTGGCACAAGTACTTGGGGTACCCTAGGGTACCTTCCTGTATAATATCAAGATCTAAGAAAAAAAAGTGCAAAGAAAAATAACGAACTCTGAAACTGTCCAATGGACAATCATTATAGTCGGTTTCAGGGAGTCAAATGCACTGATTTTGTCAACTGAGGACAGGTGGAATTGGTGACAGTGCGCGATGGTCTCGGACGATGATTGGCCAATTCCCGTCGTGTTTGAACGTGCACCAAAAAGACTTTATATTCCAACCAAAACCCTCATTTATCTGTAAGATACAGGATTATACAGATACAAATTAATGCAATGAGATCTTTAATGAAAAATGTGTCTTTTAAATTATTAAGACTTGAACTTGAACGACATTGACAACAAAACTAAGTAAAGTCTCAACTGGACACATACAGACAACAGTCAGCAACTGAAGCAGGCCTTAAGATCTGAATTATTGTTTATATTGTCATTATATTTAATTTCGTTCACGTTGCACACGGTTTTATTATACTAGCATAGTTCAGATAATATTTTCCCATGGGGTTTGTTTTTATCTTACATTCCCTTTTTTCCGCCATTGACAAATATTCGGTTCAATCTACAGTGAGGTCATCCATTACTTTCCCGGCTCCTCTCTCTCTGGGGGACAGATACATCACGCTTTAGGAGAAGGTGCATGGTGCCCGGGAATAGGCTGTCTGTCCGTCCGTCAGTCTCTTATGATACTTATTAAAAAGTTCAGGAAAATCAAACACTAAACTTATTAATGTAAGAAATAATTTTACTGAATCTGACTATGAATATAAACATGAGTGCAGATTTTTAAAGCTACTCTTACCCAGGGAGGTAATGAAAATGTGTATGTACAGTATAATGATAATAGCATGTATTGACCCCAGTAAAATGAGTGTGTGTGTGTGTGTGTGTGTGTGTGTGTGTGTGTGTGTGTGTGTGTGTGTGTGTGTGTGTGTTCACATAAATAATAATTATTAGAAGATAAGCTAAGCATATCTAGGGTAATGTTCTATATTAGTTGGTGAGGTAATAAAGGGCATGGTGTAGACTGTTGACCGTGGCACTGTGTAGTAGAGGTGGGAAAAACATTCAAGCCTTCACAGAACCTCGGAACCACCTTGCTATGAACGTCTGGTTTCCCGCCACAGTCACTAACTGTTGTCCACATGCATCCAGTTGAGACTTAGTTTTGTTATCAACGTCGTTCAAGTTTATCATTAATAGTTTTAAAGGTACATATTTATCATTAAAGATATCACTGCTTTAATCTGTATCTGTATAATCTGGTTTCTTATAATAAATGAGGGATTTGGCTGGAATACAAAGTCAATTTGGTGCACGTTCCAACACGGCGGGAATTGACCAATCACCACCTGAGATCATCGTGCAAAAGGTTACCAATTCTAACTGTCCTCAAGGTCAAGGTCATTTATTATTGGCACAAGTACTTGGGTTACCCTAAGGTATCTTCCTGTATAATACCATCAAGATCCAAGCAAACAAAGTGGAATGAAAAATAATAATTGGGAGAACAATAATAATACTTACAGAAAAAATAAGCTTTGCCATTTATATATATATATATATATATATATATATATATATATATATATATATATATATATATATATATATATATATATATATATACATATATATATATATATATATATATATATATATATATATATATATATATATATATATATATATATACATATATACATATATTTATGTACATATATATATATACATACATATATATATATATATATATATATATATATATATATATATATATATATATATATATATATATATATATATACGTGTCCGACTCTGGGCAGAGGCTCAGGGCCTATTTCTTGGGGGCAGTGGCCTATCCCAAGGCCCAGTAGTCCTCCTATACCTCCACATGTCACCACTTCGGCGCTAACACCCACCGTCCATATTGAATACATGCTAGGGCTGTCTCATACAGGACTGGTGTACTGGTATTAGCGGGGGTACTTTTACGACATGTCGGCGGGTCATCTGGTAGATCAGGAAAGTCTGCTTTTTTTTAGGAAATTCAAATCCTTAAACTGTTCCTTGCCCCAGCCGGGATTCGATCCTGGGTCCATCAGGACTGCTAGCCGCCTCTCTACCGATTCAGCCACATCATCAATATCATCATCAATATCATCATCAATATCATTATCAATATCATTATCATCTCTGACAAACAGAATATTCTGTAAGGACACACACACACACACACACACACACACACACACACAAAAGCACGCGCGAGCGCGCATTCAAAGACATACAACCAGACAGTGAGATGTATATCGATTAGGAAGGTATGTACTGTAAATAGTATGGTGTAAACAAATTATCACTGTCATGGTTAGAGGTCGAAATTGAAAGTATAAATCACCAGATTTGTACGGAAATTGTTTGCCAGTCCGTGTTGCCTATTGTTGTTTTCTATCATCACGTATCACTGGTTAGGCGTGCCATTGAAAGTCCTATATTTTTCTCATTATTTGACAGATTAATTGCTCTGAAACATTTCACGCCGACACGTAACAACTATTACCAAATATATTTAATTTATTAATTATTTTTGGTGTTAACCCTCTAATACGGTATATGGATAAATTCAACCGAGGCGTGGCGAACTGTGAGGGTGGGATACGGTGAGGTGGGATGTGGTGGGATGAGGTGGGATAGAATGAGGCAAAATATGGAATTAGGCGATGCAGGAAGTGACGTAATGAGGTAGAGTGCAGCGGAGTGAGGCAGGATAAGAAGGAATGACCTAAAATGAATTCCGGTGAGGCAGGATGGAATAAGGCAAGTCAGGATGGAGTAGAATGAAGCAGGATGACATCTATATAACATTATTGTTGTCACACCGTAATTTTGTTCCAAGAAAAAAAAAAACTCACAAGGAAGGAAGCTGTTACGCTGAGAAAATAGACATAAAAAACTTGCGTGATTACACGGTGCCACGATTTCAGTACGTAGAATATTCTAATTTCAGATTTTACGGTTTACGCTATCTTTAGTTTAACTTATCTCAACTTTCAGGAAAATATGGACCATATTTTCCTGAAAGTTGAGAATCAGTCTCTATTGACAAGTTCAATACGGTGGCATCGTTGTAATTATTATTCATGGTACAGCCAGACGATTTTCAACCTACTTGGGCCATATACTAGAGAGAGAGAGAGAGAGAGAGAGAGAGAGAGAGAGAGAGAGAGATTTTCAATAACAGAACGGATGAAGAAATAACAAATGAATGAAAAAAAATGAAATGCGTGTACATGCATAAATGTCTCTCTCTCTCTCTCTCTCTCTCTCTCTCTCTCTCTCCTCTACATATACAATACAGGCAGATATAGAAAAATAGATATTCTTAGTTTCATTTTACTTCGGACCTGGTTCCGACTTTAGGCACCTGGAAAGCAACAAACTATATCACTGAAGGACAAAATAGGTGAATCGTTAAATGCAGAGATAAGATGGTGAAGTGAGTTGCAGAATATTACGAAGAATTATATCCATCAAAGACAGTAGCACCAATAGCTAATTTTTCTGCTGACACAAGTGAGATACCTGAGGTAACACCAGACGAAGTAAATAATTCTCTTAAAAATATGAAATGAGAGAAGACCCAGGAGAAGATGGAAGAGTAAGAGCTTTACTGTCGGATGCACGAGCAGGTGTACAAAACAGGCTCGTCCACGTATTTGCTCATTGAATTCGATAAGGAAAATTCCCAAAACATGGTGCAATGCAATAGTTATTTTGTTTTACAAAAGAGAGAGAGAGAGAGAGAGAGAGAGAGAGAGAGAGAGAGAGAGAGAGAGAGATTCGAAAGATTCTATTAACCATCGATCCATCACCTTATTACCAGTTATTTACAAACTTTTTACTATTATTTTTAATAACAGAACTGACGAATGAAAAACAAATGAATAAAACAAATAATCTATGCACCAAATTAGTGGTGTCCACCGTTCATAAAAAATATTGTTACAGTCGGACTTGAACAGCTGTATGTTGATGTTTAGGGGGAAACAAGTTTGGGGAAGCGAGTTCCAAAGAGATCCAGTTCGGGAAATATAAGATTTCTGATAGGCAGAAGTTCTGCAGTATGGTAGTGCGACATTCCAGTCATGGGCGCTACCAAATGCCTGTGTAGCACAGTGGAAGGCATGGAGATGTGGCACAATGGATACAACTTCGTCTGAGCATTTGCAATAAAAAAATAAGTAAAATAATGCAAGGGAGTTAACATTCCTTCTTACCTGTTGGGGAGGTAGTTTGTTTGTAATAGCAGGGTTATTAATAATTCTAACAACTATTTTCTGAATTTTGTCTAGTCGTATTGGTCCAACCTCCCCACATCCACTGTACAAGGGTGAGCAATATTCCAGCTGAAAGCACACGTGACTCTTATAAACTAATGCCATACGCTCGTCAGTGAAGAAGCTACGAACTCCGTACAATAATCCAAATTTCTCTGAGACGGGAGGTCCAGCTGAGGTCATTGTTAAGTAAAACACTTAGAATTCCAATACTTCTCGAGACTGCATTATTAGTAGCATCCCTATGAACACAATAAATATGTATTAGGCGCCCACACTGAAAATGTGGAACATGTTCAAGCGAGCAAGTCAGGCAGTGCTTATAGTCTCATGTGGCTCATCATCTTCCTCTGATTTCCTGACCTGAAAAGACTAAAAAGAATTTATTAGATTACACCAAAATATTCCTTCACACTTCCTAAAACAAAATACTCCTCTTGTATCAATTTTAGGTGTAGGGCTTGCGACCTAGCAGGTTAAAAATGACTTTGCCGTTTGCTCACTCACAAAAATTAATTTCACCTAATCTCTCGGTGTGCTCCAATTCGAATCAGAAATCAGAAATTTAGTTTCTTTCATCAATCAGGGTACTGTAATAATATCACTCGGATCCTGTCAAAAATTTCCAAAAAACGCCAAACAGAAGGAATTATTTGTTTTGAAAAGGCAAAACCTGGTTCCTCTCAGCAATCGTCAGAAACTACTGCTGCACTACTCACCCAACCTTAGACCGATAATTCTTGTGCTGCCGTCTGTTATGCTACTATTCCTTATAAGCAATCGTTTCCTCGATTAACAGAAAAAACTATTGAGTATTACGGTGTTGTCTATTAAATTAAAATAATTGAGGATTATTATGCGATTTCCAAATTGGTATCTATCTTTCTTGTAATTTCAAAATTGGGTAAGATATCCAAAAAAGTTCACTACCGTACTTCAGAGTTTTCCTCCCGACCCCTGCCTCCATGTCTTGTTGATGCAATAAATCTTTCTTTCGAGTACATATGTCAGGAGTCCAAACTGACCAAATTTGGTGTTTGAGCGGGCGAAGCGAGCGAGAACAAAAACATCTTTGGAAGAAAACCAACCCAGTGAATAGGCAGGATTCTGAAGTGGGTATTTGACTACTAAACATCTACAGCAAATGAATCTGCTAACTGAAAAAAAAAAATACAGAATATGATAAACCTCTGTGCTTAGGTTCTTGTGATTACAAAAGGGCTTTCGACTCAGTAGAGAACATAGCTAATATAAATTCACTGCAGGAACCAGGAGTAAATGAGAACATCCTATAACATTTTTTTTTTTTAACAGAACAGAGGAAGGAAAAACAAATGAATATAAAAAATGAATATCCATACACCAGATTATTGGCATCCTCCACTCATGAAATGTCCGAACAGCTGACCTTGAACAGTTGTAGGTTGAAGTTTGGGGGGAAACAACTCTGGGGAAGCGAGTCCCAAAGGGAGAATAAGAATTCCGATAGGCAGAATTCTGTAATATGGCTGTGTGACATTCCAATTATGAGCGCTACCAGATGCCTGTATAGCACGAGGAAAGGCATGGAGAGGTGGCACAATGGATGCAACTTCGTCTGAGCATTTGCCAAAAAAATATCTGTATAATAATGCAAGGGAGGCAACATTCTTTCTTACTTGTAGGGGAGGTAGTTTATTTATAATAGCAGGGTTATTAATAATTCCAACAGCTTTGTTCTGAATTTTGTCTAGTTGTTTTAGTGCAACTTCTTCACAACCATTCCACAAGGGTGAGCAATATTCAAGTTGAGAGAGCGCATGACTCTTATAAATTATAGCTAACTGCTCGTCAGTGAAAAAGTTACGGACTCGGTACAATAATCCAAGTTTCTCTGAGGTGGTTTTAGCAAGTGATCTGACATGAGAGGTCCAGCTGAGGGCATTGTTAAGTGAAACACCAAGAATTTCAATACTTTTGGAGATGGGAATTTTAGTAGCATTGAAGGTAACATACGACTCTGGCAATATCTGTCCATTAGCAAATTGTATACATTTGATTTTACTAGCAATTAATGTGACAAGGTTGTTTTGTCCCTATTCATTGGTCGTAGATAAGTCTTGATTTATCGATATGGCTGTATTGAGAGTTAGAGATATTAGATTTTGTAAATGGGTGTTTGAGTGTGAATGAACTGTGAATTATTGAGTCATCTGCATATGAATGGATGGGATCGTGGGTGAGAAATAAGAGATTATTCATATGAACCAGGGACAGGGTTGGCACCAGAAATGATCCCCGTGGCAAGTTGGCATTAACTGAGTGGAAATTGGAATATACATCATCTACTTTTACTCTTATTTTTCTGTCACTGAGATATAAGAAAAGCAGAGGAATAAAAGACATTAGTCCATAGCAAGGGAGTCTGGACAGCAGGGAACGGTGCCACACTCTGTCGAAAGCTTTAGAAATTTCAAGAGCTACTACAGGACTTGCTTCATGATGGTCAATTGATTGATGGATGGCATGAGTCAGGAGATTGAATATGTCAGTGATGGATCTTTTGTGGCGAAAACCATATTGTCTATCACTAATTAAGTTGTTGGAGTCAAGATGTTTAACTACAGTATATGCTTATTAATTATAATTTCAAATACTTTACCAAGAGGATATGTGACAGCTATTGGTCTGTAATCACAGGCATCAGAGGAACTTCCTTTCTTTGGAATTGGGTAGATATTTGCTTCTTTCCATGAATTAGGGAATGAAGAAGTACATATGCATAGTCTGAATAATTTAGCTAGAACCGAGGCAAGTTCTGGGGAACACTTTTTCAAAACAGTTGGAGGAATTCCATCTGGACCTGGAGCTTTGTTTGTTGGTAAATTGCCTAGGATGGATTTTACGTATCTTGTCTGAATTTTAAGTGGAACAGTTTCGGGAATGTCGACTTCTAGTACAGGGATGTTCTGGCTGACTTCCTCAGTGGTAGAATTTCTGGCAAATGTACTAGCAAAGATATTCACTTTCCCATATAGGTCATTTGTAATCATGCCATCTGATGATTTTAGTGGGGGAATGGATGATGCCTTGTTAAAGTTATTACTGGAAGAACTGAGAGTTGACCAGAATATTCTGTTGTCATTAGAGTTGTTAAGTAGTTTTGATGCTTGATTTTGAAGAAAGTTTGATTTAGCGAGATTTATTACAGCTTTTGCATGGTTCCTAGCAATCTTAAATTGATAGAGTGATTCAGATGTTTTTTATTTTAAGTATGAGTTATATGCTAATGACTTCTGGACCGTTGCTTTGACACAGTTGGTATCAAACCATTTTGGAGAGTTCGATCTTTTAGTGAACTGTTGACTTGGTATGAATCATTCCATACCAGCTAGTATTAAGTCATTAACCCCTTAACCGCGGGGCGTCACTTTCATGACGCTAGGGTGCAATGGAGCATACCACGGGGCGTCACTTTTGCAATTCTGTGTTATTTTGAATTCGCCCAGGCTTTGAAGTGGTTGCTTGTATCATCTGTCAGTACTACCAGTGTCTAGCAATAGTCAGTGCTGCTATTGTCATCTGTACTCCCATCCATTGTTGACAATTTAGCAATTTCTCCCCGTTCTTGACTCCCCTTCCTACCTCCCCTCCATTACCCTCTCCTCCCGCCTGCCCCAGCTGTGCCGCGCTAGGCAAATCTTGCCCAGATTTTTCCATTCATTTTAACCATTGGACTGAGCCCTATGCCTTATTCTCATACAAAATAATACATATATAAAAGAAAAAAGGTAATTGATATGCCATACACCTGGAATTGGCTAATTATCACCTGACAACACCCCACGTGCACTCGTTTGCTAATTTTCCCTGTTTATTTCCCCTTGAAATATGCTGTATGACCTGTTCTCATAATAAAAATATATATAAGAAAGGAAGGGAGAAGCCTAAGTGATAGATTATTTACATTCACCTGGAACTACCTAATTTCTTGCCAATCATTTCACAGCATATAAATTAGCAGCTGTCACCTCGCTGACGTTGCCAACCCTTGGTGGCCCCATATCCTCCTTGTCATTCAGTTCAGTGCTGTCTCTTGAGATGAAAGCACGTAGCACTCGCGAACCTCCATTTCTGCAGCTTCCTGAGGGCCCTGTGACCTCTACCCCTACTAAATTTCGTGTGGGAAGGGGTAAAGGACTAAGAGACTCTGCTGTGGAACGTGAACTGGCTAATTTATCCATGATAATGATGGACAGCGACTACAATCTTTCTGGTGAATCGTGTGATGAGCCAGTGGAGGAAATGGTGATAAACTACGAGTGCATCAGTGTCCCAGGTTCATCCTGGCTCCAAGGGAAAGGAGCCCTTAGTTACTGGGAGTGACAGTGTATAACATAGTGTAAATAAAATGTAAATGTAAATAATTACTAATTTAAGAATATGAGTACAAATACTTGGAGTAATAACAGTGAAAGCTTTGCTCTGTACACTAGTGTACTGAATGAGAAAGGTAATGCCTGGAGTGGAAATAAACTACTATTACTGAAGGAAACTTATGGATAAATACTTTATATATATATATATATATATATATATATATATATATATATATATATATGTGTGTGTGTGTGTAATAAAGTAATAGGAATATAAAGTATGAGTGTGTTTATGAATAATAAATGACAGAATACCAGCGGGCAACGAGCGCAAGTGGGAAGCTCGTGGGCGCCCGTAATTTTCAATGCTTTCACATATTTTTTTTTTTGGGGTGTATGGATTCCAAACTACTTGAAAATCATAGAATAGTGTTTCTAGTGATAATATTATATTACAGGGTGTCAGGAAGTGTAAAGCGGAGACTTCGTTACCCAACTTCAGAAGTCTCCACAAGTCCTATGGTCGTCGATGAAGGCTAAACAAACATTCCAGGAGAAAGCTGAAAGTATGTGCCACATGCATATATAATTATAATATTCTTTAACTAATAACTGATTTTTGGCAAATATTTTTAAAAAGTCAGTCGGAGTGAGAATATCCCCGCATGAGGTGCATGAACCGCCTCCGACATGCCCGTGCTTAAGGGGTTAATGTGGGACTGGGTAGAAATGATGTCACTAGAAAAGAGAGACTGCCATGAAATGTCAACAAGATAATTTTTAAATCCATCCCAGTCTGCCCTCTCAAAGTGCCATCGAGTCACCCAGACAGGTTCAGAATGGGGAGGCTTGGGGGGCTAAGTAATGAGGCTTTGATGAGATTGTGGTCAGAGGATCCAAGTGGTGACTGTACTTCTATCCTGTATTGCTCTGGATTATTTGTCAGGAATAGATCCAAGAGATGGGTATTATGGTTAGGTTTATCTGGTATTCTGGTTGGTTGCTTCACTAACTGCGTGAGATTAAACGATTCTGCAAACAGCTTGCACTCTAGACCAGCATCATCAGTCCTGACAGAATGCAATAAGCATTCAACATTATGTACGTTAAAATCACACAAAATGGTAATTTTGGTGCTAAGGGCAAGGTTAAGGTTACTCAACTGTGTGGATATGGAGTTCAATACAGTACACTGGGTTCTGAAGATGAATTGGAGGAGCAATAGGCTACACAAATACATTTAGTAATATTTACATAATTTAGTTTACACAGTGAGTAATCAAAATTATTTGAAGTGAAGTTTAAAATGGTGTCAACTGCATATTCTGATTTTAAATAACAACAGGTGTCACCCTTGTTATGGAAGTTTGTGAGGAGATGGTAACCAGGAAAACAAAACATGGATATTTCGATAGAGGGAGAGATTTGTGGTTCTGTGAGGAACAGGGCCAGAGGAGATATGGACTGAAGGAAACAATGAACTGAGTTCAGGTTGGTGCTGAGACCACGAATACTGGGGAAGAATAAGGTTGCACCTGCACTTTACTGACGAGCATGAATGGAATCTGCAACAGTCACTGCTGGCAGAGTACATTTCCATTTCAAAATTGAAAAAAAAAAAAAAAAAAATGGGGCATGCTACTGATGACTCGGAGTCCCAGAGGGGGGGGGCATAAATGCCCCCACCATCCGCCCCTCTCCAAATAAAGACTCCAAGTGCTACCTGGAACCACTGTCTGACTCGCTCCATCTTCATTTCTGCAACATTCAAGGCCTTTCCTCTAACTCTCTCTCTGTTGAACACCACCTCTCCTCCTCTAAACCTCACCTTCTCTTCCTTACCGAGACTCAGCTGAGGCAACTAACAGCAAACCCTTTTCTGTATCCTCCTATTTTTTCTATACTCATTTCAAAGTCAAAGGAGGCTGTTGTGTATATGTACGCAATGACTTATCTTCCTCTAGTGTTCCTGAACTAGATTCTTCTGAATTCTCTACTATCTGGCTTCGGCTTTCTTGTCATTCTATGACTAAATATATTGTTTACTTATTCCCTAATTCTACTGACTATCAAAAATTCTTCGACTATCTTACTTCTACAATGGAACACATTCCATCCATTTCTCCTTTCTCTGAAATCTCCATTCTAGGAGATTTCAATGTTCACCACAACCTTTGGCTCTCCTCTCCTTTCACTAATCCACCTGGTGAACAAGCCTACATCTTTTCTAGAGCAGCTTGTACAGCACCCTGCTTGTATCTCTGACCGCCTGGGAGAGATCTCCAACATACTTGACCTCTTCCTTGCAACTAATCCTTTTGCTTACACTGTTAATCTTTTCTCTCCGTTGGGCTCCTCCGATCACAACCTCATTACCATAACCTGTCCTATCGCTCTGGTACAGCCTGTGGACCCTCCAAAGAAACGTCGTCTGTGGCACTTTGGAGCTGCAGATTGGGAGGCCCTCAGACAGTACTTCTTTGACTTTCCATGGAATGATTATTGCTTCCATGGCCGGGAGCCATCTGAGTGTGCCTTGCGCATTATGGAGGTTATTCTCTCGGGCATGGAAGCATACATTCCTTTCTTATATCCTCTGAATAATTCAAGAAAGCCTTGGTTTAATCACGCTTGTTCTAATGCTGTTCGCAACAAGGAGAGGGCCTGTAAAAGGTACCAGAGCCAATCCACCCCTGAATCACAGCTTTTATGTTTCTGCCCGGAAATGTGCTAAGTCTGTTTTTTGCATTGCTAAAAATAATTCCATCCGTATTAAATGCTCTCAACTCTCCAACTCGAATTCTTCCTGCCCCTTCTGGCACCTCGCCAAAAACCTTTCTAATAACTTAACCTCATCATCCTTCCCTCCTCTTCTCTACTCAGATGGTTTTGTAGCTATTTCGAGCTACTGATAAAGCAGATCTCTTTGCTTAGACTTTCTACAATTCCACCTTGGACGATTCCAGTTCTGTTCCTCCATCACTTCCCCTCTCTGACTTCCTCATGGGTGACATTAAAATTTCTTCATCTGATGTATTTCCTGCCATCACTGGCCTCAATACAAATAAGGCATATGGGCCTGATGGAGTCCCTCCTGTTGTTCTCAAGAACTGTGCATCAGTGCTTACACCCTGCCTAGGTGAACTCTTTTGCCTTGGTCTGTCAACTTGTACCTTTCCTTCTTGCTGGAAGTTTGCTCTTATTCAGTCAGTCCTAAAGAAGGGCGACCGTTCCCAAACCTATAACTATCATCCAATTACTTTAACATCCTGTGTTTCAAAAGTTTTCGAGTCAATTTTTAATAGAAATATTTTAACCCGCCACGTCCCAGAGACGTGAATTCACGTCCTCACATGATGTGCACTCATATCCCGGAGACGTAAATTATCGCGGCAACATTGCAAGGTCCCTAATTTGCACAATTTTCAATTTTCGCGAGTGATTTTTGGCACGTAAACACGGGACACCTTCCTCTACAAGATGCCAGGCAGGGACAATGCCTTATCCAGCATGACCTCCTCCCCCTGCATGACCTTTTCTCAGCAATTCACCTGTTATCAGTGACCAGGCCAGTAAAGCCATGTCATGCCACGGTACAAAATTCAGGGCCAGAGTGATTCCCCAATCGATGACAATGTGGAGGACAAACGTTAGAGAAAGAAACAGTCAGAAATGATGATCAGGTAATGTGGCAAAAAAGGTCAGGAATGGTGATGATTTAGTGAGTGAAACAATGCTTATAATGCCTATATTACCGTTTGAAAGCCAATACACTCTCATACTGCATATAAATTCGTACCAAATAAATAAATAAATACCGTTTATGAGTGGTGTAAAATAGTTATCCTCCCATTGAACTCGTTTTCTTTGCAGCCAGCCTGATAGAAAACCCCGTAAGGTAAGGAGGTACTCCTACCTGGATCGAGTATTTTAAACCTCAGGTGAGCGATTTCTCTATGAATTTTCGATGTTTCTCACCAAAAGCGGATGTTTGAGCCCCCCCAAAAAAGGTCCAAAAATGTCGGGACTGGGGCGTACCACTGCCCAGAAAACGTCGGGATGGGGTGGGCTAAATCAGCTTTCCTATCACAACCTTTTTTCTGATCGTTAATATGGGTTCCATCAGGGACACTCCACTGGCGATCTGCTCACCTACCTATTAGACTCCTGGTCATCCTCCTTTCGGGACTTTGGCAAAAGCTTTGCCATTGCACTTGACATCTCAAAGGCCTTCGATCGAGTCTGGCATAAATCTTTAATTTCCAAACTGCTCTCTTATGGTTTCTATCCTTCTATCTGTGCCTTTATCAATAGCTCCCTTTCTGGTCGTTCTAGAGCTGCTGTTTTAGACGGCCATCGTTCTTCTCCTAGATTTGTGAACAGTGATATTCCTCAGGACTCTGTCCTATCACCAACTCTTTTCCTTTTATTCATCAATGACCCTGTAAGCTGTACATTTAACCCTATCCACTCGTATGCTGATGATTCCACCCTTCACCTTTCCATTTGATTTCCACAACTTCCATCTCAGCGGTTACATCGACAAACAAGAGATGAGGGTATGGCGCACCTAATGTCTGACTTGGCTCGTATCTCTGACTGGGGTAAAAATAGTCTTGTTTTTTAAAGCATCAAAAACTCAGTATTTGCACCTATCAACCCGACACAATCTTCCAAAGGAGTACCCACTAATGTTTAATAATATGCAACTCAGTCCTGCATCATCCTTGAACATGCTTGGGGTTTCATTCACTCGGAACTTATCTTGGAATAATCATGTTGCACCTCTTGTAAAATCTGCTTCCAAGAGATTAGGTGTACTAAGCCGACTCCGTACCTTCTTTACCCTTGCACAGTTGTTGACTTTATACACGGGTTTTATTTGCCCCTGTTTAGAGTACAACTCTCATATGGGGAGAGCTCCCACAAACAGCTCCTCTGAATAGGATGAAGTCAAAGGCTTTTCGTCTCATCAATTCTCCTCCTCTTACTGGCTCCCTTCAACCTCTGTGTTTTTGCCACACTGTTGCATCTTTATCTCTTTTCTATCGCTACTTCAATGGTCACTGCTCCTCTGAAGTGTCTGCTTGCATCCCTCCACCTTTACAATGCAACAAATTTTCATCCCTTTTCTGTCCAACTCTCTAATGGAAGAGTTAACCATTACTCCCAGTCCTTCATTTATGCAACAGGCCAACTCTGGAACTGTCGCCCTCTGTTTGTATTTCTTACTTCCTATGATCTCTAGTCTTTCAAACGCAGTGTGTCCAGGCATCTCGGAATGAAAAGATATTGAATTTGGCTATCTTTTGTATTAATTTTGTTTTTTCTTGGAAGGAACGGTTTTTGGGCTCCTGGGCTTTGGTTCCTTCTTTCTTGCATAAGAAAAAACTTGTAAACGTTACTGAACGCATACATGAGACCCCAATTTACACCAATTGGCTATGCATGATTCTTCTGCTTAGATAATACTCTGCCAGTAATTATTGTAAGAATAATTTCGTCCACAAACTAATCTAATTATTAAAGAATAATGCATGATATCTGATAAACAGCTTGGCATAAATATTGAAAAATCAAATGGAAGTGGATACGGTACCTCACCTATGTTTTTGTCTTGTTGTAAAATAACCATCTCCAGAGGTGGTGAGGTCTTTTAAAACAAAAAAAAATATTAAATGCTTATTTTTCTTTACACAATGTATTTATCATTAAATTAAAATTCCTATCATACATAGCCTGCCATACGCTTCCTTCAGATTCTACATACCGTAGTTTTCTTGGCACAAAGTTGCTATAATATGATGAAGATGCATGCAAATGGGCATTATGAGACTCACTGCGGACTCCAGTACTACTCTGAGGTAATGCTCTCCCGTTCACTGGGGAATGCTCTCCCTTTCATGTGTTAAGATTACCATAAGATACAGATATGGCAAGGTGATCGCCCACAGTTTAAGACTGCAGGCATAAGTCGGCTGTGACAGAGGTTCTACTGGACTGGCATGCGTCAGGATATTGAAGAGTGGTTTTGAGCCTGTGATGTATGCTGTTCCAAGAAGGGATCCAAAAAACGTCGTTGCGCCCCTCTTCAACTGTATCAAGTGGGTGCAATGGAGAGTCATGGTGGGCATTGCTGGACCTCTGCCACTCACTGAAAGAGGAAACCAGTATATACAGTAAGTGTTGCCATGGACTAATCCAGAAAGTGGCCAGAAGCCCATGCCATTCGTGATCAGGAGGCCACGACTGTTGTTCAGATGTTGGTTGACCAGTTTTTCTGTCGTTTTGGGATTCCACGGGAGCTACATTTAGCCCAGGGTAGAAACTTTGAGTCTGCTGTGTTCCGTGAGTGTTGCAAGTTACTGGGGATCAAGAAGACCAGGACAACCCTACTAAGGCCACAATCTGGTGGGATGATGAAGAAATTTCAACTGAACCCTGGGACAAGAAGTGGTCAAGTACTGCATAGATGGACAAACAGAATGGGACCAGAAATTACATTTGTTGCTAATGGCATATTGACCTGCATCCCATGAGTCTACTGGCTACACCTGCAAACCTGATGTTGGGTCACGAGTTACGTTCACCCATTGCCTTGTTAACCCGTCACGTCCCGAGCCTTTCCGCACCTATGACATCCCCCAGTCCCAAGCCTTTTTGGAGAAATTTTTTCTTATGAAACTTCCGCTTAGGTCGAGAAACTATGGAAAATCTTGAAGAAAGTGGTCTCTGCGGTCTATAAGTGGTCTATACAGGTGCGGTTTCCCCCCGCAGGTATCGTATTCTGTAATGGGCTGGATATGCGTTAACGTTTTCTGTGGTAAGGAGTAATGGGACAAACAACACACAACACCTCTACATTTATTGAATTTGTACTAATAAACAATAACAGTAACAATATAATGTATTTCAGACACATATATAGGAAAAATAAGAGTTGTACCATCGCGCGAGCATAGCGAGTTAGGTCTGAGTCGTATCATCCTATCTGCTAATTTTCTGTTATGAGTCTACCGATCATTTTTTTTACTTGTATACGTCTGTTTCAATGACAATTTACCAATTACAACTGTTTGTAAGTGATTTCAGATGTTTTCATTCATTATGATGACATGCAGCATAAGTTTAGCGCACATCAGCTTAGTAAGCGCACTCGCTATGACTCGTATTTCAACATACCAAATTGTTTTATCACTTTCCAATTATTTTCCCATTTACATAGAACCTTTCCCCCACCACTGTGAAGGTTTTCAATTATTTTCATTCATTACGAGGGCATTTAGCGATATGCTAGCGCCTATTCACGTAGCAACCACGATCTCAAACACTCGTGTTTCATCATCTACTTTATTTATTCACTCCAATTATATTTTCCTACTTACATTACACACGTTTACACCCCTCCAATGCACTGTACATACTTACTGCCATTATTTATTCAAGTGAGCGTGAGAATATCGCCTGAAAATACCCTCGCAAGGAATGTTACGTCATACATAATACTCACACACTTATATACTAATTCACTCACACACTTATATACTAATTATTCACTTTATCACTTGCTGACTTTTATTTTGACTAATACGTGCCTTATTCATTCGACTAAGCGTTAGGAAATCTTATCTTTATAGACACGATATGAATATTTGACTTAGGAAATACATCATCATATACAATAATTTGAACTTATATTATACCCGTAAGAATGTCACATAATAGAAAATTTATAAATAGGGGCCGTATTTATTGCACTGAGCGACAGAATATCGCATCAAACAACCCTCTCTATGTAAGTTTCAACTTAGGGCAGATTTATATACTTACACCCAATGTTTTCACTTATGTTCTACCCGTAGGCACTTTATACTAATATTTGGCGATCCACATGACTGATATTTTCACAGAGCGTCTGTCTGTCGCATTTACATCATAATTTCTGCGTCCTTTCGCATTCACACCATGCTAAAATTGCAGCAACGTGTGATATTCACTAAAACATGGGTGAATACACAGACCCACGTCACACTGCACGCACTCATAGCGGGTGTCCTTCCTCTGTGTCGTGAGTCTCACCTGGGAATTACTGCACACGTGACACCTGCGCTGGGGCCTAGGTCTGTTGGGCTGGGCGGGATAGGAGTGGGAAATGGCGGGCGGATATTCTCTGGGAGTGTGGGTAATATGGGCAGTGCGGGGGCGCTGTTGGGACCTTTCAACAGCATACTTTGCAAAAGATTTCTCGTGTGAGCTCCCTCACAAACCCTTCAAAGGTTTCCTGAACTCCTGTGGTCATGGCGTGAAGGTGGTGTGCAATTCAGAGCAGTGATATCTAGCAAGTGAAAGAACAGTTTTTTATACCACTTCATCGTGGTCCTGGCACACTCTACCGTCGATATCATGGAGTCTGACTGGTCCACGAGGCGCATGTTTATATTATAGTCCATGACACATTCAGGTTTCCAAACACGACGCCTGCTCTCGCTATGGTAATCAACAGAATCAGTACGGTGCATCAAGGGGCGGTGAACCGTGGACAAGAGGCTTACTTCTCTGTTGTGGGTTCCACATTGTTGCAAGGATGTTGTTTGCTTTGAAGAAGACAACCTCATTCCTTGCAAGTTTCCGCCCTACCTTGACCATGTGACGCCGGTTCACCTTTACGGTTCCACAGACTCCCGTTTCATGTCTGTGAAGATAACGAGCGAGAAGAGGGCTAGTGTACCAGTTGTCGAGATAGAGAACGTGACCACGATGAAGGTAGTCTTTACCACTGCTCCCGAAAGTCCTATACTTCGATCTTCTATTATGTCTGTCTGTGCACCAGTGTACAAGACTATGTCTTGCACGTATCCAGTCCTACAGTCACACATAACAAAGATCTTGAACCCAAAACGGTGCCTTTTGCTGGGTATATACTGTCTGAATGAAATATTGCCTCTCCACAACACGAGACTCTCGTCTATGACGAGATCTCTATAGGGATAGAATGAGGATCGAAAAGGTTTGCCTGAGGTGATCAAAGACCAGCCTAATTCGCCTCATTTTGTCCGTGTTGTTTGCATTTGCAGGGTCATTAGCATCATAAAAATGGAGGTGACTTAGAATTTGTTGAAACCGATTACGGCTCATCACTTGGACCAAATATGGGGGTAAACATAACAGGGTCCCTAGTCCAGTAAGCAGGAATTCTATTTTTTCTTATTATACCCATCAAAAGGACAAGGGCAAAAAATAAGAACATTTCTGGAATGGAGACAGGGTAATCATAAATCATTGAATGCCTACTCCTTGTTCCCAATCTTTCACTTTCTAGCTGCTGGCCGCTTGCAAACAGGTTTGTTTGAAACACGATCTGATCAACGAAGGCCTCACTGAAAAACAGGTGGAAAAAATCCAACCTGCTTGAATTACAGTGAATACCTGGTGCAATGCAGCCAGATCGCCCCTGCTCAGTGAAGGGGTGAATGAGAGAAAATCACTCCCATCCTCCCAATCCCACGACACAAATCCCTCGTCCCCATCACCGCCTTCGTCTGGGTGGGGAGGAGATCCTGGTTGGGGAGGTTGGGGAGAAGGAGTACGGAGGGCTTCCCCACTGTCACTCCTCTTCCCTCTGCCTTTACCCTTTCCCTTTCCCTTACCCTTATGGCCTTGAGGAACATTAGGGGGCTGTGGGGATGAAATAGTTGAATATTGGGGAGCAGAAGACGTGCTGGGGAGTGGTTCCTCCCCACCTTCCCCCTCCATTACCACACCAAGTGCTCTCTCACGCAACCTTGCTCGACCACGTGTTAGGGGATATTGGGGAGCATAAGACGTGCTTTGGAGTGGTTCCTCCCCACCTTCCCCCTCCCTCACAACGCCACGTGATAAGGAACGCACCCGCACTGGCCCACGTGATCCACTCTGCCACCTCACACTGCGTAGGGAGAGCAATGACTCACCCACCTCACTCTCACTTTCCCTAATCCCAGGAATGTCCATTTCACTCCCCACTCCCTCCACTTCACTTCCTACCGCCCCAAACAGAATGCTAGGCCCATACCTGCTTAGACGACGTGGTGTGCGCTCTGGGCCACGATGCGTAATCACCTTCCGCCCATACCACGTGGCAGCACGTCCCACGTCTCCGTCCTCGTCCTCGTCCTTGACCTCGAATTCTGCTTCCAAGGCACGCTGGGGATAGGGATATGACATACCACGTGCCTTCTTTGCCTCCTGCCCCTCTCTAGCAGCACGGCAAGTCACGTACTGCCGCTTCCTGGTGACGGAACTTCCTCGTCACTGCTGGTGGTTTCTTCCTCCTCTGGCTGCACATAATCCTTGTCCATCTCCTCGTCATCAGTGGGGAATCCACTGTCGCCGGTAAAGGTGTCCAGGGCGACTTGAATTTCGCTCTCTGAGAGACCTCTCTTAGCCATGTCTGAGCAGGACCGTGGCTACCAGGTGAGTGGACGAGTGGCGGGCTAGCGCGGGTCGCGCGGGGTCGCCGAGTGTCCCCGCCTGGTGGCAGGTAGGGGAAGGTCAGGCGAGGGTACGTACCGCAATTCAAGTGCGAAATTTGAAAATTGTCGAAATTATGCACATTGCAATTGCACGACGTACTGGTACGTCGCTAGGACTGGCAAATGCAAATCGTGGTGACGTACCCATACGTCGTCGGGACGGGGCGGGTTAATGGGAAGACCATTTGCTGAGGAGCTGCTTACAGACACCTCCAGCTATGCAATGAATCTTCAAGAAAGGTTGGCTATGGTACATCATCAAGTGCGGGAAGCTCTAAAGTTTTCAGACGAAATGATGAAGTGCATGCATGATGCCAAGGCAAGGGAGGTGAGCTTCAAAGATGGTTATAAATTCTGGTTATACAATCCTCAGTGGAAGAAGGGATGGTCACTGAAGCTGCACAGCCCATGGGAGAGGCCTTACACTGTGTTGGACTGCCTATCCGACATAACACACCGGATTTGGAGAGGCAGGAAGTCTCGCCCAAAGGTGGTACACGTGAATCATCTGTGGCAATACCATGGGCCAGGACAGTGCAGCTGGAACGTCTCCGAGAAATCGTGCTCACCCACAGCCAAGGATGTTGAGGAGGACCATAGAGCTAGTATAAGAGAGGATGATGACAGTTTCCCGAGGGAAGAAGTGAATGAGGAAGAGGACCAAGACATTCCAGTGAGTAGAGGACTGTGCTGAGGAGCAGGAAGTCGTCAGAAGTGGCATAGAAGACCTGATAAGCTGAAGGATTATTTTGTGTATAAGTAGATGTTTCAGTGGGATTAATACGTTTGTAAGTTGTGTAGTTTGTCGGAACAAAAGGACTAAGGAGAGGGCAGTGTTGAGAAGTGGGATTTTCTAGTTAGGTAGTGCTGGAGTATTCCCGATGAATCTCGAATTTTTCCGCTACGTGTCACAGTTGCCGGTAAGCCTCCTATTTGTGAGTGGAGTTATTCTGTGAAGTTATGCATTAAATTTTATACTCTTTCTTCTCTATAACGTTTTATTTATGTGATTGTTTGTTAGATTATGCAATTTACTTTCAGTTTGCATGTTAAGGAATTTAGAGTGCTACGTAATGTAAGAAAACTCTGGATATTTTGGATGTCTCCAAGTTGGAAACTGTTGCTTTCCCGAGAACCTAATAGATTATTCTAGTACAAAGGGAGCTTATATATGGGTCAGAAAGGGGCTAGAGGTGTTTCAGTTCAGTTTGAGTTTTGCACAGTGTCAGATCAGTGTCAGTGCGGATTGTATAGCTCCGGTACTTGTGAAAACAGTGAAGTGAGGTTGGCAAGCATTAAGTGTGACTCTTTGGAAAATAAAGATAGCGAACTTAAGAAGCCAGTGTTTGTTTACAACGCCTGAGCTGATCTGTGTTGTTGTACGCCTAACGGCTGCCTCTAGGAACAACAACTCACTGGGAGACTTCCTTCCGATATGGAACTACTGCTGTTGGAGCCTCTCTGCCTGTGTGTGTGTGTGTGTGTGTGTGTGTGTGTGTGTGTGTGTGTGTATGTGTGAGTGTGTGTGTGTGTGTGTGTGTGTGTGTGTGTGTGTGTGTGTGTGTGTGTGTGTGTGGAAACTGTTTTAGTAATTACCATATTCTAGTCACACCTTAAGCCTTGTCAAAGCGAATATATTGTGCTGTGGCTTTCATCTTGAGCTTCTTGGTTGTTTAATAATGATACAGTTTTGTCCCATAATGAAAACAATAAATCAGTTATGGTGTGAATTAGTTTGAGAATGACCACAGGTATGTATTTCATTGCTTCCAATATCTATACTAGTATAATACATACTGTGTAGCAAGAAGGATGAGGTAGGATGCATGCCGGACGATGCCGGACATGACTGAAGTTGGAATTACAGAGGGAGGGAGCGAAAGTTGTTGCTGTCGCTGCAACCTCAGGCTCAAGAATGTGTGGTTGAGGATAGACGAATTTCAGTGGGAGCTGAACTTACAGAGGGAAATGGAGTGGAGTGGACAGTTGTTGTTGCTGTTGTTGCTTTTGCTATCCCAGGCTCTGCAAGAAATGTACGGTTGAGGACGGACATAAGTATGGTTGAATTAGCAATGAGAGTTAGTGAAGGATGACAGCTGTTGTTGTTTCAATTCATGCCTTCTGCCAGCATCCTGGTGCTCCCAGACATTTCCTGGCTGCAGTCTTGTTGAAGGATTACTAAGGTATGTTGGCACTGTGGATAGTGAGATGTATGGGAGGTGGGTGTGAGTGGAGTGGGAGATGTATGGGAGGTGTGATAAGTGGAAAGGCTGGATAAGAGTGCAAGTGGCTGGATAAGTGAAATAGGCAAATGGGAGTAAGTTAGAGCTGAAAGTGAAAGAAAGAGGACGATACAGGGCAGGAGTGAGTGGAGTAGGCATGGAGTTATCCAGTCAGGCCACAAAGTCCACCCTCCCTGGCCGTCACTCTATCCCGGCCAATAAGCTTTGTAATATTGGCACAAAGTGGTGGTATAATGACAGGCAATGACCAGTAACTGATGTACTGAAGATGCAGGCAAAGTCTGCCCTGGAAAGAGGGTCGGAAAAACGACTTAAATGTTTATGACTTGTTTATCTTTCGACCGCTATTTTCATTATAAAAGGTTTCTCTTTTCTAAGTCAGATAACAATGCTGTTTGGTGGCAGCAAGAAGAAACAAATTATAAAATGAAACAGCATTTTTTTACTGAAGCAAAGGGCGCTAATACTGCGCAGATCTCCTAAGACCAGCCTATCAGCCGGCACATATACTTTATAGTCAGTCTTGATTCCTTCACTACTTTAATTTATTTAAAGCTATATTCTTACTATTTCTAGGACGGTTATCAAAACCTCTCTGAAGAATCAAAACAGGATTCTAGTGTGTAGATCCCAAAGTGACAGCATTATTTAAATTCAAATACCTTCTTTCACTACAGGATCATTCATGCTACCACATTACGAGATATTTTTTTCTTTGAGAGACGCCTCGTTATTGCAGAGGTTAGAAATAATTCGTATTACTCTGCATTTGGACGTGAACTGCCAGAGAGGTAGAACAAGCCTCACATCTCTTTCATCCTTAATGACCTAGAGCTGTGCTTGTACAGCACCCTACCTGTATCCCTGACTGCTCTTGAGAGTGGCGCACCGATACATACTTGACCTCTCTCCTCACAACTCAATTACTGGATTGGAGAAAATTTTACGAAAATGCGGATTGGAAGACAATTCAGAGAAACAAGAGAGATGACTATAGAGGGAAGTGGGATATCCTTTTCTTAGACCTCCATAATTTGGGAATGGAAAAAAAAATTTAAAGTGCCAAGAGTAAGGGGGAGAAAGTAAAAAACAGAAAAAAGGAGTGGGTTTGGAATACAAGGTGTGATGGATAGCAAAGAGTAAAGACACGTCGTGGAACAACTGAAGAAAGAGAGGTAACAAGAGAACAAAGGAAGAATATAAAAGAAACTAGAAAATGAATACACACGAATACGCAGAGATGAAGAAAGGAATTTTGAAAATAGGTATAATAGACAAATGTAAGGATGAACTCCAAACTGACTGATTATAGATTTGTCAATGGCAAATCTGAAATCAAAAAGTGAAGGAATCACCATAAAATGCAGTATAATGGTTGCACGGAGGGCAAACCTATCGCCCCCAGAAGGAGCCTCCACCGAGGAGCATATACCAGTGTGCCAGGACTCAGGGTGACAAACCACCCAACTAGTTCCACCTGGGCTGCCAGCGCCTCTATGACCCGGAGCTCGCCCACTGCCACTATAACAGGGAAAAAACTTCATTCTGGGCGAGCCGGACGACCACCAACCTGACGGGTGGAGCTGTTACTTCCAGCTCCAGTCAGCACCCTTCTTCGAGACAAAGGTCGGTAGCTCGCCAACCTTCCTACAGGAGACGGCCTGTCAGCTCTATCTGGAGGAAAACAGTGAGACAGCCTGTAGCTGTCTCCCACCTTCTTTATCAGTGAGATGGCTTTGTAGCCGCTCAGACCCTCCTGAGCAGAGACACCTGCCTGCGGCCACTCCCAGGAGGCAGGGCAAGGAGAGACAGCCAGTCGCCGCTCCTGCCTCATCAGGAGACTGAGCTTGCAGCCGCCTCTGAAGCTGTGCCCCTAACGAGACGGCCTCGTAGCCGCTGACTTCTCCTATACCAGGAGACGGCTTGCAGCCACTCCAGAGGCAAACAAGAGAAGCAGCCTGTAAATCCTGTTCCCACCTTCGTCAGAAGATGGCCTGTAGCCGCCTTTAAGGTGCCTCGAGAGATGGCCTGTAGCTGGTCAACCCCTCCTACAGGAGACGGCCTGCAGCCGCTCTTGCAGAGGAAATCAGGAGACGGCGTTCAGCCGTCCTCCCACCTTCAGCTCGTGGGAGACGGCCTGTAGCCACTCTGAAGGTGCCCTGAGTCGGCCTGCTAGCCGCTCGGCCTCCCCAGGCCACGGCCAGTAGCCGGGCCTTAGCAGACGGCCTGCAGCCTGTTCTCCCTGGAAGGCCTGCCAGCCAGGGTAGCTGGGCCTTAGCAACTGGCCTGCAGCCATGGCTCCCCCTGGAAGGCCACAGCGCCAGCAGCCGGGCCTTACCGGCAGGAGGACAGCCGGTAGCAGCTCCTTTCATCAGGTGCTGACTTCTGTTCACCAACCTACCACTCCAGGAGGGAGCCCCCAGTACCTGGAGGAGTACTGGAGAGGCCCCATGCACTACCACGGGGCTCTTCTCTCCTTGCAACCGGATCCTGGAGAGGAGTCGCCTGATGGACCCCGATGTAGGACGGCGTCACAGGCCCCCTCCTGACGTGCATCCTCCGAACACCGGGGACCGCAGCCTTCACAGGGACCTCCAATCCACTCCCTGGCCGGGACCTCCCTACACCCAGACACCGGAGAGATTCCTTTGTCCTCATTGTCAGGTAAGCCTGAACAAAAGTTCAGGCAGCTATTCGACTCCCTGGCAGCCCTACAATGGGCCAGACTCCCGCCTCAAGCTTCCTCCGAAAGCTGGAACCCTTCATACCACCAGCAGCCCTGGATGAGAGAGGACGCCCTGGCTACGCATGTGATCCCGTGGCCCCTGAACACAGAGAGGCCCCTGGTGCAGCCCTCTGCCAATAGTGAGGCTGAGTCACTTCCTTGCTACCCTTGTGCTCTGACCTGGGCCACGACGCCCAGACACGGAAGGGAATGTGGATGCCACTGAAAGTATAGTGTCCGTCCAGATATAGTGCAGTAATACAGTTGCATGAAACAAGTGCATTAACTTTCAGTATAAAGGAAGTCGGGAAAAATTAGTGACAATATAAAAAGCGATGAAATAAAGTAAGACAACAGTGAAAAAGTAAGACAGTGAAATACAGGCCTAACACAGGTGAACAACACGTCTACACACACAATAACGTCACACCACATCTAAGATCATACTAATGCAGGCCCTCCCAGTGTTAAAGTGCGGCAAATTACCCACAGTGAAACAGTACCATCAACAATTCCACCAATGTATAAAACTGGGACTTCCTGCAATAATAGTGCATAACCCCTCTGCCATAAGTGCTATTCACCTACCCGATCTTGACCTGAGTAGTATCCTGCTGGATACTAGCAACTCCACATCTAGGGCTCTAAGAATTATAATTGTCCAGATCTCTGTAGTCATGACAATTCTACCTGTTCCCACTGTTGAATTTAGTAATACACATGTAAGGTTGTTGCTCTTGGAGTTTTGTGGTGTCCTGCCTCTCCTCATTTGCCTAAGCTCTGGGTCTAGAAAAGAGAACCCAGCTTAACACACTAGGCGCTCAGAGGGACGAGAAGCTGACCTCTAAACACCTTGGATGGCATATTATGCACACTCAAACTGAAAGTAGAAGGAGAGGTCTATAAAGACATGCAATGCAAGCTTTTGAAATAATGAACACATGTTTCCAATCTGTTTGCACTAATGAAAAGGAGTTTGTGTGGAAGGGGAGGGAGTGGACTAGAAATGTGAGTAGATAAAAGATATAAAAGTGTGAAGTACAAGAAGTGTATAAATTACTGGAAACTCAAGATGTAAGGAAAGTTCCCCAGGACAAGGTGGACATCTCTGATTGGGTACTTGAAGAAATAAGCAGAGAGGTAAACAACCTGGCTTTGATAAGATTCACAGTTGTAATTGTGTGTTCTCTGGAGGAGGGAATGTGCCTCGAAGAAATGGAAGAGGGCAAATGTGGGAAAATTACCACTCTTATAAGGGAGTGAGAAATAGGGAAGAACCCCTGGAATTTTAGACCACAGTGTCCCTAACCAGCATGGTCGCAAAATGAAAAGTGCGAGAGAATCCTGAAAAGATAGGTGGATAAAGTATCTGGAAGAGATTAATATTTTGGCTGAAAAGTCAGTTTGGATTCAGAAGTGGAAGGTCATGCGTGTGTTTCCAACTTGTTGAACTTCTTTTACTGAAGAGCGATTGATGTGCTACACTTGAGAGAGATGGCTGGGTGGATTTGTGTAAGGTATTTTCTTTAGATTTGGAGAAAAGCCTTCGACAAGGTACCTCATAAGAGCAGACTAATGTGTGGAAACTAGTAGGCATATAGGAGGACCGAAGGGGAACCTCCTAGAATGCATGCCGAGAGACTTTTTTGAGAGACAGAAAATGAGGGACAGTAATAAAGGATAGGATGTCTGGATGCTGAGGAAGTAACAAGTGGAGTCCCCACAGGGCTTCGAAAAGGAAAGCTGGTGCCAGTAATGTTCCTGATTTACGTAAATGATACGGTAGATGGAGGAATAGAATCAAGTTACGGAAGTCTGTCTGCTGATGGATGCAAAGATCTTGAGGAAGGTAGAGGTTGAGGTGGAGGATTGTAAAATGCTTTCGCAGGAGGATTCTGGATAGGATGTGGCACGATGATGGAGCTGGATGTGGGAAATGAAATTCAACGCAAAGAAATGTAAAATATTGGAAATGGGTAAAAGTACTCAAGAGGTCATCATTGAATTATTTGATGGTATTTGAAATGAAAAATCCAATCGCAAAAGCGAGAGAGGAGAAAGAGTTAAGTGTTGCGTCCAGGGACAGTTTGTCACCTGAAAAACATAATAACAAGACAGTTAGAGAGACGTATAAATTCCCGACTAACATAAGAGTAGTATTTCAGGGGTATATGGATGAGACTGATGAAACTTTGTTAATTTTCTAAAGTGACCATGCGATTCACCACCAGGTTAGGAATATGCAGTGCAGGAGTGTAGTCCCCACACAAAAAGAGAGATAGTAAACAAGACTGAGGAGAGAATAGTTAAAAAAAGAACAAGCAACCTTGATGTGTCCCCAGTCTGGCAGATCTGTGTCTGCCTCTAGTGTAAGCAAAAAGCTGGGTCTCTGTTTCTAGACCGGAGCTAGAGCATATAAGAGAGAGGCAGAGACATAAAAACTCAAGGCAACAACCTTACACGTGTATTGATTAATTCTATATGTGTGAACAGGTAGATGTCACAACAAATTAGGAATCTGTATATTATAAGTCATTTGCAAGTATTGTGGAGCAGTAGTATCAATGAGGATAGTATTTAGACAATAGTTCAAGATAGCAGGTAAGTCGAACAGCACAACGAACAGTTTTAGTCTTTTTGGGCAGTGGGAATAGGGATCACTGTCACTTGGATGGAAATATAAACGGTGCTTAGGCTGGGCAACTAATTCACAGGTCTTCGCAGTGCAGAGGAATTACACCTTTTATGAAGGCCGAAGTCTGATGTTCATTGAAATCACTGCACTTCTTATTAGATCTTTCTAATGGGCCAACCGTGGCCTACTGCAGTTATCTCCTCTCTTCTCTTATGTTCTTATGTTCTGCCTTAAGGTCACTATTTTCACCATCTGGGCCCAAATCGTAACTCATCAAACCTTAATAGGCCTTGGACTTAGATCTCCCTCGATAATACTCCTGCCTGATATTCAAGTCACTACTTACATTTGTCACTGCACTCTTCGACTGCCCACTCCACTGTCAGTGTGGGATTTAGCGGTGTGGTTAGTGGGGGCTGCGGGAGGACTCACAGCCCGAATTATGATGTGGGGGCAGAGTCCCGGCCTGTCTCTCTGCCTCTCTATCCAGCGGCCACCGGACCACTCGTAGGGACGTCCTCTCTGTCCGGGGCTGTGGGCGGCAAAGGACCCTGCACTGTCAGGCCTGGAGTTGGAGTACGGCCTTCAAGGCTGGTGCTGACCGAACAGCCTCCTGGAAGCGACTCATTGTAGGCACCTGACGGAGGACGAGGGCCTTCCGCCTGTGTCAGGGGTGGGGGCAGAGGCCTCGCCCGGGGGTCCTAGAGGTGGACTCCGGGGCCCTGGCCCCAGGCTGCGTCATCAAGGCCGTCGTTTCAGAGTCTGTCAGGTAGGGTCCTCTCTGGAGCAAAGGCTGGGTGGAGAACAACTCTGGGGATAGCACACAGGGCCTCTCCACAGGTCCTCGACTGGGACCTTCCTCCTTGGAGGTTGTCACGTTGTGTGGGGTACAGCAACCTGATATAAGAGCGGCTTCTGGCCGTCTCCTGCCGTAGGGCCCAGGCAGCTGCTGGCCATGGCCATTTGGGGTGCAGCTTCTGGGCGTCGCTGAAGCCCGGCTACTGGCCATGACCCGTGTGGGGGAGTGGCTACTGGCCGTCTTCTGAAGAAGGGGTGAGCGGCTACTGGCCATCTTCTGGAAAGAGGGGTGGGCATAGCTACCGGCCGTCTTCTGAAGGAGGGGTGAGCGGCTACCGGCCATCTTCTGAAGGAGGGGTTAGCGGCTACTGGCCATCTCAGGGGCACCTTCAGAGGCGGGCTACCAGCCATCTCCTGACGAACATGGGAGCGCCGCAAACAGCCGCCTCCTGAAGGAGGGGTGAGCGGCTACTGGCCATCTCAGGGGCACCTTCAGAGTGGCTACCGGGTCAGTTCCCTGGGATGAAGGCGTGGAGTGGCTATTGGCCGTCTCCTGAAGGAGGGGTGAGCAGCTAATGCGCCGCCTCCCAAGGGCACTCGTCAGAGCAGCTACCGCCGCAGTCTCCTGAAGAGGATGTAAGGGCAGAGCGGCTACTGGCCGTCTCGGGGGTACCTTCCAGAGTGGCTACCAGCCACACATTCCTGACTAAGGTGGGAGAAGCTATTGGCTGTCTCCTGAAGTGGAGAGTGTGAGCGGTTACTGGCTGTCTCAAATGGCACCTTCAGAGCGGCTACCCAGTTGTCTCCTGATAAAGGCAGGAGCGGCTACCGACCATCTCCTGATGAAGGCGGAGCGGCACCAGCCGCCTCCCGAAGCGAGGGGTGAGCAGCTACTGGCTGTCTCATAGGGCACCTTTGGAACGCGCCACCGGCCGTTTCCTGAAAGAGGTGAGCAGCTACCGACTGTCTCCTGACATAGGTGGGGTGACTACTGGCCATCTCCTGAAGAAGGGCGTGAGCCGCTGCAGGCCATCTCGAAAAGGGCACGGCTACCAGCCGTCGCAAGGGTGTGCCGTGGCCTGGAGCCATGGGAGTAGCTCCACCCAGATCCTGTTCGAGGGTCAGCTTCCTGCCCGCAAGTGTAGTCTCCTTTCCCTGCTATGGTGGCGGCAGGCGAGTTTCTCGGGTCATATAGCGCGTGCGCCCTGGGCATACTTGTTCCATGTCACTCGGGGTCGGGTATAGCTCTGTCTACCCCTCTCCGTAGGCTCCTCCCGGTGGTGTCGTGCTGCCCTCAAAAGTATTAAAAGTTCATGCCATTTCTAAAATTCAGAAAGACTATTGTGGGAACTTGAACAAATCTTCAGCTTCTCCACTGAACAAAGAATCACTTTTTACAGTACGTATGCAAATGGTATAATTAAGCAGTCTACATCGTACAAAAAAATGGATTCCTACTTATCCTTTTCATGTGTATTTTCTACAGTAACTTAATCTTTCTCTTTCTATTATTGTGACTGACTCGATAAATTTGCTGTCAAACTCATGCATGATGATGTTTTCAGTTCCTCACTTCTTCAGTTCCGCGCAACAGTGCATAGAGATCACCAAGCTATAAGAAGAGTGCAAAAAGTATCAGTAATTTGTCGGGAGGTAATAGGCTATGCTGCTGAGTGGATGATATTTGACTCTTTCCTAAGGAAATGAAGTTCCCACCTTTGGGAATACTTCATTCCTAAGTGGTTACTTCCTCTTTAAGGGGCTTCTTCCTTCTTAAGTGGTTGCTCTTCCTCTATAAGGAGTTGTGCTCTTCTCAAGTAGCTCCAAAATATTCGCCATGTAAACGACGCGTCAGTCCCGGGAACTTTGCCAAGGCAAATCCATCAATCTCGGGATCTTCTCCTCCGGCAAATCCATCAACCTCGGGATCTTCTCTGCGCAAATCCATTCTAACTCGGGATCTTTCAGCCATAAATCAACAAATTCAGGATTTTTGCTGCTGCAACTTCCCCAATCTCGGGATACGATGTACCAGGCTTCATTGTATTCTGCCTAACACCGTTTTTTTTTTTTTTTTTTTTTTTTACCACAATGGGAAACTCTTCCAAGACGAATAAAGCTTGAATTCACCCTTCAACCCCAGGGATGATGGATTCACTCCATGTTCAACTGAACTCTCTACGGTTTCGCTCACCAGTGGGAAATATTTCCTGACTTGAGGGTTCAGCACACGAGTTTGCTGCAAATGATTCAGGACTTTGCTCATGGGTCTAGTCGAGGTGGACGTAAGGTGAAGGAATGGCAGCTCATTTGTGGTCTTGCTCTCAATTGGTAAACACCCTTTCGAGGTGAGAACTCA
>NC_137058.1:21899085-22214085 GCF_032717465.1 Coenobita brevimanus
CTAACCATACCTAAATTTAACTGACCGAACTTAAACTAACGCAATTATATAAATCTAATCTTAATTAATCATGAATCTCGTTAAAATTTAAGAGTATGGGATCAAGTTCCTCCGGTCTAAAGGACGAAATTGACTATATCCTGATGGTTCATGTTTCTGTCCTCGTACCTGCCAAGCTGTTATGGACTGCTTCAAGAAGAGTGAAGGGTTTAGTCCAGTTGTGCGTCTTCACAGTAATGATAACATTCTCCTGCGGTGTTTGTAACTCTTATCTCTGGTTTACAAAATCATATGTCGCATTTTGCAGGCAGTGATCTGCTATACATCTTCACATGCCACCAGCTGGCCGCAGTTGATAAACATTTAATGCTGTTGAAATGATATTTCCTTGTATTATGTGTCAGTCTTGAGGAGATTCATTAATATATATATATATATATATATATATATATATATATATATATATATATGTGTGTGTGTGTGTGTGTGTGTGTGTGTGTGTGTTTTGAAATTAGATGTTCAAATTCCGCTGTGTTCCAGCCAGGTATCTCTCCAAACATTTCCATCAGTATTCCACTAATCAACTACTTGAGGATCAAAAGTATAAGGCATTCTCATTACACATTCCCGTTTAAATGTATTTTAAAGTATAGATACAAATAAAAATTGCAAAATTTGAATACAACCCAGAAATGGCAGAAAAACACAAAATTAACCATTTACATTATGTTATGGAAGGTTATAGAAGGTTTACATTATATTACAGCTACGGATAATAGCAAGAGCACTGAAATTAAAACAATTACAGTAACCCATTTTGTAGCATATATAAATAACCCTACAATATAATTCACTTTAATGACACTCGGAATTTATGTCCACACCTCTACATCCTTCATGTCTCACCAGCTTGACAAAATATAACCAATGGTTTTATATTAATCATAAACCGTGCAGTGTTAACCGCGTGAAATTATTTGCTATGGCAATACATTACACCCCAAACTTAGCAGCCATTCTTACAATACTAACCTCCTACTGCATAATACCTCTAAACCTGAGGCATCCGAAGTTCAGAGCATTTAACACGTCCGCCCTGGCCACATATTCCTTTTATTCTTACTAACTACTCATGACGATTTTATGGAGCTCAGCTCTCGAAATGGAGGGCTCAGGTATAGCCACACACACACACACAATATATATATATATATATATATATATATATATATATATATATATATATATATATATATAAGGGCCGGCTTTAAGCCAAATGGTCCAATAGCTCCCAACTGGGCCCCGCGCCTAAGGAGGCCCCGCACTAGGGAGCTTGGGTAGGGGAATGCGGTGATGGTTCGAACAGAGGAATAGTTCGGACGTAGCATTTCCTGAGTATCGAATGGGACCTAGGCCTGCAAGGTCTTGCGTGAAAGTGCGAGAGTCTGTTTACTTCGACCACACGGAACCTCCAAGCTACAAACGCCACACTTGTTTGCTTGTCGGTTTACAGTATATGTATGGAATTTTATATTAAAATGTACCTTAGATCTACTTGGTCCGTTAATTCACGTGCAATTTTTAAGCGCACATTTTAATAGCTTTCCATTCTACCATAGAGATCCTTTTTTGTTTTTTTTTTTTTTCTTTTTTTCTTCTTTTTTTCTTTTTAGTGGCCATTTGCCTTAATGGTGGCCATTAAGCCAAACAGTTACAGTATACACACACTGAATATACATACACATACATATACACATACAGATGCACCCACAGTCCACAAGAGGTACAAGAAGCAGAAGTAGGGCAGGCAGGCTGTTGCAGGAACTAGATGGCTGAGGCTGTAGGGAGGCAGTGACAAAGAGGCAGTAGCAGAAAGCACTGGGTGTCAGTACTGTCGAGGAACGGGAGATCCAGAGTCAGAGTCAGAGTCAGGACCAGCGGAAAGGTGGGGACTTCACGACCCCGAGGGTGTAGGAGATGATACGACACTCTTCGGGGTCGGTAGGTCAGCCTGGAGGGACCCCACAGCTCGCTGAAGGAGAGCAAAGCCTGCCTAGAAGTCCCCCCTTAGTAAATTCCTTGCTCATCAGGTTCCTCCGGTGCCAAGTCCTTGTAATGGACCAGCTGGTCCTCGGCACCCCCGAGGCCCAGCCGTGGAAGGGAGGCAAAGTCGTCCCAAGAGATGTGCCATGACGAACGGGAAGGCTTAGGCCTCGCTGGTTCCCGGTCCTCTGGTGGTGGTGGTGGTAGTGGAGGCTGGAGGCTCGCCAAAAGTGTCTGGTCCTCTATGCAGGAGGTGGTGGAGGTGCACAAGAAACAGGCAGAGCTGCAACTTCCAGATGGTTAAGACGTGACATCCCCCGCCTCCATGGGCACCTCTGAGAAAGGCTGGAGAAGCAGACCGGCAGGAGACTGCATGGCCTGACAGCTGTATCCTCGTCGGTGGAGTAGAGGGCTGCAGCTGCAGCACCCTCGGGACCAAGGAGGTGGGGGTTGCAGATGGCCCAGGATTTATCGTCGAGCAGCCCTCCTCCCAGGCCTCCTCTGCAGCACGGGTGTGGAGGAAAAGACTCGGGGATAGAGATGGCAGGGAGCCTGTTGGCCCGGGTGAAGATGACGGGCAGGCGCCAAGCAAAACTGCCAGATCTCCCCCCGAAAAAGCCTTGGCAACCTCCATACACAGACATATGATGGTAGAGGCAGAGGAGGTAGGGGAGGAGGCAGGAAGCAAAGCAGGTGGAAGCTGACGACGACGCCCATGGCGGGCGAGGGCGTGGAGAGAGCCCCGCACTGCCTGGCCTGCAGGTCCGGTGACGAAAGCAGCTGCAGGCTCCTTAGCATCCTCTTTCCACCGGCTGAAACTCCACCAGCACCGCCAGCAGCAACCGAAGGCACAGGATGGGCAGGGTTGGGGGCCACGATGGAGGAGCGGTGGAGGAACACTTCCCCCTGGAATCACGGTGAATCAGGAAGCCGTGGAGTTCTTCCTGAACGTTGTACCATTTCACGTGCTCCCACAACCTTGGCTGATGCGGATCTTCAGCTGCTGGTGATTGAAAATCCGAGATGAAGTGACGCTTGGATAGAAAGTCCGCACACGTGTTGCCTTCTCAACTGCTACTTCTTCTCCATATAGAGATACAGAGTCTATGATAGACTTTTTATATCCGTGAGTTCGTAGACCTTGGTTAGAACATGGTGGCCCCACCAAAAATGTTCCCACTAAATGGGCCTCAGTAGCTCCTAAGGCCGGTCTCTGTATATATATATATATATATATATATATACATATATATATATATATATATATATATATATATATATATATATATATATACATATATATATATATATATATATATATATATATATATATATATATGTATATATATATATATATGTATATAATATATATATACATGTATATAATATATATATATATGTATATAATATATATATACATATATATATATATATATATATATATATATATATATATATATATATATATTATATATATATAGGAGTATATATATATATATATGGTGTGTGTGTGTGTGTGTGTGTGTATTTTTATTTTTTTTTTTACTCTGTGCTTGTGTTTACAGTAGGTAGGTTTGTTACGAAACAAAGCTTTGCTAAACTTTTTTTTTTTTTTTTAAATTCTAGATAAGATTTTTATGTTAATATTTACATCGGTTTCCTGATTCGTCAATGAATCTTTTTCTTTGCCACATTGTGGAACGTCTTGTGGTTTTAATTATTTATCGATTTATTTTGTTTTATTTTACTCCCCAGAACCGACACGAGATACATGTATAATTCTGTTTGACCTGAAAACATGTTTTAAATATAATATTTTCTACCTATTCACTCATTGCCATAGGCCCAAATCCCGTAAGGGGGTAAATACAAACAAAGCGCCTCCATTCCGTCCTATCCACCGCCATTTCACTGCCCTCCCCCAGCTCACACACCCCTCTCTCATATGGCCCTCCACTCCATCCCTCCATCTCATCCCTACCTCCTCCTCCTTCTCCCCTCCAATTCTTCACTCACATACAATCTCCTCGTTAGTCTCTCGTCCCACTCCCACATGGCCAAACCATCTATCTATCCATCTATTGCCAGACGCCATAATCCCGTTGGCAGTGGCCATTTGTCTATGAGTTATATGTTTTACTGGGAGGGGTACCAACTCTCCCCCAACCCACTTGTTTACAATGCAGGGAGCACGGATGGTTTGGTTATATGGTTACCACCCAGCTTTGTAAATGCTTTCATGGCTTTTACAGTGTCTGTTTCACGGTCACCCAATGAAAAAGCCACCTGTGTTGAAAGGAAAGAAAAGCAATAAGAAGTGACATGGTGAAGTTGGGGAGAAATTCGGAAGAAAGGAGGGCAGTCACAGAAAAAGAATTATAAAGACTAAGTAAGAAGTAGGCAGCACTACATCAAGTGAGTGGATGATGGTCGCCACCACCTGCCTACTTGGCCAAACCACCTCAGTGTATTTCTCCTTAATGCTTTCTATCACATCCACACTAACACCACAATTGGTGCTTCACCTCCTCAGTCTGTTTTTCTATGCGGTTCCAAATTTTTTTCTTTCAACTCCATTGCTGCACTGCTCTCACTTTTGACTTGTGTCTTTCCAACAAGGTCCAAGCTTCACATCCATACGTACTGCTATCAGTTGGCATGTGCTTCACACCCATACGCTAGAGTTGGTACCACACAATCATGCAGCGAGTTTCTAACTTCCATACTCTACTTCCCTATTTCTTATCACTGCTTCCAAAGAACCAGCCGCCTTTCTTCCTTGTTGTACCCTTTCAAGCACTTCATCCTCCAAATTTCCATCCTTACTCATCACATTATCCTAGTACGTAAATGTGTTCACATTTTCCATTTCATCATCATCCAGTCTCACTGTACATTCAATGACTTCTTTTCTCTCGAAGACCATAACTTTACTCTTCCCTACATTCACCTATAGATTCCATTTCATACACACTCTCTCAAACTTATTCACTGGTTTCTCCTGCAGTTCCCCTTCTTCCTCACTTTCAATACAGTATCACCTTCACACAACAATACAGGAAGTTTCCAAGCGCTGCCCCCTCTCATTAGGGCCGCTCCAACACCCACTGCTCTTACCTTGGAATCTCTCTTGCAACACCAATTCATATCTTCATATTGAACAACCATGGAGACATGACACATCCCTATTTCAATCCAACTTTCAAACATAAAAATTAAAACACCTCACTATCCACATGCACTGCAACCTTAGCGCCCTCATACATACTCCTCATGGCATTCAACAACTTCCCATTTACTCCACATACTTTTAGTATTCCCCACATTCCGTGTCTATCCATTCTGTCATATGCTTTTTCCAAATCCATGAAGGCAGCATACAACTTCAATCCCTTCTCTAGAAACTTCCAATAACGAGGTAAGGATGAATATCTGATCTACACAATATAGTATATAGATATATATATATATATATATATATATATATATATATATATATATATATATATATATATATATATATATATATATATATATATTGTTACGGAATGAAAGATAATGTACACTTTGAAGTGAGAATACGAAGAGTCACTACTGTCCCGTAAAGTTCCAGGTTCAAAACAAAAGAGTTAGGTAAAATTACAAGTTAAAGTTTAATGCTTAAATTAACAACAAAAACATTCAGAACTCATAAGGATAATGTAATGGCAAAAACAGGTTAAATATATGCTTAACTGCAATAGCCTCTATTAACACGAAACAGCAAGTGTAAATAAATTTATCTAAGTCAGCCCTGATAAAATGAGATACCAGATAATACTCAGTGAATGCCAGATAAATTATTACATAGATACAAACTATTATCAAAAATGACTGACATAAAAGATCCCTACATGAATTACAAAAACTCTCACTAGGGCCTACAAATTAAACTTATGCTATACAGTACAAGAAAAATGCAATAAATAGTTATACCTTAAATTATACACAGCTGCTAGATGGTCGTGAGATTTCTTGTTAACTCACAATAATACTATCTGTTAGGTATACAGAGATGTGGAACAAAATGAGGGTTAAGATCTAAGTGGCAATGATGCAGAGACTGAGCTCATTTATATAGGGCAACAGCAGAGCCTGACACAATCCTGTAATAAGGACGCGCAAATGAAGGAGATAGGGACAAACGGTCGACAATCCCGCACTGAATAACAGAAAGTGACTTACCTTACCATAAGGGCAGAAGTGGGGGACTGAGGCAGAAAACCACGTTTCGTGATCAAACATGCAGCATACTGTGCGTTAAAATTACACAAAGGATGATGAAATCATAGGCTATGTAACACCTCTTCATTAAAGAAAAAGAAATTTACAAAGGAAATTTCTCTATTACTCTAAAACAATCTGTCTCAAAGTCTAGGATAAGCAATTCGCAATAACATTCTCTTTCCCCTTGACATGTTGCAAAGTGTCTAATGAATACTCCTGAAGAAGTAGACTCCATCTTGTCAATCTCTGATTTTTATCTTTAAACTTACTAAGGAATTTCAGGTGGGTTGTGATCAGTATAAATGACCTATGGGGTCAAAAACTGGTGAACACAAATAAAATGAAAAAATGCTGTAAACCCAAAATCAAAGCCAAAAGCTCTTTTCTCAATAGTTGAGTAGTTCTTTTGAGGTGGGAGTGAACTTCTTACTGTAATAAGATACAGGATGTTCAATACCTCTGATCATCCTCTTGCAGCAAAACAGCTCCCAGCTCCTGTATCACTTGCATCAACAGCCATCTTAAAAGGCTTAGCAAAATTTGGAGTAGCGAGCACTGGCTGACTTAATAGAATAGCTTTAAGTTTGTTGAAAGAGGATTCACAGTTATCGAACCATACAAATTCAACTCCCTTTTTCAGTAGGTCTGTAAGGGCAGATACAAGAATAGAAAAGTTAAGAACAAATCTCCTGTAATAACCTACCATTCCCAAAAATCTTTGTAGCTCTTTCCTACTTTTAGGTCTGGGAAGATCACTTATAACCTGAACCTTAGCTCCTGGTGGTGCAACATGTCCATCACCAATTACATACCCAAGGTACTGAACCTTAGCTTGACCAAACTCACACTTTGATAAATTAGCTACAAGATTAGCATGAACTAAACGGTCAAGAAATTTACTGACATGGCATAGGTGATCTTTCCAGTTGTTTCACTGAAGATTAATACATCATCAATATAAAACAAACACACCCTGCCAAACCATCTGTTACAACATTCATGAGCTTCTGAAATGTGGCTGGTGCACTTGCTTCATACCAATACGGCATTCCACAGAACATGCAAAAGCCTTTCCTAGTGTTACAAAACATGAGATCTCCCTAGCATGTTCAGTCAGGTAGGTACTTGCCAGTATCCCTTTAACAAATCAAACTTACTTATGTACCTAGCCTTTCCTGATCTTGTCTATGCAATCTTCACTACGAGGGAGAGGGTAAGTGTCTGTTTTGGTTATCTGATTAACACGTCTGTAGTCGATGCAAAGCCTCTGTGACCCGACCTGGCTTAGGGACTAGAGAGTGACAGGAGAACTCCACTCGCTCTGACAGGGCTCAGATCATCTTGTGGTCCAACAGTGGGTAGCCAAGCTGCTTCTGGATGAGAGGAACTTTCATTGGGTTCTACACGGTAAGGAGGCAATTTAATTGGCTTTGCGTCTCCAACATCGACATCATGCATCAACACAGTAGTTCTTCCTGGAGTAGCACGGAACACTTGCGGGTACTCCTGCAGTAATGCCGAAAACTCCTGCCTTTCCTTGGGAGTGTAGATGAGAAAAGCTTAGTCTGGAGATCATTCATGATATCAGGATTCTTCCTCAAACTTATCACTCAGGCTCATGCTGCATGGGAGAACTTCACTTGTGCAGACTCGGGTCAGGAACAGCTACAGTGCAGACTGGATTTATTTTCTGTCCCGCCTGTGATATAGACCTTCTTAGCATGTTGATGTGACATAGTTAAGCTTCCTCTTTCTACGATCTGGTGTGGCGATGACATTATATGTTGACATCACTGAGTTTCTTTCTCCACGAAATAAGGGCCACTAAACTTGGCTTGAAGAGGTTGCCCATGAACTGGTAGCAGAATCAAAACCTGATCTCCTGGCTGAAAGTGGCGTAACCTGGACTTCTTATCATACCAAGATCTTCATCTTCTCCTGAGCAGCTCCTAAATTCTCTCTGCCAGCTTGCAAAGCAGTGGACAGCCCGTTCTTTGAACTTCATCCAACATACTCCAGCAGGTTGACGTCATCTTCCTCCGACAGCCAGCATTCCTTGAGTAACCAAGGGGTCCTCTTACTTCATGGCCAAACAGTAGTTCAAAAAGTGTGAGAAGCCCAGTGATTCATTTGGAGATTCTCTTGCAGCAAACACAACGAATGGAAAGACCTCTTATCCCAGTCCCTTTCTGATCGCTTCCAAACAGTATTTCTTGAGTTAATCGATTTGAGTGTTTGATGGATATCTCTCCAACGCTCCTTGGGTCTGGGGATGGTAAGCTGAAGCACATGATCTGGGTGATGCCCAACTCTTTCAGAGACTGCTTGAAAACATTTGACATGAAATTACTTCCTTGGTCTGACTGTACCTCCTTGGGCAGACCAAACTTTGTGAAGAACCCTAGCATTTCCTTAACCTACGTTCTTTGCTGAGATGTTTCTAAGTCTGGAAATGGCTTCAGGATAACGAGTAGCCATATCAATCATGGTCAAAACATAAGAAAATCCTGAAGAAGTCTTAGGAATAGGGCAAACAATATCAACCAACACACGGGTTAAATGCGCCTCAAAAGGAGGAATGTGAACTAGAGGTGCAACCTTTTCGGTCTTATTACACTTTCCCACAACTTGACAGGTGTGACAAGACTTACATAAATACCAGGAAACATCCCTGAAGATAGCCTGGGCCAGTAGAAGTGTTTCAAAATGCGTGCCACAGTCTTTCTCCTCACTCCAAGGTGTCCTGCCAAACTGGAATCATGAGCCACTCTAATGATATCCTGCCCTACAAACACGAGGTGTATGACAACTTGATGTACAAACCTCCCATTCACAGTCGGCTGATGCTGCTGGGGGATTATCCACTTCCTCATAAGTACCTCCTGACTTTACATAATAACAAGTAGAAGCACCGGCTGAACTCTTTCTTCACTGTAAGCAGAGTTAGCTAGACAGCACTTTCAACTCAGGGTCAGCAACCTGCAACTCAACCAACTCTTGACGAGACAAATTATCAACACTACGGGGTACTGCCTCATCTGGTGAATGGTCCAAATTAGCAAGAAAAGTGTTAGCTAGGATAACATCATCATCATCATCATCCTCTAAATCACCAGTAACTTTAGACTTAGCCCTAGTGACAGCACATGCAGGGAACACATCAGGGACATCACAATCCTGGGACACAGCCACTGGCTCACTAGACAACTGAGGAGCTGGACACACTTGACTTCCACCAATATGATTTCCAAGTAAGAAAGTTACACCTGACATTGGGAGTGTCTCAACCAACCCAACCATAACAGAACCATTAACAAAACCAGACTCTAAATTCACTCTGCACAGAGGAACAGAGAAGTAATTATTCCCCTACACCTTGCAAGATTACAGTTTCATCAGAGTGGAATTAACATTAGAGCCTAGAACACTGGTCAGCATAAGGGATTGGCAAGCACCTGTATCTGGACGATATATTTGAACTGATTTCCTGTCATTACTGTCCAGAGGACTGACAAAAACCAACAGACAGGAAATTAGCACATGTGAACTCTTGAGAGTGTCACCCACGTTACTGCTCAAAAGAAGGGAGCTCCATCATGGAGAATTTAAGTTACCCCTCAAAGCAGGGTTCAGTTAACTCAGTTAAAGAATTCTGGGAACTCTCAAGAGTGGGACACTAGACCAATTGACTGAATATTTAAAGACTCCTTTTTGTTCACATCACAGCTGTCTCCTGAAACATCTCTCCGTAGTATGACCAAGCTTATCGCTAACAATAAGTACATTTACTTTTCTGAAATCTAGAGGTGAAGCTGGTATTTACTTCCTGAGAAACATCATCCTTTATTCTCTTTCCTGTTACCTGTACTCTGAGTAGAGGCAACGTACTTACTCTCAGCTTTCCCTTTTTCTCTAGAATATCTCTTGTGAGTGAGAACATACTCATCAGCTAAAACTGCAGCATCAGACAAATTATCTACTCTTTTCTCATCAAGATATGAGGCTTACATCTTTATAAATACACCTTTTGAAGTCCTCCAGCAAAATCATCTGCTTAAATTGTGTCAAAATCCAGAATCCACATTCTTAGAATTTAACCACTGCTCTAACAGATCTTCTCTTTGATTTTTTGCATACTCAACATGGGATTCAAGCTTATCTTGCTTGTAAGTTGTCCTAAATTTTACTCTATAAGCTTCAGGAACAAGCTCATAGGCCTTAAGAATCAAGCTCTTAACTACATCATAATTATCAGACTGATCCTGAGGCAAAGATGCATAAGGTTACTTGAGCTTCTTACCGGTGAGAACAGTTTTGAAGCTGAGTACTGGCCAATACTCCTTAGGCCAATTAAAACCTGTAGCTACCCTCTCAAACAACTGAAAAATACTTTGTTAAATCAGATTCATTAAAAGGAGGGACAAGTTTAACATTTTTAGCCACATCAAAATCATCAGAGCTAGATGGATCTCAGTTCCACCTTGTTTCATGCGATACTCATGGTCTGCCTGAATCCTGGCAAGTTCAACTCTGTGCCTGAGCCTGTATCTGTGCCTTCCCTGAATCCGAACCTGAGATTCCGGCCTCCTTTTTAGCCTGAGACTCAGCTCTCCTTTAGCACGTGCTTGAAGGATTCAGCTTCCTTCACACGAGGCCTCCTGCAGGGACTAGCTGTAACTTAGCTAATTCAATCTGCGTTTGCTCATTTTGGAGGAGTTACATTAAACAAAGCTTTTATTAATCATGCCAACAATTTGATCTTTAGAATGAATGAGAGTGAACTTGCAATTCCCAATTGTTGAGCAACAAGCTTCTAAGTTCATTCTTTGTTCTGGTTTTCTATATCACACACTGTTTGCACATTTGACAAAAAATCTTTGGCTTCATCAAGTGTAGCCAGAAATAGTGTTTGCCATCATGAATATAATCACAGTCACAAAATATCAAACAATATCCTTATGATAATATCCTGAATATCCTGATATGAGGTCGCCAAATTTATGTTACGGAACAGAGAAGAAGATAATGTACACTTTAAGTATTCAGAAATACGAAGAGTCACTACTGTCCCGTAAAGTTCCAGGTTCAAAACAAAAGAGTTAGGTAAAATTACAAGTTAAAGTTTAATGCTTAAATTAACAACAAAACATTCAGAACTCATAAGGATAATGTAATGGCAAAAACAGGTTAAATATATGGTTAACTGCAATAGCCTCTATTAACACGAAATTAGCAAGAATAAATTTATCTAAGTCAGCCCTGATAAAATGAGATACCAGATAAATACTCAGTGAATGCCAGATAAATTACTTACAGATACAAACTATTATCAAAGCCAATGACTGACAGTAAAAGATCCCTACATTAGACCATTACCAAAAAGACTTCACTAGGCCTTACAAATTAAACTTATGCTATACAGTACAAGAAAAAATGCAATAACAGTTATACCCAAATTACACACAGCTGCTAGATGGTTGGAGATTTCTTGAGCACTCACAATAATAATATCTGTACAGGGGAGGACAGAGATGTGAACAAAATGAGAGAAAGCAGATCTAAGTGGCAATGATGCAGAGACTGGAGCTCATTATATAGGGGCCAGCAGAGCCTGACACAACTTGTAATAAGTGGACAGCGCAAATGAAGCGATGGGGACAAAGCGGTCGAAACAATCCCAAGGCACTGAATAACAGAAAGGACGACTTACTCTTACTATAAGGGTAGAAAGGGGGGGGACTGAGGCAGAACACGCTCGTGGATCAAACATGCAGCATACTGTGCGTTAAAATTACACAAAGGATGATGTAAAAATCATAGGCTATGTAACAATATATATATATATATATATATATATATATATATATATATATATATATATATATATATATATATATATATATGTATGTGTGTGTGTGTGTGTGTGTGTGTGTATTAACAATATATATATATATATATATATATATATATATATATATATATATATATATATATATATTGTGTGTGTGTGTCCGACTTCTGGGCAAAGGCTTCAGAGCCTATCCTCAAGTCCAAGTAAATCCTCCTACATCTTCACGTGTCACCACGTCGGCGCTAACACCCACTAACCATATTAAATACATGCTCGAGCTGTCTCATACAGTTATGGACTGGTGTATTGGTATTAGCGTGAGTACTTTTATGACATAAGCTTCGGCGGACCATCTTTGTAGATCAGAAAACCCTGCTTTTTATGAAATTCAAATCCTTGAACTGTTCCCTTCTCAAAGCTGGGATTCGAACCTGGGTCCATTAGGACTGTAAGCCACCACTACTCTACCGATTCTGCCACCACTTCCCCTAAAAGTGGTCTTTTCAGTATTGGATAAAACAAGAGCAGCAATTGCTCTTGGATATGTGGTGAGTGCTCTTGTTTCAAACAGTTTTCTGACAAAGTTAAAATGGACACTCCGTGTCAAAAATCCTTTGATATGGGACCGACTTTTATATCTCAATAGGCTTAAATAAAGCACTCTTACTAACGATGTCGATAGATGGTGCCGCCTCAGGTGTCAGCTGATGGCAAACTGGGAGATTCTCCATGTCTCCAAAACGCCCTCCTTTTAACAAATCCGCCATGAATCGTAGAAGAAGAAGAAGAACGCTGGCCACTCATTGACCTGCTGGCCATCGCCGCAGGTAATAACTCTGGCAGCAGTGACATTAACTGCAAAAAGAGATTGCACAGATTTATCATAGCAGTTAATGACAAAGTACAAATTCGAATATTTTTCCCAAATATAATATTTCGTCTCAGATGTCCGATGAATAATTTTTGAAGAAACCGAATAATAAAATATTTGCAAGAAAAGGATTAAAAACAGACAATGAAATGAAGAGAGAACAGGAGACTGAGAGATCCACTTTCCCTCCAACTTTGTACGAGGCTTCAAAGAAAGTATCTTTAAAGACACAACCCACCTGCCTTTGGTAATGCCGGCATGCCGACCTATTGTATATTACAGTATATAAATAAATCATTTCACGGGGGCTCTTGGAAGCATTTTGGCCGTGTAAAGAAAACTATTTACTTTAATGTTCGCTAAATTTGTACAGCAGTTCATTTACTGACAGGAGCTGTAACTGATCATTATATATATATATATATATATATATATATATATATATATATATATATATATATATATATATATATATATATATATATATATATATATATATATATATATATATATATATATATATATTGCCAGACTCCTCAATCCCGTTTGGGATGGCCACAAACAAAACGCCTCCACGTCACCCTGTCCCCCACCATTTCACTGCCCTGCTCCCAATTCACACCCCCCTCGCTCATATACCTCTCCATCCCATCCCTCCATCTCATCCTCGGCCTCCCCCTCCCTCTTCCCCCCTCCACCTCACTCACATACACTCTCTTCGTCAGTCTTTCACCCTCCATCCTCTCCACATGGCCAAACTACCTCAGTGTGTTCCACATAACGCTTCATTTCACATCCACATCCACACCACAACGCTCCTTTAAATCCTCATTCGTCAGCCTGTCTCTCCATGTGACTCCATAGGCTAACCCATTTCCACTGCTTTCACTCAACTTGTGTCTTTCCAACAACGTCCAAGCTTCACTTCCATACGTTAGAGTTGATATCACAATACTGTCATGTAGTAAATTTTTCACTTCCATGCTCACTTCCTTGTTTCTTATCACTGCTTTCAAAGAACCAGCAACCTTTCTTCCCTGCTGTACCCTTTCAAGCACTTCACCCTCCAAACCTCCATCATTACTCATCACACTACCGAAGTACTTAAAAGTACTCACATTTTCCAATTCCTCACCATCCAATCTCGCTGTACATTCACTGACTTCGCCTCTCTCAAAGACCATCACTTTACTCTTCCCAACATTCACCTTTAGATTCCGTTTCTTACACACTCTCCCAGACTCATCCACCAAGCCTTGCAGCTCCCCTTCGTCTTCACTCAACAACACAGTATCATCTGCAAACAACAGTACAGGGAGTTTCCAAACACTATCCTCTCTCACCAGGGCCACTCCAACATCCACTACCCTACCTTGTACCTCTTTTATTACCCCCATCCATGTACAGATTGAACAACCATGGAGACATGACACATCCCTGTTTCAACCCAACCTTCAAAGAGAAAAATTCACTTAGTTCACCATCCACACGCACTTCAGCCTTAGCACCATCGTACATACTGTTCACAGCATTCAACAACTTCCCATCTACTCCACATATTCTTAATACTTTCCACAATCCTTGTCTATCCACCCTGTCATATGCTTTCTCCAAATCCATGAAAGCCGGATACAACTTCTTTCCCATCTCTAGAAACTTTTCCACTAAAGATCTAATAATGAATATCTGATCTACACAACCTCTTCCCTTCCTAAAACCTCCCTGTTCTTCTCCAACTAATTCCTCTGTTTTTTCCCTAACTCTTGCAATAGGTATCCTACCATATACTTTTCCTATTACACTAAGAAGACAAATGACCCTATGATTACCACATACTTCTTTCCGTTTTCCTTTGTACAGGGGAATAATTATATCCGACTTCCAATCCTCCGGGACTCTACCTTCCTCCAAGGCCAATCTGCACATCTTCCACATCCATTCTACTATATATATATATATATATATATATATATATATATATATATATATATATATATATATATATATATATATATATATATATATATATATATATATGTGGGTTAGGTGTGACAGGAAGGTCTTGAAAGTGAGTGAGTTGGATAAAAGAGAGAAAAAGATAGAGTATCAGGAGAAATTGAAAGATGAGTGGAACGCAGTGAAAGATCAGGAAAATGGCAGTGTGGAGGAGGAATGGCAGTTATTTAAGAGTGCTGTGGTGCGGCATGCAGAAGAGGCGTGTGGTGCGAGATGTGTGGGTGGTGGTGTAAGAAAAGGAAGTGAATGGTGGTGCGAGGAAGTAAGTATGGTTGTGGCTGAGAAGAGACATGCATATGAAGTGTGGCTGCAGAGGAAGGATGAGATGTCATATGAAAGGTATAAGGAAAAGAGGAATAGGGTGAGAAAGGCTGTGCATGATGCTAAAGTGGCAGCAGATGAGAGGTGGGGTAGGCGGCTGACAGAGAATTTTCAACAGAATAAGAAAATGTTTTGGATGGAGGTGAAAAGGGTGCGAAAGGGAGAGTCTGGGAAGGAAGAATGAGTAAAAGCAGAGGATGGAAGGATGTTAATTGAGATGGATGCAGTAAAGAAGAGATGAGCGGAGTATTTGGAAAGATTGTTAAATATAGAGGAGGAAAGGGTGGCTGAGACTGTGGCTGATGGAAGGGTGCAAGGAATAAATGTGTTGGGAGAGTTGAATGATTCTTTGATCACGAAGGAGGAAGTGGAGAAGGCAGTAAAAGAGATGAAAACAGGGAAAGCTGCAGGTATGGATGGGTGTGCCATGGAATGCCTGAAGGGTGTTGGAGTGACTATTGTTGACTGATTAGTAAGACTGTTGAATGTGTGATTCGTGAAAGGGATGGTGCCAGTTGACTGGGCAAGTGCTTGTGTGGTCCCACTGTATAAAGACAAGGGTGATAAGTATGAATGTACTAGCTTTAGGGGTATAAGTCTGTTGAGTGTTGTAGGTAAGGTGTATGGTAGAGTGTTAATTATGAGAGTTAGAGAGGGTACAGAGGGAGTGATTGGTGACGAGAAGTGTGGCTTTAGGAGAGGGAGGGGATGCGTGGATCAGGTGTTTGCAGTGAGACAAGTGTGTGAAAAGTATTTAGCGAATGGCAAGGATGTGTTTTGGGCATTTGTGGATTTAGAGAAAGCGTATGATAGAATTGATAGGGAGGCTTTGTGGACTGTTTTAAGATTGTATGGACTTGATGGTAGGTTACTAAAAGGGGTGAAAAGTTTTTATGTAAATAGTAGAGCGTGTGTAAGAGTGGGAAATGCTGTGAGTGATTGGTTTCCTGTGAGACTGGGGCTGCGACAGGGATGTGTGATGTCGCCTTGGTTGTTTAATATTTACATGGATGGTGTTGTAAGGGAGGTGAATGCAAGAGTTTTAGGTGGAGGTCTGAGTCTGGTGAATGTTGATGGTGGAGAGTGGAATCTGAAGCAGCTGCTGTTTGCAGATGATACTGCACTGGTGGCTGATTCAGAGGAGAGATTGAGACAGTTGGTAGAGGAGTTTGGAAGGGTGTGTGAAAGGAGAAAACTGAATCTAAATGAGAATAAGAGGAAAGTGATGAAGTGTATGAGGTTGGTAGATGGTAGGGGGATGAATATAGTTTTGAATGGCGAGTTGCTTGAGGAGGTAGAGTATTTTAAATATCTAGGGTCACATGTTGGTGTGGATGGAAGAATAGATGCAGAAGTGAAGTTTAGAATAAATGAAGTAGGAAAGGTGCTGGGAGGAATGAAAAAGTGTTTAGATGTCGTTCGCTTAGAATGGATGTAAAGAGAAGGCTGTATGAGGGTATTGTGGTACCGTCTGCGTTATATGGGGCTGAAACATAGAATATGGGTGTAGCAGAGAGGAAAAGTTTGAATGTAATGGAGATGAGGTGTCTGAGGAGTATGTGTGGAGTGATGCGTATGGATCGAGTGAGAAATGATGAAGTGCGAAGGAGAACTGGAGTTGTTCGGGAGATGGCTGGTAGAGTTGAGCAGAGGGTGTTGTGATGGTTTGGGCATATGGAGAGGATGGATAATGGGCGATTGGTGAAAAAGATAACTAGATCTGATGTGAGAGGTGTAAGGCTGAGAGGAAGACCACGAATAGGATGGATGGACAGTGTGAAGAGAGCGCTGGATGCGAGAGGGATGTCTGTTGAGCAAGGAAGAGTGGCTGTGCGTGACAGAAATAAATGAAGAGAAATTGTGAATGAATAAGTGATGACGCAGCCCTGAGGGGATATTCTCCCGCATTTGGTCTGATCAGCTAGTCAGGTCAGGTGCGGGTAAGGGGATGAGTCTGTTATGATGTGGAGGGGTAAAACCAGCTCTGCTGTCGGGCCCTCGCTGCGGATGTCACTGATTGCATTGCGTAGTTGACCCTTGTGCGGTGTGGTGCGGTGAGGATCTGTCCGTTCTCCCTTTGGGGCTAAGATGTGAATGAATGTGTTTGAATGGATGAGTAAATGGGGAGTGTGTCGTCCTGTCTCGGCTACCTCCCTTTCCTTGGGGGAAGCAGCCTAGGTATATAGATAGATAGATATATATAAAGTACCCGTCCTGTCCTGACCTATCACCCATGACCATCTATGCACCTCCAGTCCATCCCTATCATTTTTTTTTTCCGTTCACCCCCACCTGTTTTTGTATGGAACATCTCTAGGAGTTGCTGTCCGTCTGTCACTCACTAACGATTTTGGACGCGAGGTACTTCACGTCTGTAGCCCTTAGCAACTTTAGCTAAGAGTTTCCACATGAAACCTCACTACAGTACAGAAAATCACCCTCCGACACCACAGCATGCCTAGGCCATCAACGGAATCGCCCTGAAGCCCCTGTTGGATGCTGACACGGGAAACCGATGTAGAGCATAAAAAGAAATGATAAAAAAACGTACTATTAGTAACTGTATTCACAGCGAAATTTGCATACAACGGTGGAATAATACAAATAATATAAATGATTTTGTTTCTGCATAGGCCTACCACTTTCATATCCAAATTAATATTCACGATTAAAAAAAATATTCCCTCCATAACCAGGCGATAAGAGCATATTCATTTGTGACTAGTGGAAGAAAAATTTCAAGGCTAAATTTCAGAAAATCTGTGCGTGATAGAGAAAAGGTGTAACCATATTTGTGATCAGCACCGTCGATTTATCCCAAATCGCCCATTCTTATTTCTGAACTAGATAAAAAGTTGAACTTTGTCGAGTAGTGTTATCATCACCATTACCATCATCAGCAGCAGTCTGTCAGTTCACTGCAGAGCAAACGCAGTAAAATGATATGCCCGTCTGACTGTACTGATGGGATTAAAGATGTGTTAAACAGAGAAACTTCATTTTTCTCTAATTAACAGATGTGATTTTGTACTTCTAATGAGCCGTCATCGATATCCACAGAGCTATTGAACTGTGCCATCAGTCAATGAAACTTTCTCACACCCACACCCACACACATGCTCTCTCTCTCTCTCTCTCTCTCTCTCTCCTTTCATAAACTTTGCACCATTTCACTCGCACCTAATCCACTCGAGTTACCAGTCTCTCAACCGTTATCAATAAAGCAGTTTTGTAGTATCATAGGTTTCATTCATTCATCAGTTTCTCATGCATGCCATATTTTTTTTTTCCAGTAAGTTGGAAATGGGAGAAAGCTGACAAAACGAGAAAAGGGAGAGGAATAAGAACGGAGAAGAGGATAAGATGAAGAAGAGAAAAGGGAGAGTTAGAGGGGAAAGTCTGAGTATATAGGACGCTGAAGGAGAGAGGGAGAAGGTGGAAAGCAGGAGAAAAATAAAAAAGAGAGAAGAGAAGAGAAAAGGTAGAAGAAAGCAAGAGAAGACAAAATAAATCATGGGAACAAAAATATAGAAATGAAATACTAGAAGAGAGGGAAAGAACTACAAAGTACAAGTAAGAGAAGAGAGAAGAGAACAAGTGAGAAAGAAGCACAAAGAAGAGAAGATACACAAACATACACCCATACACATACACATGCACACACGCAAAAATACACACAGACTCATACGCAAACACACTCGCACGGAAGTCAGTCCTTCACTTTTATCCAGAGAGGCAACATTTTCCTAGTAAGCTACTGTGCCATTTTTATCTGTAATTAAGAGGTATGATTCAGTTGACCTCTACTGAGATTTAGTATCCAGCTCGTTGTGTTTAACGGTCTTGCTGCTTATGGTAGGTGGCTATTTGTGCTTGTTCTGGAGGAATAGGAGTAGAGTGAAATTATGTATACGTATATTTCTATCTGTCTGTCTATAGCCAGACGCCTTAATCTCTTAAGGATTAATGCCCCATCGGCAATAGACATCATTACTGGAGTTTCACGGAAATATCTGAAGGTGAGATTTTTTTTTTTTTTTTTTAACAAGACTTATCATACTGAAAGAAGTTTCATGCTGCATCTCATATAAACGTTTTGTCATCCATGTTATCGGTCTAGGCAACTAGCTGTTCCGCCTCGCCTCGTGCTTGTACCTTTATAGCTCTCCCTTTGCTGTGCTGAGCTGAGTGCCATACCCTCTTAGTGGCAAAAAATATATTAGTAGAAGTCCATTCATGTCTCTTTTTCAAACATACTATTCGCCCAGTGTTTTTAATTCCACATGCTGTATTGTGTGCTTGACATTCCTCTCACTCCATCCCATTTTCCCTTCCGTCTTTCACCTCCACTCCAGCCTCCCCATAGCTTAACAGCCATATTTTTTTTTTTTTCTTTTCCGGTGGCTATCATGTCTTAGTTAATACTTAGTTAATACAAGTGCTCGTGGGCCCTTCGGGCCCCTCGCACTTGCTCCTGCGGAGGGCTCTCGCGTTTATGTGCTGTTCTAGCATAACGTTGTCACTTGGATTTTTTGCAGCTGACCAATTGATCGTGCTATTTGCAGGTTCGGTAATGGAACCCAGGTCGTCCGAACGCAAGTCCAAAGTACACACACAGACACACGGCTACTGCTACAGTTTATTTTAGTTCTACCTGTGGGCAAAAAATTCTACGGAGATCCTATGCTTGGCTTCTGGAGCAGCGTTTTTTGGTCAAAATGTGATCGCTCATTTAATATAGTAAAAATTTTTCAATCGTGATGGGACCAAGTTTTTTCACATCAACGATTTTTTTGCGATTTTTTTTTTTTTTTGCCAATTTTGGTGCGATTTGAATGTGTAGTTTCGGCTGCCCAAAATACACACACACACACACACACACACACACACACACACACACACACACACACACACGGCTAGTGCTATAGTATATTAGAAGCCTCATCTTTTCCTTAGTCCCATTCTGTCTTTGCAATCAACTGATCGTTATAAATTTCGTATTCCAGCAGCTAGCGTACATCGTAACCATGTGTCAAGTTCGCACCTCCTCTTTCCCTTTTCTCCTCCTGTACCTGTACTACCCAGCTCTTCCCTCACGTTTGCCTGAGCCTGCACTTCTCTCACCATCTTCATGGGACTCCGACGCTAACTTTACTCCAACCTTATTTCCTCCCTGACAAAAATTTTCTCTTAGAGTTCAAAGTGGCCTACTAGAGTGGCATGCATTCTGAGTGGAGTTGGGCGAGGCTGAGCAAGGCAGAGCATGGCAGGGGAGGGCAGGGCAAAACAGGACAAGGGAAGACCAAGGAAGGGCAGGACAGGGACACACGACCAAGACAGAGCACGAGAGAGTAAATGAAGGACAGTGTAAGTACAGGACAATGTAGGGCAGGGAGGGACAGAGCAAATAGGGTGCAGGACAGGTATAGGTAGGTGTAGGCAGAAGAGAGTGTAGCCAGGAGAAAGCAGATGTGTGTAAACCAAGGTGAGTGAAGGACAAGGCAGGACAGGTAAAAGTGATTTAATACAGGGCAGGGCACGGCGTTTAATGATGATGCAGGACAGAATAGGGCAGAGGGGGTAATGATGGTGTTGGAGATGGTAGGGCAGGACGAGTAATGATAGTGCTGGACAGGGTAGGGTAGGGCGGGTAATGATGGGGCAGGACAGAGCACACCTGGTGGTAAGAGTTAGTAAAGAGGAGGGTAGCTCAGAAAATTCTGAAACAGTATAATGGTAGCTTCAGCCCAGTAACGCCATTCTAAGTTTTGTTCATTCTATTCCCAGATAATTTATTGAGTATTAAAGAGACCTTTAGGACGCTAAGGGTTGGCAACAATCTATTAATCTTACTTTATGGTGACGTATTTTTTATTCATTCTTGCTACCCGATTGCACGTATGGTATAGGGGAAAATCTTTCTAGTATAAAATTTTGAAACAATCTGCATTCATTCCTTCATAACGATGACATTATTATATTTTTGCCACCAAAAGAGATGCCTCTCGTAGCGATGGAGTTGTAGAGAAAGAAAGTGCATTGTTCATCACAGGTACAAATGCGCAGTTAAAAATTTTTGCACGGCCTAAAATCCGCATCTAAAACTAATGGAAGCTTATACGCAAAATACTCAAATGTACTGGGCTATTTCTCCATTACTTCGGAATCTCAGACATGTAAAAAATCGTCATGACTTTTAAATGCGGGTCAGGCAGGGCTAGGTGTTTAACCAGAATACTGGAATAATTTGTAGCAAGGATATATCCGAATAGATCATTGTGAAAGAAGATTGTGGGGAAATGTGAAGACGTGCATGGAAAAGTTTGAGAGGAGTGAGAGAGTGTTTTTGACTGCAGATATGATTGGAAAAGTAGGGAATGTGAAGGTGGACGACGCAGTTGATAAGTGGGGTGTGCCTGCAAAAGTGGATGAGAAGGGTAGTGCTCTGGTGGACATTTGTGCGAGGAGGGGGTTGGTGATAGCCAATACCCTATTTAGACAAAACAGGTATACGTGGCGCTTGATGAGAAAGGTGGGTGGTGAACTGAATGAATGGTAGGCAGTGCATGATTGTGGGTAAGAAAATGAGAGGGCAAATACTGGATGCAAGAGCATTCAGAGGTTGGGGAAGTGGACTCTTTGACCACCGTTAGGTGGTGATGAAAGTCAAGGTATAAAGGCGATGGATGAATAGATGGAGAGTAGGGCAGGAGGAAGTAGTCCATACAAGGAGGGTAGAAAGGTTGCAAGAGGATGGAAAAAAGGCAGACTCTAAGAGGGAAGTGGAGGAGCGATTAGGTAAATATGATTTGGAGCAGATGGGGTGTTACAGACTCTAGAAAGGTTTCAAACTGAAGGTGTTCTTTAAACTAAATAAAATCATCAAGAGATAGCAAACGCACCACAAGAAGTATGTCCCATGTCTGAGTGGTAAATCATGAAAATAGCAAGTGGACCACAAAAAAGATATCCCACATCTGAGTGGACACTCTCTGTCATCCCTGAAACATAATCAGCTAATCCATTCCTTTCCCTGAACTCCATCAACAAATCCACAGACAGACCTTGGTGAGGAGTTCCCCTGTGTCAGATTCGCTTTCTGGTTCACGGACCTTACTCCGCTTGATGCGTGCTATCTTCATCATAATTGGGTCATCTCGTCTCTGCATCTTCTGGCTCTGGAGTTCTCATAGTCTCACAAGAGACTCCATTTATTCACAGATGAAATATGTGCAACATGCGAAGTGGTGTGTGGGGTGAAGGAAAGATGAGAGGGGGTGCAAGGAACAGTGTGGTGGAATCAAGAGTTGAGAAAAGCTGTGGCACAAAAGAAGAATGCATATAATGAGTGGATGGGAAGCAGAGGCATGGAGTAAGTTGAGAAACAGAATAGAGAGTTATATGCAGAGATCAAGAGACAGGTGAAAAGATTAGTATGAGAGAGTAAGAAGAGAGTGGATGAGGAATATGGAGGGAATTTGAGTGTAAAGTGGAAGGATTGTAAGAAAATATTCTGGAAGGAGGTAAAGAGAGTTAGACAGGGTGATAAAAAAGGTAGTAGGTGAGTGAACGATAAAAATAGTAGATTGCTGTGGAGAAGGGAGAAAAAGTGAACAGATGGAGAGAATAGTTTAAGGAATTGTTAAACACAGAGATTGAAAGTAATGTGGGTACAAGTGGAAAGGAAGTGGCTAGAAGAAAGAGGGAGATGAGAAGGGAGAAAGAAATAGGCAGGATGGAAGGATGCAAGTAGTGGAAGCAATGAAGAAAAAATCAGAATGAGGAAAGCCCCAGGAAGTGATGGTGTATGTGGTGAAATGCTGAAACACAGGGGAGAGATAGTAGTAGAAAGGATATGGAAGACGTGCAGATTGGCCTGGGAGGAAGATAGAGTCCTCGGAGGATTGGACGACAGGTATTTGTACAAAGGAAAAGGGGGGCGGGGGTAGAGTGTGGTAATCGTAGGGGCATTTGTCTTTATAATGTAATAAGAAAAGGATATGGTAGGATACTTGTTGAAAAAGTTATTGAAAGAACAGAGGAATTAGCTGGAGAAGAACAGGAAGGTTTTAGGATGGGAAAAGGTTGTATATATCAGATATTCACCCTAAAGTCTTAAGTGGAAAAGTTTCTGGGAAGAGAATGAAGTTGTATGCGACCTTAATGGATTTGGAGAAAGCACTTGACAGGGTGGATAGACAAGGAATGCAGAAAATAATAAAGATATAAGGAGTAAATGGGAAGCTGCTCAATGCCATGATGAGTATGTATGAGGGCACTAGGTCTGAAAGACATGAGAATGGTAAACTGGGTGAATTTTTCTATCTGAACATGGATTGAAACAAGGTTGAGCAATGGATTTTGGAGCGCTCCTAATGAGAGAGGGCAGCGTTTGGAAACTTCTTGTTCTGCTTTTTGCAGATTATTCTTTACAGTATTGTCAAGTGAAGACGAGGGGGAACTGCAAGGCTCGGTGAATGAATCTGGGAGAGTGTGTAAGAAATGGAATCTTCAGGTGAATGTAGGGAAGATAAAGTTGTGGTCTTTGAGAGATATGAATTGCAGATTGAGTGTGAATGACAAGCAAATGGAAAATGCAAGTACATTTGAGAACTTGGGTAGTGTGATGAATAAGGATGGCAGCTTAGAGAATGAAGTGCTTGAAAGGTACAACAGGTAAGAGAGACAGCTGGTTCTTTCAAAGAAGACCGGGTGTTCTAAACGTACTCTGTACTATCTTTACCTCAGCACAGTTTCTGACTTTGTTCATGGGTCTTATTTGGCCCTGTGCAAAGTAATGTTCCCACTGCAAGGGAGCTCATCACATACAGCTCTTCAAAACAGGGCGGAGGTTAAGTCTTTTAGTCTCATTACCTTCTCTTTTCCTACTGACTCCTCCAACCTTTCTCACGTCGCCGCAGTGTTGTATCTCATTCTCTCTACTATCACTGTTTCAGTAGTCACTCTTCTACTGAACTCTCTTCTCTTATCCCTCTCCAAAAACTTCGGGAACATAGCAGTTGCCAAGTATGGCTCTCTCACCCTTTTTTCTTTTTAGCTCTCTGATGCAAATATCAACCTTTATTCTCAGCCCTTCAATAATGCGACCAGTCAACTCTGGAACTGTCTCCCCCAGCCTGTATATCCTTTGCCTATGACATCCGGTGTTATGTACACAGTGTGTCCAGGCATCACTTAATAAACGAGCCTTGGTATTGGTTTTCTTTTATTCATTTTTTTTTCTTGGAGAGAGCCATCTTTTTCAAGCTGCCAGATTTTTTTTTTTTTTTATAAAAAGCCAAGATTTCTGACATCATCTTCTTACGCAATACAGCGATATTCCCCTTCTTTGGGGTACACAATTACTTAACCTAACCACGTAATTTGTTCATAAAACATCGGTGTATATGATAATGAACGGTGGGTGATGGTTAAGGCGCCGAGCTTGATGTTATAAAGACGTGATGTAGGAAGAGAGGAGACTGGAAGGGAGGGAGAAGACACGAGGAGATAGAAGGTATGAGGAGAAAGCTGGTAGAAGGGAGGAGATATAGTGTGTAACAAGACCCTCTTCAGCCTATCGGGCCGCTCAGCCCTTGTCTAAATTATAGAACCGTCTCTGAAGTACTCTTCGCTCTGGAGCAAGTACTTCCCGGCCCTATAGGGTCATCACTTCCACCACCACCACCAACACCACTATCATCACCACCACCAACGCCACCATCACCACCATCACAGCTCCCACCACCACCATTACAGCTCCCACCACCACCATTACAGCTACCACCACCACCACCACCATCACCACAGTTACCACCACCAGCATAATAGCTCCCACCACCATCATCAAAACAGCTACCACCACAGCTACCACAACTATCATCATCACAGCGCCTCCACCCCCACCGCAACCTCAATGGCTGATTAAAATCGTCTGTTAGTAGCTTTACTAAAGTAATAGACACTGGAGTGTAGGTGTTCAAACCCCTCCCTCTTTTCTCTCTCTCTCTCTGCTTAGACGTATGAAACTCCTCGGAAATGCCTTGTTGCCTCTTCCAAGTAAGAGTATTTTGACACCAGTGAGGGCAATTACTAGGGCCAAAACAGCTTTTCAGAATATATCAGTCTACATGAAACTGAAACTGGCCCAACAAACACCGAATTCCAGCCACCTTGCCGAGTTTCATCAGAATTTTTTTTCTAGTTCTGGCTGCACTACATACACACTCACGCCCAGAACTACAGTAAATTAGATGAAGGAGAAAAGTGTGGAGGGGGAAGTGGGAAGAGATAGAAGAGGGAGGACGTACTTGGAGGGAATGTAAGCTAAATCGTAGTAAATCCCTTACGTGAACTTCAGAAAGTGCTAATAATAAGGGCAATAATTACCGTCTTCGAAGCAATTGACTACATCCACTAAAACTTGAATGATATACACGTGAAATATGACGGGATAAAGGAAAAACTGGTCCCTGATTAACGTGAAGGCATGATTTTTTTTGTTTCCGTGCGAAACTTACAAATAAAAAAATAACAATTCGTCTCGGCGCACACCAAATATATAACTAGATTAACAAGTTTTTTTCTGCTCCCCAGTTGGGTGGCAGCTGGGAGAGGAGGAGGAGGAGCGAGGATGTGGCTGGTAAATGGCAACGGGGCGGAGGGGAAGAGTGAGAGAAGGATCAAAGACAGTGGGCAAATTGATGAGAGAGACATGAGGAAAGTGGAAAGTCAGAGGAAGATTGGCGAATAGAGCAATATCTCGAAGAGGAAAAGTTAAAGAAGGGGCAGTGGGACGAGAATTATACAGCTGAAAATCTGAAGTGACAACTTGACAACCACAGTGATAATTTGAAATGTCGGCAAAGAAATACACCCAGCTTAGTATATCTATCTATCTATCTATCTATCTATCTATCTATCTATATATATATATATATGTGGTGTGTGTGTGTGTGTGTGTGTGTGCGTATAAATAAAAGTGTAAGCTATATTGAATGAATGATAGGCTACAGAAAATCAGTGAAGAAGTAACATTCACCATTCCATTACGGAGGTCTTCCCCATGTAGGATGTTGGCTGGTAAAAGAACAAAAACAAAAATACGTCATCATACTGAAGAGGTTTGTGGAAGGGATATTCTTCACCTACTCACTAAAAAAGGTCTTTACTAAGGTATATAAATCGTTTTATTCTAAATATATTTTAGTAAAAAAAAAAGTTTGAATTGAACTGAAGAGAGAGAGAGAGAGAGAGAGAGAGAGAGAGAGGTAATTAATAAGGGATGGGAAGAAAAGAAGGAAGAACCATAAATAGCCTGAAACACAAGAAAATTGAGGAAGAGGACAAAAGAAAGACAGAGGAAATTATCAGTGAAAGAAAAATGGCTGATGTAGTTAAAAAAAAAGTTTGGTTATAACAAGTTGCTTGTTTAGTGTACAGTGGTGCAGCTCGGAGTGAGGGAGGCGGCTGTTACAGTACTGTTGTTATAGTCTAGCTATGTGAAAATACTTTCTAGGCATACTATAAATAACTTCGGTGAAACTGTATCTCCCTGACGCATGCCCTTCTCAATCTTAATTTTTTCCGAGTTCTTACGTAATTTAACTGTATCAGTTCCCTCTTTATATATGTGTTCTAGCAGTCTGACAATGTTCTCATTCACTCCTTGTTCTAGCAGTGAATTTATAATCGCTATGTGCTCCACTGAATCAAAAGCCTTTTTGTAATCAACAAAACCTAAGCACGGTGGTTTATTATATTCTGTAGTTTTCTCATTTACCTGATTCATTGTATGTAGATGATCGGTGCTTGAATTCCCGCTTCGGAATCCTGCCTGTTAACGAGGTTGGTTTTCCTCCAAAAATTGTTGTTATTCTGTTCGTAAGGACTTTAGTGAAGAGTTTGTAAATAACTGATAATAAGCAGATGGGTCGATAGTTACTAAGATCTTTTGAGTCACCTTTTTTGTAGTGTAAAATAACTATTGCATTACACCATGTTTGGGGAATTTTCTTCTTTTTGATACAGTGGGTAAATAAGTGAGCAAGCCTATTTTATACTTCTACTCTTGCATCCAACAGTAAATCTGTTACTGTTCCATCTTCTCCCGGAGCCTTCCCTCTTCATATTTTTAAGACAAATATTTACTTCGTCTGGTGTTACCTCAGGTATTTCACTTGTGTCAACTGAAAAGATAGCTATTGGTACTACTGTCTTTCATGCATACAGTTCTTTGTAAAATTCTCCAACTCTCTTCACCATATTATCTCGGCATGGAATGATTTCACCGTTTTTTTCCTTCAGTGATGTCATTTGTTCCTTTCCTAGCGCCATTTTCCTTCGGACCTGTTTCTGACTTTTACCATTTTTGATGGTTTCTTTAATCTGATCCATGTTTCTCTTTCTTTTCTCTTCTCTTTGTCTTTGTTGATAAGCTTATTTAATGCAGCTCGTTCTATATCGTCTTTCTTTGTCTTTACTTTCATTTCCTTTCGTTTTTTCCTAAGCTCGAGTGTCTTTTCCCAATATTTCTTGGCTTTGGTTGTATTAGGTTTTCCTACCACCTCCGCTGATTCTCTTAGTACTTTTGTTAGTCTGTCATTCAGCTCATCAGTGTCACACACATCATTACTTACAGCCTGAAATCTGTTTCTTATTTCCAATTGAAAGGATGTTTTGTTTTAGTTTACCGTTATTGGGCATATCTTCTTATCTTTAATCATCTTCTTTCTTTCACTTCTGAAATTGAATCTTGCTGTGCATCCCATCATTCTATGATCACTATCTATATTTACTTTGTTGATAACTGTGACATTTGTGATCGTGTTATTCTTATCTGCTCTAATGAAGTCGATTTCATTCTTTGTTTCTCCATTTGGGTTTCTCCAGGTCCACTTTCTCCCTGTTCTTTTGTGGAAGAATGTGTTCATTATTCTTATGTTAAACATTTCAGCAAAATTTACCAGCATTTCTCCTCTTTCATTCCTTTCTCCCACTCCAAATTTTCCCATACATGCTTCTCCATTTTTCGACTTCCCAACTTTTGCATTGAAGTCTCCCATGAGTATAGTATAGGTGGTCTTTTCCTCTTCCATTATCTGGGTGATGTCATCATAGAATGTTTCTATTTCTTCATCTGAGCTTTGAGAGGTTGGTGCATATACATGTATTACTTTCAGGGTATATTTTTTGCGCAGTCTAATGACAACAAATGCTTCTTTGTCAGAAACACTGCTGAATTTAACAATATTGTATGCAAGATTTCTGTTAATTAGAAATCCTATGCCACTAACTCTTTCATTTATCCATCCTCTGTACTAAAATAGGTGGTTGATGTCTTCGAGCTGAATTACTTTTTCTTCTTTTCTGTGGATGTCACTCAAACCTACAATATCCCAACTAATGTCTTCCAGTTCAGCCATTAGGTTATCAAGTTTGTAATCTTCTGCGAGGCTTCTTACATTGTATGCAAAGATCTTCACGGATTTCGGATTGTTTAATATCCAAGAGACTAATATTCCAACACACTGCTTACACACTTTCGGTGACACACTGCCCGCAAGCAAAGGAGGCAGTGCGGTTGGACCTTGAGTAGTCGATGATCCAACAGGAAAGCCCATCAAATCATTTGCAAGAGAACTCATGTTTGTTTGGAAGGTTTGTGGCAAATAATCTCACCTCCCTGCCACATAGTTTCTGGTGAGATGTATTTTTTGTGCCACCAATATTCATTATATTCGGTAGAACCCTATATATCTATAGACGGTCCCATGGTCCACGCCGTCTAACACGGTACCTCGTTTATAAGTATATATATATATATATATATATATATATATATATATATATATATATATATATATATATATATATATATATATATATATATATATATATATATATATATATATATATATATATATATATATATATATATATATATATATATATATATATATATATATATATATATATATATATATATATATATATATATATATATATGATATATATGATATATATATATATATATATATATATATATATATATATATATATATATATATATATATATATATATATATATATATAATATATATATATATATACATACATATATATATATACATATATATATATCTATCTATATATATATCTATATATATATATATATATATATATATATATATATATATTATCTCTCTCTCTCTCTCTCTCTGTCTCTCTCTTTCTCTCTCTCTATATATATATCTATATATATATACAAACACACACACACACACACACACACCCACACACACACACTCACACACACACATATATATATATATATATATATATATATATATATATATATATATATATAAATATATATATGCAGAGACTTAACTTCACCATGAAGATATGTATGCAAAATAACCACAGGAGAAATGAAAGGAGCGACAGTGAGTACTTTTGTAATATACGAAAGTACTCACTGTCGCTCCTTTCATTTCTCCTGTGGTTAGTTTATATATATATATATATATATATATATATATATATATATATATATATATATATATATATATATATATATATATATATATATATATAGACGCCTCAATCCCGTTTGGGGTGGCCACAAACAAATCGCCTCCAAGTCGCCCTGTCCCCCGCCATTTCACTGCCCTGCTCCCAACTCACACCCCCCTCTCGCATATACCTCTCCACCCCATCCATCCATCTCATCCTCGGCCTCCCCCTCCCTCTTCCCCCCTCCACCTCACTCACATACACTCTCTTCGTCAGTCTTTCACCCTCCATCCTCTCCACATGGCCAAACCACCTCAGTGTGTTCCTCATAACGCTTTCTATCACATCCACATCAACACCACGACGCTCCTTTATATCCTCATTCGTCAGCCTGTCTCTCCATGTGACTCTACGGGCTCCTCTTAAATAACTCATTTCCACTGCTCTCACTCTTGACTTGTGTCCTTCCAACAATGTCCAAGCCTCACTTCCGTAAGTTAGAGTTGGTATCACAATACTGTCATGTAGTAACTTTTTCACTTCCATGCTCACTTCCCTGTTTCTTATCACTGCTTTCAAAGAACCAGCAACCTTTCTTCCCTGCTGTACCCTTTCAAGCACTTCACCCTCCAAACTTCCATCCTTACTCATCACACTACCCAAGTACTTAAACGTACTCACATTTTCCAATTCCTCACCATCCAACCTCCTGTACATTCACTGACTTCACCTCTCTCAAAGGATGCGAAGATGTGTAATGGATGCAAGAGTTTATAGAGGTTGGGGGAGTGGACTTTCTGACCACTACTTGGTGGTGACCAGAATTAGGATTCAAGTAAGATGGAGGAATAGAAGAAGGGAAGGACGAGAGGAAGGAGTAATTGCAAGGAGAGTGGAAAGGTTACAAGAGGATGAGAAAAAGGCAGAGTATAAGAGAGAAGTGGAGGAACGATTGGGCGAATATGAATTGGAGCAGATGGGAGACGTGGAAGGTGTGTGTAGGATATTTACGGAAGAAATATGTGCAGCATGTGATGTGGTGTGTGGAAGGAAGAGAAGACGGAGGGGGGCGCAAGGAACAGCGTGGTGGACTGAAGAGGTGAGACAGGCTGTGGCACAAAAGAAGAAAGCATACAATGAATGGATGAGAAATAGGGGCGTGGAAGAAGTTGAGAGGCGGAAGAAAGAGTTATATGTAGAAAGAGAGAGGTGAAAAGATTAGTAAGAGAGAGTAAGAAGAGAGTGGATGAGGAATTTGGAAGGAATTTGAGTGTAAAGTGGAGGGACTGTAAGAAAATGTTCTGGAAAGAGGTGAAAAGAGTAAGACAGGGTGGAAGTGAAGTTAGCAGGGGAGTGAAAGATAAAAATGGTAGATTACTAATGGAGAAGGGAGAAAAAGTGAGCAGATGGAGAGAACACTTTAAGGAATTGTTGAACATAGAGGATGGAAGTAATGCGAGTATAAGTTGCTGGGGAATGGCTGGGAGAGGGAGGGAGGTGAGAAGACAGGAAGAAATCAGTAGGATAGAAGTTGTGGAAGCAATGAAGAAAGTTAAATCGGGGAAAGCCCCAGGAATTAATGGGGTGTGTGGTGAAATGCTGAAGCACAGGGGAGAGATAGTAGTAGAATGGATGTGGAAGATGTGCAGATTGGCCTGGAAGGAAAGTAGACTCCCGGAGGATTGGAAGTCAGGTATAATTATTCCCTTGTACAAAGGAAAATGGGAAAAAGAAGTGCGTGGTAATCATAGGGGCATTTGTCTTCTTAGTATAATAGGAAAAGTGTATGGTAGGATACTTATTGATAGAGTTACAGAAAGAACAGAGAAATTAGTTGAAGAAGAACAGGGAGGATTTAGGAAGGGAAGAGGTTGTGTAGATCAGATATTCATTCTTAGATCTTTAGTAGAAGTTTCTAGAGAAGGGAATGAAGTTGTTTGCTGCTTTCATGGATTTGGAGAAAGCATATGACAAGGTGGATAGACAAGGATTGTGGAAAGTGTTAAGAATATATGGAGTAGATGGAAAGTTGTTGAATGCAGTCAAGAGTATGTACGATGGTGCGAAGGCTGCAGTGCGTGTGGATGGTGAACTAAGTGAATTTTTCTCTTTGAAAGTTGGGTTGAAACAGGGATGTGTTATGTCTCGATGCTTGATCAATCTGTACATGGATGGGGGTAATAAAAGAGGTACAAGGTAGGGTAGTGGATATAGGAGTGGCCCTGGTGAGTAGGATAGTGTTTGGAAACTCCCTGTACTGTTGTTTGAAGGTGATACTGTGTTGTTGAGTGAAGACGAAGGGGAGCTGCAAGGCTTGGTGGATGAGTTTGGGAGAGTGTGTAAGAAACAGAATCTAAAGGTGAATGTAGGGAAGAGTAAAGTGATGGTCTTTGAGAGTGGTGAAGTCAGTGAATGTACAGCGTGGTTGGATGGTGAGGAATTGGAAAATGTGAGTACGTTTAAGTACTTGGGTAGTGTGATGAGTAAGGATGGAGGTTTGGAGGGTGAAGTGCTTGAAAGGGTACAGCAGGGAAGAAAGGTTGCTGGTTCTTTGAAAGCAGTGATAAGAAACAGGGAAGTGAGCATGGAAGTGAAAAAGTTACTACATGACAGTATTGTGATACCAACTCTGACGTATGGAAGTGAAGCTTGAACGTTGTTGGAAGGACACAAGTCAAGAGTGAGAGCAGTGGAAATGAGTTATTTAAGAGGAGCCTGTGGAGTCATATGGAGAGACAGGCTGACGAATGAGGATATAAAGGAGCGTTGTTGTGTGGATGTGGATGTGATAGGAAGCGTTATGAGGAACACACTGAGGTGGTTTGGCCATGTGGAGAGGATGGAGGGTGAAAGACTGACGAAGAGAGTATATGTGAGTGAGGTGGAGGGGAGAAGAGGGAGGGGGAGGCCGAGGATGAGATGGAGGGATGGGGTGGAGAGGTATATGTGTGTGTGTGTGCGTGTGTGTTTGTTTATATATATATATATATGTAATGTATATCTATCTATCTATCTATCTATCTATATCTATCTATCTATATCTATCTATCTATCTATCTATCTATCTATATCTATCTATCTATCTCTCTATCTATCTATCTATCTATATATATATATATATATATATATATATATATATATGTATATGTGTGTGTATATATGTGTGTGTGTGCGTGTGAGTGTTTGTTTATATATATATATATATATATAGTAGTTTATGTTTATTTTGCTGGCGTAATTTCAAGTTCATATGAATGTAAACCCAGTGGACCTCAAGCTGCAAGTTTATCCTATCCTATATTCCACTATCCTCCTTTGAGGGGATAGAGAAGGAATGAAGGATCATTTGTTTGACCTGACAGGGGAGTGAGCCGACCAGAATAATGCTTCGACGTGAAGGCGTCCCTCTCTAGTACCTCCTCAGTTGTTGTTGTTGTTGTTGTTGAGCAATCCCGATCTGTAGGCGGAGCGGACTCATCAGCCACGGGCAAGTATTCGCTCCTGCAAGGGCGTCTTGTGCAGTGAACTTATTTTTTCTTGCGGTAGACAGCGCCTCGTCAGAGCGAGGCGTTGGGAAGAGTGTGGAGGTTTCGTTCCTAAATGATCGCTGCATTTGTGTCTTTCTATGCATTGAGCAGGGGCACCATATTAAACTCCACATCACTCCATTAATTGGTTATATGTTTACCACCTTTCGTTATAAATGGTTTCTTTGGTTAAAGGAAACGATTAGGCTTGTCAGTCGGTGCAGAGTCATCTTTAGTAAAATGTGACAGCAAAGATGGGAGAATGAGATCCTGAGTTATAAAGATGATGTTCAGGAAGCGGTAGGTAGCTGTATTTCAGATGAGTGGATGATGGTCGCCACCACCTGCCACCCCTCCTTACTGATACGCAAGGGATAGCCTAGAGACAGAGGATGGCCACTTTCTGGCTACACTGCTAATGATCATCGAAGAGCGTGACAGGTGTCACTAAAACCTTTGGAGGAAAAAAAATCGTGTGCCATTCTAGGTGTTCTTTTTATGCTGCCGTGATTGTTGAACACAGTCTCCAAATATATCATAGTACAGTAGCTTTATCCACTTCACTCTTCGGATCACTCACCGCATCTGGGCCTCTTACTCATACTGACCTAGTTATCATTTCTTTTTAAAAATCCGTACAGTTACATGTTACTGCATTGTGTGGTTACGTGGTTATGGGAATTTGCATTTACTCACTGAAGACACATTTGGCAGGAAGGAAGAGAGAAAGTGGTGGAATATTAGTGTGGGTGAGAGACGTTGAAGATAATGATATGGTAATCTTGGTAATGGGCACTTTGCATCCCCTCGCACCTGAATAATGGTGGAGCTGTCTAGCCTGTGTGTAGATATTCATGGTCTGAATTATCGCCCGCATACCTGCATCAGCAACAGAGATGGAGCTTCTTATGCATATGTCTATGTGTGGTTATTTGAAAATGTACTGTACGTGTGCTACATGTAAATAATAATTCTCGTGCGAGCTGTGAGTGTGTGCATGCACGCGCGCGTGCGTATATATATATATATATATATATATATATATGAGAATACTAAAATCACTACTGTCCCGCAAAGTTCCAGGTTCAAAACAAAAGAGTTAGGTAAAATTATAAGTTAAAGTTTAATGCTCAAACTACAACTAAACATTCAGGACTCATAAGGATAATGTAATGGCAAAACAGGTTACATATATGGTTAACTGCAATGGCCTCTATTAACATGAATTTAGCAAGAGCAAATTTATCTAAGTCAGCCCTGATAAATGAGAAAACCGGATAATGCTCAGTTAAAGCAAGATATATTATTACAGATACAAAATATTATTAATAATGGCTGACATCAAAAACTTTACATAAATCACTAAAACTTCACCAGGCCTACGAATTAACGCCTTATGCTATACAGTACAAGAAAAATGGTAATAACACTTATACTCAAATTATACAGCAGCTGGATGGTTGGAGACTTCCTGAGCACTCACAAAGATAATACACTATACAGGGGAGGACAGAGATGTGAACAAAATGAAGAGTAGATCTAAGTGGCAACTAATGCAGAGACTGAGCTCATTATATAGGGAGCCAGCAGAGCTTGATTCAACTTGCAAGAAGGACGCGCAAATGAAGGCACAGAGGACGAAGAGTTGACACTCCTGCTCTGAACAACAGAAAGAACGACTTACTCTACTATAAGGGGGAGAAGGGGGGAGTGAGGTAGAACACGCAAGCCTGGTCACTATGGAAGCCACGAGGCAAATCGTGATCAAACATGCAGCATACTGTACGTTAGAATTATACAAAGGATGATGAAATCATAGGCTATGTAACGCCTCCCCACAAAGAAAAGAAATTTACAAAGGAAATTTCTTATTACTCTAAAACAATCTGTCTAAAGTCTAGATAAGCAATCTGCAATAACATTTTCTTTCCCCTTGACATGTTGTATGTCTAATGAATACTCCTGAAGAAGTAGACTCCATCTTGTCAATCTCTGATTTTTATCTTTAAACTTACTAAGGAATTTCAGTGGGTTATGATAGGCATAAATGACTATGGGGTCAAAACCAGAACACAAATAAAATGAAAAATGCTGTAAACCCAAAATCAAGGCCAAAGGCTTTTTCTCAATAGTTGAGTAGTTCTTTTGAGGTGGAGTGAACTTCTTACTGTAACAAGATACAGGGTGTTCAATACCCTGATCATCCTCTTGCAGCAAAAGAGCTGCAGCTCCTGTATCACTTGCGTCAACAGCCATCTTAAAAGGCTTAGCAAATTTTGGAGTAGCGAGGACTGGCTGACTTAATAGGATAGCTTTAAGTATGTTGAAAGAGGATTCACAGTTATCGGTCCAGACAAATTTAACTCCCTTTTGCAGTAGGTCTGTAAGTGGTGATACAAGAATTGAAAAGTTAAGAACAAATCTCCTGTAATAACCTACCATTCCCAAAAATCTTTGTAGTTCTTTCTTACTTTTAGGTCTGGGAAGATCACTTATAACCTGAACCTTAGCTGCTAGTGGTGCAACGTGTCCATCACCAATTACGTACCCAAGGTACTGAACTTTAGCTTGACCAAACTCACAGTTTGATAAATTAGCTACAAGATTAGCCTGAACCAAACGCTCAAGAAATTTACTGATATGGCATAGGTGATCTTTCCAGTTGTCACTGAAGATTAATACATCATCAATATAAACAACACACCCTGCCAAACCCTCTGTTACAACATTCATGAGCTTTTGAAAAGTGGCTGGTGCATTCTTCATACCATATGACATTACAGAACATGCAAAAGTCTTTCCTAGTGTTACAAAACATGAGATCTCCCTAGCACGTTCAGTCATAGGTACTTGCCAGTATCCCTTTAACAAATCGAACTTACTTATGTACCTAGCCTATCCGATCTTGTCTATGCAATCTTCCACGCGAGGGAGAGGGTAAGTGTCTGTTTTGGTTATCTGATTAACACGTCTGTAGTCGATGCAAAACCGCTGTGACCCACCTGGCTTAGGGATTAGAGTGACAGGAGAACTCCACTCGCTCTGACAGGGCTCAATCATCTTGTGGTCCAACTGGTAGCCAAGCTCCTTCTGGATGAGAGGAACTTTCACTGGGTTCACACGGTAAGGAGGGAGTTTAATTGGCCTTGCGTCTCCAACATCGACATCATGCATCAAGACAGTGGTTCTTCCTGGAGTGGCATGGAACACTTCCGGGTACTCCTGCAGTAATGCCGAAAACTCCTGCCTTTCCTCGGGAGGTAGATGAGAAAGCTTAGTCTGGAGATCATTCATGATATCAGGATTCTTCCCCAAACTATCACTCAGGCTCATACTGCATGGGAGAGCTTCACTTGCAGACTCGGGTGGAACAGCTACAGTGCAGTCTGGGTTATTTTCGTCCCGCCTGTGATATAACTTTAGCATGTTGATGTGACAAAGTTGCTTGTTCTTTCTACGATCTGGTGTAGTGATGACATAGTTGACATCACTGAGTTTCTTCTCCACGAAATAAGGACCACTAAACTTGGCTTGAAGAGGTTGCCCATGCACCGGTAGCAGAATCAAAACCTGATCTCCTGGCTGAAAGTGGCGTAACCTGGACTTCTTATCATACCAAGTCTTCATCTTCTCCTGAGCAGCTCCTAAATTCTCTCTCACCAGCTGTAAAGGAGTGGACAGCCGTTCTTTGAACTTCATCACATACTCCAGCAGGTTGACGTCATCTTCCTCCGACAGCCAGCACTCCTTGAGTAGCTTAAGAGGTCCTCTTACTTCATGGCCAAACAGTAGTTCAAAGGGTGAGAAGCCCAGTGATTCATTTGGAGATTCTTTTGCGGCAAATACAACAAATGGAAGACCTTTATCCCAGTCTTTCTGATGTTCCAAACAGTATTTCCTGAGCATCGATTTGAGTGTTTGATGATATCTTTCCAACGCTGCTTGGGTCTGAGGATGGTAAGCTGAAGAAGTGATCTGGGTGATGCCCAACTCTTTCAGAGACTGCTTGAAAACATTCGACATGAAAATACTTCCCCGGTCTGACTGTACCTCCTTGGGCAGACCAAACTTGGTGAAGAACCCTAGCATTTCCTTAACCACGTTCTTTGCTGAGATATTTCTAAGTGGAATGGCTTCAGGATAACGAGTAGCCATATCAATCAGGGTCAACACATAAGAAAATCCTGAAGAAGTCTTAGGAAGAGGGCCCACAATATCCACCAACACACGGGTGAAAGGCGCCTCAAAAGGAGGAATGGGAACTAGAGGTTCAACCTTTTTGGTCTGATTACACTTCCCCACAACTTGACAGGTGTGATAAGACTTACAATACCAGGAAACATCTCTGAAGAAACCTGGCCAGTAGAAGTGTTTCAAAATGCGTGCCACAGTCTTCCTCACTCCAAGGTGTCCTGCCAAACTGGAATCAAGAGCCACTCTAATGATATCCTGCCTACAAACACTAGGGATGACAACTTGATGTACAACCTCCCATTCACAGTCAGCTGATGCTGTTGGGGGTCTCCACTTTCTCATAAGTTCTCCTGACTTTATATAATAACAAGTAGAAGCACCAGCTGACTCTTCCTCACTGCAAGCAGAGTTAGCTAGACCTTTCAACTCAGGGTCAGCAACCTGCAACTCAACCAGCTCTTGACGAGACAAATTATCAACACTACGGGGTACTGCCTCATCTGGTGAGTGGTCCAAATTAGCAAGAAAAGTGTCAGCTAGGATAACATCATCATCATCATTATCCTCTAAGTCACCAGTAACTTTAGACTTAGCCCTAGTGACAGCACATGCGAGAACACATCAGGGACATCACAATCCTGGGTCGCAGTCACTGGTTCACCAGACAACTGAGGAGCTGGACACACTTGACTTCCACCAATATCATTTTCAAGTAAGAAAGTTACACCTGACTTTGGGAGTGTCTCAACCAACCTAACCATAACGGAACCATTAACAAAACCAGACTCTAAATTCACTCTGCACAGAGGGACAGAGAAGTAATTATTCCCTACACCTTGTAAGATAACAGTTTCATCAGACGAATTAACATTAGAGCCTAGAACACTGGTCAGCATAAGGGATTGGCAAGCACCTGTATCACGATATATTTTAACTGATTTCCTGTCATTACTGTCCAGAGGACTGACAAAACCATCAGACAGGAAATTAGCACATGAACTGTTTAAAGTGTCACCCACGTTACTGCTCAAAAGAGGAGCTTCATCATGAGAATTTAATTTATCCCTCAAAGCAGGTTCAGTTAACTCGGTTAAAGAATTCTGGGAACTCTCAAGGGTGGATACTAGACCAATTGACTGAATATTTAAAGACTCCTTTTTGTTCACATCACGCTGTCTCCTGAAACATTTCTCCGTAGTATGACCAAGCTTACTACAATAAGTACATTTACTTTTCTGAAATCTAGAGGTGGAGCTGGTATTTACTTCCTGAGAAACATCATCTTTATTCTCTTTCCTGTTACCTGTACTCTGAGTAGAGGCAACGTACTTACTCTCAGCTTTCCTTTTTTCTTTAGAATATCTCTTGTAAGTGAGAACATATTCATCAGCTAAAACTGCAGCATCAGACAAATTATCTATTCTTTTCTCATCAAGGTATAGGCTTACATCTTTATTAATACACCTTTTGAAGTCCTCCAGCAAAATCATCTGCTTAAATTTATCAAAATCAGAATTGACATTCTTAGAATTTAACCACTGCTCTAACAGATCTTCTTTGATTTTTGCATTCTCAACATGGGATTGCTTATCTTGCTTATAAGTTGTCCTAAATTTTACTCTATAGGCTTCAGGAACAAGCTCATAGGCCTTAAGAATCAAGCTCTTAACTACATCATAATTATCAGATTGATCCTGAGGCAAAGATGCATAAGTTACTTGAGCTTTACCGGTGAGAACAGTTTGAAGAAGTACTGGCCAATACTTTTGGGGCCAATTAAAACCTGTAGCTACCCTCTCAAACAACTGAAAATACTTTGTTAAATCAGATTCATTAAAAGGAGGGACAAGTTTAACATTTTTAGCCACATCAAAATCATCAGAGATGATCCAGTTCCACTTTGTTTCATGCGATACTCATGGTTTGCCTGAATCCTAGCAATTTCAATTTGTGCCTGTGCCTCCTGAATACGAGCCTGAGACTCAGCCTCCTTAGCACGAGCCTCCTGCAGGGCTAGCTGTAACTTAGCTATTTCAATCTGCGTTTGCTCATCTGGAGGAGTTACATTAAACAAGCTTTTATTAATCATGTCAACAATTTGATCTTTAGACTGATGAGAGCGAACAGCAATTCCCAATTGTTGAGCAACAAGCTTAAGTTCATTCTTTGTTCTGTTTTCTACATCATACACTGTTTGCACATTTGCTCTGGTCTATCAGACTGCTTACTTGCCTAATTGTCTCTGTATCATTTTTGAACTCTTCCATAATACTTTCGTGATTGACTACTGTACTTGCCATTTCACTAATTTTCCTCCTAAATGTACCCACCTCTACTGTTAGCTCATCTATGGTTGCATCTTTCTTGTTGACTTCCTTTCTTAATTTTTCTATTTCTTCCTTTTGCAAGTGCATCTGTTTCTTAATTTCATCAATCTCATTCTGAAAAGCCATATCTAGTCTGTGTACTTGTTCCACCAGTTTATTGTGAGTCTCCATTTCAACCAATTCTTGGTAGAAATCACCATCCTGCTTTCTACCTGTATCCCTTTTCTTTTCCAAATTTCCTTTACTAAAGTATGTGGTCATTTTGCAGTACTAAAAGCACATATAGTACTTACATTCCCTGGGGCAGTTGTAGACTAAACAAACGATCAGCTGATTGTGCGCATTCTTGCACTGCTTTGTTTTCTGTTTGAAAACGTCAGTATTATCACCTCACCTTTGACCACTTTCACTCCAAGTTGCCCAGTATAGCGTGGCATTTTATATATTATACAGTAGTTGGGTCATTTGTACCGCTCTCTTGCCCTCGGTCATCCTGCTCGTTGGTTACCATCGTCTGTCCTCCTCCAAGTCTCCTTTTCTGCCAGTTCCTGTTTTCAGGTTCTTTCTTTCTTATCCATGCATTCTGTTTACGGACAACTACATCTTGATAATCTGTGTTGAATTAAGTTACGGTAATTGGCTATTTTAATTTCCAGTTATCTCACATGCCACTTTCATGTATTGGAAAAAGTTTCATGCACTGGAATCCTATTTATATTTTGTCGAGGAATTACTGTAATGAACTGATCTTATATAATCTAAATTATCTGGAAATTTTACCCAAGGTATCTTAAAGGTTACTGCTGGAAAAAATGAAGTTATTATTGCATAAAAGTGGTAACGGAGATTATTTCTGACTGCATTGTGATGTGTCAGCTCTTATTTTACTGCCATTGATGCTGTGCTAAGATGGTTACCACTGTTTATTATCTAGTAGCTCCAGCAAATTCAGATCCACTTCAGTGTGATGATCTCGTTGGTGACAAGCTTTTATGAGGCAGGCCCCGGAGGGAAGTTACTTGTATGTCGTGTTGACGAATCTTGGGGCAACTTTGCTCCAAGGAGGCCGGGTAATTAGTGGCTTTTGTTGGCTATAGCGACAGTGAGAGATAGGATGGGGTAGCAGATGTGGGAGGTGAGGTGGGGGTTTGCAGTGGCAGTGGAGTGAAGAGAATGATAGTTACTCTGCTCGTTAGCAGTTGCTTATGTGCAATGTGTTGTTGTAGAAAATGTTATGGTTAAGGCAGATATAAGCCATCATCACATTAGGTCCTCCTTTGTACAGTGCCTTACCAGCTTTCAACTATAGGTGATCCATTTCATTTAGCATTTCTTTTAATTCTAGGTATTTTCATCATTTTATGATGAATCCTTAAATACAAACCTTACTTTGATGACCGATGATTATTACTCACGTGCATAGGAGCTGGGAACTACTTTCAATTGTGTGTGTGTGTGTGTGTGTGTGTGTGTGTGTGTGTGCGCACTTGGGTTTTCCTTATATTTTTAGAAAGAAATTAATTATTCTAAATACTAACTGTGATAACTGTTTTTAATGCATGAGGATAGAAAAACTGAATCGAATCAGGGACAGTGTTCCAAGAAACATCTGTAGCCACTTTATTTCATTAAGTACTGGGAAGGCCACGTTCTATATGGTAATAAACAAATAAATAGTGCAATATGCTGATGCGGTGAACTGTAAAACCCTAATAGAATATAATGTTACAGCTAATTTGTTTGATGCATATGAATAGCTGACAATGGGGAGTAACGTTTTTGATACGTTGAGAGTTCTTCAGTAGAGGTGCGAATATCGCCACCATCTATATCAGCATAAAAAGCAACCATGTCCTATTCTGGATGAACTGAAAATCTTACATATACCTGTAATGAAGGAGATGCTGCTTCGTCCATGAATTAGGTCAAGCTTCTCGTCCTGTTCACACGAGGCATTTTTAAACACGGCGTCTACAGCCAGGCGAACTCTGCAGTAGACGCCCCATTTCCCTGGCAGAAATAGTCAACCATATGAAAACCTCAAACCGCTGAATAACGCGCGGTAGGAAGGGAAATGTCGGACTGCGCGTTTGGACCAACGGTTGCGAAAAACGCACGGCAGCGTGTGTACAGTCCAATACACTACCACCGTCTTTGCTAACGCGCGTTTGAAAATGCCTCGTGTGAATAGGGCCTAAGAAAGTACTGAGCGTCTAGATGAGATAAATGTTATGCTTAAGCTTTACAAAGTCTACATGAAGTTTACAGAAACGTGAAAATCTGCATTACATGAAGGACTGTTATCAATATTTTTAATAATGCTGTGGTATATTGATGTACCCGATTCTGGATATAGATCAGGCAGTCCGTTACCTGACATTCAGTATACCTAACACCACAATCGACAGGTAGGGCCACACATTCTCACATATCACTTCATTCACGATAACGCGGGAACCGTCCACACTGAAGCATCATCGGGCAATCTCATGGTGCACTTGTGTAATGGTAGGCAATTATCGGTGGTGTTTTATGACGTCGGTTTGAAGGAAGTTCGGTGAAGTTTTGTTACTTTCAAATCCTCATGCTGCTCCCTGCAGTAGCAGGAGATCGATCTTACAGTCATAAAGACCTCAGTCTCATTTATTACTACTTGGTCACCTTCTGTCAACAAGTATTCAAGGACTGTGAGGCAATTTTATAGATAGGAGGTAATAACACTAGGACATGGAGCAGCTTACAATAAGGTAAGGAACGAAGAAAATGGTACCAGTGGTTGCGAAGGACTTATAAGCTCCCGCAGTCTGGGTGACACGTCAGTTTATAAATTCGAGACTTAATATAGAGGTTATTGTGTGTGGACTGCTTGTTTCGTCAGTATAGCTACATGGTGCTGGTAAGTGCATTATTTCCTTTGACTGTGCCCCTAATATGTACTTTCTTGCTCCTGTTTCTGAATCATTCCCACTTCATACATTCGTGGGAAATATCATTACGATGACGATGATGACGATACTGTGCTTATTTCTGTTCGTGCCATCTAGTGCGAAGCTTTGTTGTGAGGCTGATTTTCTTTATATTAGGACGTTTTCGCCGAGTGACAGAAACTGAGTGATGTGGATAGTATTGCTCAAGGTGCAGCCTTTACGAGTAGCTCAGTAATTAAATATCGTAATGGGGCAGAGAGGGTGGAAATTAAATTGTCCCCTGCGTCTCCCACTCTGGTGCAGCTAATATGCATGTCTGTGAGCGTCAGCATCAAAGATCCACCTTTAATATTAGAGGAGGCTGGTCAGCTGGCTTTCCTGACTAGTATTACAGGCACGAAAATTATGTCTATAACGTGGCTGTCAAATGAAAATGAAATGATAAGGCTTATATGGAAACGCACATATAATCAACAAAATAATCCCTAACTCTCGACTCCCGAGCACGGCGAAAACGACAAGTACTTTTTGCTTAAGAGATACTTACTTGTGGATTCAGGCGTGACTTTCAAAAGTTTGAGTGACGATTTAGTATAAATTTGTTCCATTTCACTGGCCTTTGTCTTGATAATTCTACTTCCATGCTTTCATTATCAGGTGTTTTGATGCAACTCAACTCATTAATAAGTGGGAAATAAAATTAAGAAAATTGTGATGGCTATAGCAGTCAGTGTTATCAGGTAATATGGTGATTTCTGATGTGTGGCGAAAATCAGCTTCGTCTGTGCAATTTATCCTGAGGTACAACAACTCAGTCTCTTCTGATCCTTCCTTTAATGGCCAGAATCATTAGTTTCATTCAGATCAACAGAGATCCATGCTGATCATGTCCATGCAATCGGCCCCAACAGTGGAAACATTGCCCAACCATGGAAATTCAGTCTTACAGGTTTCTAACAGGTCAGCCATATCATTTAATCTTCGCACAGACATGTACATTGAACTCGACCTTGCTAAAGTATTGTAATATAAAGGGCACGAACTTTTCAAACATTTAACACGTCAGAGCGAAAAAGGCAATCTTATGTGTAAGCGGAGACGAGTGAGCTGGATGGGCTTGAAGAGTGGTCGATGGTAGGAAGGATGGGTTGAACACATCCCTATCTGATGGGAGTTTGTGTAGATGGTTATTTTGCCAATGACAAGGAAGCATATCTTAAATTTTCAGTATATATGTGTGTATGCGTAAGGGTGGGGGGGAGGTGAATCAATCAGAAAACAAGTACAGTAGATGGGTATGAATGGGCAGGAGTAGCTGCGTAGGTGGCGTGTTATGACATAGGGTGCAAGTATAATTAAAATTAGTGTTACAGGTTCCTATGAACTAGCCTAGGTTAGATGAACCTTTAGATCATAATTTTCAGTGAAGAAAAATTAGGGGAGAAGAACAAAAACAAGCAATTCAGCTCGTGTGCCATAGAAATCCGTGGCCCAGAGCAAGGAAAAAGACTTCATTATCAGTAATGGTCGTAGCAGTTACTGTGAAAAGATGGCGCTGGTTAAAATGACGTCATGCGTACTAAAACGCTCTGAAAGCTGTTCAAGTGCAAAGCTACTCGAAAGCCCCGCTAACCTTGTATGAATCGCAAAATCGATTAGAGAAATATTATCGATTATGTTCTTCTTCCAGACTTTGTGCGTCATGACCTCAGATAGAACAGTGCACGAGGGTGTTACACACCAAAACGCTTCTTATCAACAGGTAATATTCTTTGTATATTTAGAACAGCGTTTGAACTACAGCAGACAAGTTAAAGCCTAAAAATACTCTCCAGCTCTCAGACCTTTTCTCAGAATATAAAACATTTCACGGATTAGGTTTGCCACTTTTCACTTAAGCATTTTACGTAAATTGCATCAATAATCGAGGAAGCGATTTTCAACTAGTTTGAATTAGTTCGTGTGTGTGTGTGTGTGTGTGTGTGTGTGTGTGTGTGTGTGTGTGTGTGTGTGTGTGTGTGTGTGTGTGTGTGTGTGTGTGTGTGTGTGTGTGTGTGTGTGTGTGTGTGTGTGTGTGTGTGTGTGTTGTCAAGGTGTTCTTGGTAACTAACATCCATAAAAAGGTCATAAACTAGGACACAAACATTCTATTCTAAAAAGATCATTAAGCTGGAGAGAGCAATAAAAATGAGACTTATTTCTTTGTATGTCCTACGGGATCAGTTATGGTACAAGTATGATATGATCCTAAGATAAGAGCACTGAATTCATTCTGGCAAATAAGGTATCTTCATTAAAACAAAGATTTCAAAAGACCGATGCTTATGGGGAAAAAAATTCTGTATATCTAAGGGAATGTTAAGTTTTCAATTAGAAAAAATAAAATAGCTAACCAACACAAAAACATTTTGTGTCTCCATCCCCACCTGGTCAGTGACTGTCAGAGCACCAATGGTGTGGTGATGCAGCGGCCGTCAATCACCTCTCCGGGCCTTCCTTAGTAGCATTCATGGGGTCTCAAAGGCACAGACGGGACACTTTAACTCTCTTACTAACTCATTCACCAAGCATCTTATACAAGCCCATTGATGCAAGACGGAGTCTTCAGACATTGCCCTTTTCCCTTTTGGAAGGTCAGCTCTTGACAATCCTTCTTCGTAATACCGTATCTATGGGAATTATGACATCACCTCAAGCACTTACCGGTACCTCGAAATAAACGTAAACTTATTCGTATTTTTACTTAATATGTTTTGCTTACTCATATGGAATACCAGTCACCAGTTGAAGTTGTGCGTGGCTCATTCCTTCTACCTGGGTGATAGCAATGGAATAGTGTCCAGTATACCCTATTGACACTTGTGTTTCACGACATGTCAGTGGGCTAATGGAAGAGTACCGTTACTGGACTTAGTTACTACACAAAGCAGGTCCTAATAATATCTCCATCTAATGAACCGCATTAAGAAATAAAGGTATAATACCAGCTCAGCACAAAGAAGTTCTGCCATATTTCTTTGAACAGCCTGTCTATCCTCGCACGTTGACATTCTACTTACGACACTTGACATTAATATAATTTTTAGTGGGCACAGCCGTGAACAGTAAAGACGTTAGTCTATTTTGCCATCTTCCTCCACGGCAGATCGAGTTTTTAATAACGTGATTATGCTAATTTTTATTTTAACTTTCATTATTTTAATATTGCACACACTGTTACTGGAATGTTTTTTCAAGTATTTCACTTATGTGCTTAGGTGTTTACAGTAAAATGATAATGTACTATCTACCTGTTTGCTTTTCCACAGAAGTATATTCAAAACCATTATGCAAATGTTTTACAGGAGTTATAACCCATAAGCACAGTACAACAACAACAACAAGCGGTGCCAAAGCACAGCAAACCCGTCCCCGGCAGCCATTTTAGTGTTTACGTATAAACACAAAAGGATATCTAGTCAAAGAGGTCACATATCAAATTTGGAGTAAATCGGATGAAAATTTACGATTTTACGCCCATTTGAAATTTTAGGCCCTCCTCCACTGATACTGAGCCTCCTACTGCTAACTGGGGGGGGTGACCAGCCTGATCTAGTGAGGGATGTTCTAGGACGCAGATTTGAAAGACGCACATTTAGGTTTTGGTTTCATGTCGATATGACGAATTTCAAAGGAGTTATGGGGGGAAAATGATTTTTACTCGTCACCCCACCTTTTTTTTTTTTTTTTTTTAACATTTTTGGTGGGCCTACAGCCTGGGTTTTGGCCCAGTTTGTCCCAGAATTTAATTAGGTGATCATAAGGTCAAAGTTCATCATCCCTGTAATTCTAGTCTAAATCACACTAGTAGTTTTCGTGTAAAGTTCTTAACAGACAAGACAAACAAACAAACCAAGTGAAAACAATACCTGTTCCCAAGCCCCTGTGGAGAGGAGTCGGATAAAAAAATAAGGGATGGGGGATGGAGTTATCCCCGTACCCTGAAGATTGGGTTTATGAATGTGCGTGGAGAGGCTAAAAGGGAGGAGATTGGAAGAATGTTTGTGAGAAGAAAGTTGGATGTGTTAGCTTTGAGTGAAACGAAGATGAAAGGGAAGGGTGAGTCTATGTTTGGAAGTGTGAATGGAAGATTGTCACGTGTTGATAGAGGAAGGGAAAGAGGTGTGGCCTTGTTAGTGAGTCCGGAAGTACAACAGTGTGTGATTGATTGGAAAAAGGTGTCATCGAGACTGATGTGGGTGAAAGCGAAATTTGAACGTGAGTTGTGGGTGTTTGTGAGTGCATATGGGCCTGGTAGTGAAAGGGATGAACAAAAGAGGGAGTCTTTCTGGAATGATGTTGATGAGTGTCTGCAGAGTTTTGGAGCGAATATGAATGTGGTAATGATGGGAGATCTGAATGCTAGAGTGGGAAACGTAGCAGTTGAAGGTGTAGTTGGTATGCATGGTGTGCCTGGAAGAAATGAAAATGGGGAACGAATGATGGGGATGTGTGTTGAGCGAGAGATGGTGATTGGAAATACGCTGTTTGAGAAGAAAGATATTTATAAGTATACATGGGTGAGACAGGAGGGGGAAGGGTTGTTGACAGAGCTTTGATGGACTATGTGGTTGTGTCTAGGAATGTAATAGGAAGATTGTTGGATGTGAGAGTTCTGAGAGGGGAGGGTGGAGGTATGTCTGACCACTACCTGGTGGAGGGAAAGTTAAGAGTAGGTAAGAGATGGGTGAGAGCTAGGAGGGTTAGGTGTGGCAGGGAGGTTTTGAAAGTGAGTAAGTTGGATAAAAGAGAGAAAAAGATAGAGTATCAGGAGAAATTGAAAGATTAGTGAAACGCACTGAAAGATCAGGAAAATGGCAGTGTGGAGGAGGAATGGCAGTTGTTTAAGAGTGCTGTGGTGGGGCATGCAGAAGAGGTGTGTGGTGCGAGACGTGTGGGTGGTGGTGTAAGAAAAGGAAGTGAATGGTGGTGCGAGGAAGTAAGTATGGCTGTGGCTGAGAAGAGACTTGCTTATGAAGTGTGGCTGCAGAGGAAGGATGAGATGTCATATGAAAGGTATAAGGAAAAGAGGAATAGAGCGAGAAGGGCTGTGCGTGATGCTAAAGTAGCAGCAGATGAGAGGTGGGGTAGGCGGCTTACAGAGAATTTTCAGCGGAATAAGAAAATGTTTTGGAAGGTGAAAAGGGTGCGAAAGGGAGAGTCTGGGAAGGAAGAACGAGTAAAAGCAGAGGATGGAAGGATGTTAATTGAGATGGATGCAGTAAGGAAGAGATGGGCAGAGTATTTTGAAAGATTGTTAAATGTAGAGGAGGAAAGGGTGGCTGAGATTGTGGCAGATGGAAGGGTGCAAGGAATAAGTGTGTTGGGAGAGTTGAATGATTCTTTGATCACTAAGGAGGAAGTGGAGAAGGCAGTAAAGGAGTTGAAAACAGGGAAAGCTGCAGGTATGGATGGGTGTGCTGTGGAATGCCTGAAAGGTGGTGGAGTGACCATTGTTGACTGGTTAGTAAGATTGTTGAATGTGTGCTTTGTGAAAGGTATGGTGCCAATTGACTGGGCAAGTGCTTGTGTGGTCCCGTTGTATAAAGGAAAGGGTGATAAGTATGAATGTACTAGCTTTAGGGGTATAAGTCTGTTGAGTGTTGTAGGTAAGGTTTATGGTTGAGTGTTAATTATGAGAGTTAGAGAGGGTACAGAGGGAGTGATTGGTGAAGAGCAGTGTGGCTTTAGGAGAGGGAGGGGATGCGTGGATCAGGTGTTTGCTGTGAGACAAGTGTGTGAAAAGTATTTAGCGAAAGGCAAGGATGTGTTTTGGGCATTCATGGATTTAGAGAAAGAGTATGACAGAATTGATAGGGAGGCTTTGAGGACTGTTTTAAGATTGTATGGACTTGATGGTAGGTTACTGAAAGGGGTGAAAAGTTTTTATGTAAATAGTAGAGTGTGTGTAAGAGTGGGAAATGCTGTGAGTGACTGGTTTCCTGTAAGAGTGGGGCTGCGACAGGGATGTGTGATGTCGCCTCGGTTGTTTAATATTTAAATGGATGGTGTTGTAAGGGAGGTGAATGCAAGAGTTTTAGGTGGAGGTTTGAGTCTGGTGAATGTTGATGGTGGAGAGTGGAATCTGAAGCAGCTGCTGTTTGCAGATGATACTGCACTGGTGGCTGATTCAGAGGAGAGATTGAGACAGTTGGTAGAGGAGTTTGGAAGGGTGTGTGAAAGGAGGAAATTGAAAGTAAATGAGAATAAGAGTAAAGTGATGAAGTGTACGAGGTTGGTAGATGGTAGGGGGATGAATATAGCTTTGAATGGCGAGTTGCTTGAGGAGGTAGAGTGTTTTAAATATCTAGGGTCACATGTTGCTGTGGTTGGAAGAATAGATGCAGAAGTGAAGTTTAGAATAAATGAAGTAGGAAAGGTGCTAGGAGGATTGAAAAAAGTGTTTAGATGTCGTTCGCTTAGAATGGATGTAAAGAGAAGGTTGTATGAGGGTGCTGTGGTACCGACTGCGTTATATGGGGCTGAAACATGGAATATGGGTGTATCAGAAAGGAAAAGTTTAAATGTAATGGAGATGAGGTGTCTGAGGAGTATGTGTGGAGTGACGCGTATGGATTGAGTGCGAAATGATGAAGTGCGAAGGAGAACTGGAGTTGTTCGGGAGATGGCTGGTAGAGTTGAGCAGAGGGTGTTGCGATGGTTTGGGCATATGGAGAGAGTGGATAATGAGCGACTGGTGAAAAAGATAACTAGATCTGATGTGAGAGGTGTAAGGCTGAGAGGAAGATCACGAATAGGATGGATGGACAGTGTGAAGAGAGCACTGGATGTGAGAAGGATGTCTGTTGAGCAAGGAAGAGTGGCTGTGCGTGACAGAAATAAATGGAGAGAAATTGTGAATGAATAAGTGATGACGCAGCCCTGAGGGGATATTCTCCCGCATTTGGTTTGATCAGCTGGTCAGGTCAGGTGCGGGTGAGTGGATGGGTCTGTTATGATGTGGCAGGGGTAAACCAGCTCTGCTGTCGGGCCCTGCTGCGGATGTCACTGATTGCGTTGTGCAGTTGACTCTTGTGCGGTGTGGTGCGGTGAGGATCTGTCCGTTCTCCCCTTGGGGGTAAGATGCGAATGAATGTGTTTGAATGGATGAGTAAATGGGGAGTGTGTCGTCCTGTCTCGGCTACCTCCCTTTCCTTGGGGGAAGCAGCCTAGATATATAGATAGATAGATAGATATATATATATAGTGTGGTATAAAATTGTCCCGACATACCTGCAAGGTGAAGAGATGAAAGTAAAATTACCACTTTGCATTGTAATCCCGAAGTGCGTCGTTAATTTGATAAATGCTGTGTAACTCACAACATGAAAATCAGTTTTGGGCGAAAATATTCTTCCCGGCTCTCAGAACACCTCCCCCTCCACTCCCACTCCCATATATATATATATATATATATATATATATATATATATATATATATATATATATATATATATATATATATATATATATATATGAAAACCAACCACTGGAGAAATGAAAGGAGCGACAGGGAGTGCTTTCGTGTATTACATCTTCAGACAGAGTGATACAGAAACGTAAAGGGTAAAGGTCTTTTATGCACACCCTCAGTAGGGAGTGGCACACAGAACAAAGGATGACCTGAATTATAACTGATCGATACACAAAACAACAGGTATTCAGGCGTTGTTTACAAAATCCCGTGTAAAAACTGTAACAAAATTTTCATGGGACAATCTGGAAAAGATTTGGAAAGTGTAAGGACAGCGAACAGAGTATTTCAGCACAAAGCATCCAGTGATCACCATATTGACACGGTAGGGTCTAAGATTCTCGCAAGATCAAAAAGCCTTGATGAAAGAAATGTAATACAATCTTACCTAATTTCTGGCACATATGAAAAGAATGTAAACATGAGCTATGGTCATTTTAAGTGTGATAAATTGTTAACTTAATTTTAGCAGTACCTCCCAGACTAGCAACTGATTGTTCCTTGTCGTCTCCTGGTAGTACAGTCACACCTGTGTGGGACACACCTAGCATTAATCCTCTAGGTCTTAAGTTAAGTTGCAGTATTTACCCGCTTTTGTCAGGTGCATCCCTAAGTAAAAAAGTCAGGTACCGGTACCTACTGTCAGTGAATCGCTCATTTTTAACTTCAGGTCATCCTTTGTTCTGTGTGCCACTCCCTACTGCAGGTGTGCACAATCCGCAGTATTTACCCCTTTTGTCAGTTGCATCCCTAAGGTATAAGTCAGGTACCTGTTGTTCTGTGTATCGATCAGTTTTAATTCAGGTCATCCTTTGTTCTGTGTACCACCCCCTGCTGCGGGCGTGGATAAAAGACCTCTGTACTCTTTAGGTTCCTGTATCACTCTGTCTGAAGATGTAATATACGAAAGTACTCACTGTCCCTCCTTTCATTTCTCCTGTAGTTATTTTGTATACATGTCTTCACATTGATATATATCTATCTATCTATCTATTGCCAGACGCCTCAATCCCGTTTGGGGTGGCCACAAACAAATCGCCTCCAAGTCGCCCTGTCCCCCACCATTTCACTCCCCTGCTCCCAACTCACACACCCCTCTCTCATATACCTCCCCACCCCATCTCTCCATCTCATCCTCGGCCTCCCCCTCCCTCTTTCCCCCTCCACCTCACTCACATACACTCTCTTCGTCAGTCTTTCACCCTCCATCCTCTCCACATGGCCAAACCACCTCAGTGTGTTCCTCATAACGCTTCCTATCACATCCACATCAACACCACAACGCTCCTTTATATCCTCATTCGACAGCCTGTCTCTCCATGTGACTCCACAGGCTCCTCTTAAATAACTAATTTCCACGGCTCTCACTCTTGACTTGTGTTCTTCCAACAACGTCCAAGCTTCACTTCCGTACGTTAGAGTTGGTATCACAATACTGTCATAGTAACTTTTTCACTTCCATGCTCACTTCCCTGTTTCTTATCACTGCTTTCAAAGAACCAGCAACCTTTCTTCCCTGCTGTATATAGCTGTATATATATATATATATATATATATATATATATATATATATATATATATATATATATATATAGACAGATAAATAGATAGATATAGATATAGATATAGATAGACAGATAGATAGGTAGATAGATAGATACATTTGGATATAGATAGATAGATAGATAATAGATAGACAGATCGATATATATATAGATATATATTACCGGTAAAGTGGGAAACAGGTTATTGTATAGAATGCCTAGATATTCTATAGAATGACTGAAACTTCAAGATAAGGTATGTAATAGAATTATATCAAGGTATTCTGTAGATTACCTTATTTGGTTTGGGCAACTTGTGAAACGACCAAACTGCAGCAAACAGGCAGACTGTGAAATCAGTCATTTCATTTACGTTAGAATAATTTAGGCTGCGGTTAGGTTAGGCTGGGATAATCTAGGTTAAGTTTAGGTTAGATTTGGTTAGATTAGTAAGGTTAGGTTAGGTTAGGTTAATTTAGGTAAATGCTCATCATAACTGAGCGTTTTTCTAAATTAACCTAACACCTAACCTAGACTACCCCAACTTAAAATTAACCTTAATCATCCGAGCCTAACCTAAATGCAGCCCCCCCATTTGCTGATTATATTATACATTGCCCAAAAAAATGTTAGCCCTAGACATTGTACAGAATACCTAGGCATTCTATACAATACCTTAGTTTCACACTTTGCCAGTAGTATATATATATATATATATATATATATATATCATCCAATTCTACATTGCCCCATGAGGGGCAACTGCCTAGCCCAGGGCTAGGCAGTTGGTCCTGACATTTAAGATATAGATAGATAGAGTAAAAGTTCATTAATCCGAATGATAGTGGACCAAGAATCATTCGGATTATCAGATTTTTCGGATTTTTGGGAGGGACCCCTAAGACATTTAATTTCATGTTTAAACTGAAATTTTACCGAAGGGATCACTTTTCATTTATTCATAATACAGTATGGATCATATTAACATTACGTATTACACTTTTTTTTTTTTTAATAATGTATTACTGAAGCCACGAAATGTAACTGGTAAATTAAGATATGTTGTGGGTTGTTTAACTCACCAGTAATGCATAGCGTTGGAAACAGCAGTTGTAGGCAGGTAAATCCAACTAGAGAAAATCCAGGGTTAATAATAATATGCACGTATTGTAAAAGCACAATTCACCCTCAGACAATTCGCCATCAAAATATGGACGATTCCCCGTCAGGACGATTCCGTTGTTTATTTACATATCAGTTTATTTAGCAAGTACACTAGTTTTTGAATACTTGTACCTCTTCAAAGTCGTTTTAAAATATGTCCAGGATGTTGTAGTACCAATGGAAATTATTAAAGACAGCTATGGGTGACACTAGAATATAATTCAAAGTCATCTACAGCGAGGTAGAAACAAGTTAATTATTGTCTAAAAGTGCAACTAATAAATGATATCCAAAGCCTATGCTACTGAATGAACATAGACGCTGATAGATCCCCCTGAAAATTAGATATTAAAGTATCAATTAATCAATAATAAAGTATATCTACTGAATGACGGGGAATTGCCCAGGGTGCGAATCGTCCTGATGGCGAATTGTCTTGTTATTGTTGTAATGGCGAATTGACTTGACGTCGAATTGTCCCGAAACCTTCATTGGATTTACCTGCCTTGTTGCTCATGCACTTCAGCCACTCATGGTGTTAGGACTCCATATTATAATTGCAAATCATAATAGATAGATAGATAAATAGATAGATAGAGAGACAGATAGAAGCAGGGAGTCAGATGATGAGAAGGTATTGTGTCTGCGAGAATCGAGCAGTGCTAAACATGCTTACACACTCTTAACTCGAGAAATGCTTGATAGGCACACGACAGCGCCTAGTGACCATACACACACATACACACATACTCACACACAGGTTTCTAGAACTTTCCACTCACAAGGAACACACGTGACACACCCCTGCTACACCAGAATTTAGGAAAGAGAGCGCAGAGGGAGGTTAGCCACAGAACAGGCAGGAGCAGAAGGAGACAAGCCTTAGAACAGGCAGGTCAGAAAAAGAAAGGGCTTAGCAACTTGAGAGAGAGAGAGAGAGAGAGAGAGAGAGAGAGAGAGGGAGCCAGAGCGAGACAGAGAGATAGCTAGCGGGACTCTATACTCCGCTCTGTGTGAGAGACTTGTTAATATTTCTAAGACAAATAAAAATAGTCCCATACTATTCTTTACCTCTCCTGTCACTACATGACAAATGGGAAGCTACTCCAAGATATAAAAACCGCTCGTCTACAAGTCTAATATATATATATATATATATATATATATATAACTCAACCACAAAGGAAATACAAAGTCTTTTATGACATTTAGTCATTTTATGACATTTGGTAGCAGCGAACGTATACGAACCTCGTCTACGAATCAACATTGAATTCCTACAAAATATCAAGATTGAAAACAAAAAGAATACCTCTCACAACCAACAACACAACCAGCTCCTGACAGTATTCTCTCCAACCAGCCCCCCTCCGTCTCCTCGATCATCATGCTGATGCAGAGGTGAAGGGATCACAAGACGCCTTGCGCAAGTAGTTTAACAAAATATTGATACGATCTTGCAACTTCTATGACGAACCAGCAAATCTACGGACATCGTCTCCGAATTAAAAGCAAATTTCTAAAAAAGCAGGCGAGACTCTACAAGATTAGCTTCAGCTCTACAGTGAATCCCTACAAAATACAGCCTACAAAACAACTCTATAATCTTCACGTAACTTCAAGCAGCAACAAGAAGAATATAAAACAAAGCAAGTAAAGAATAGGAGAGACCAACAAGCACACAAAATCCCCCACCACTCACTCCCGCCTACGCCTGACGCAGAGGTCAAGACACGCAGCAAAACACCAGAGCCACATTTATAACGCGACTTACTTACCTTTCTTCACCCAGCTTAAGCATCGCTACTCAGTATTCACCACAGCTACCAGTGTGGGAAGCCGACGTCACCATGTGCTGAGACGACAACACGTTAATCAACCCGCGAAGGACAACGCTATCACCACGTGCAACACCACTCACACCATTTCCTCCACAGTAAAAATTAGTGAGTTACATAGTTACTTCATTTATACAATACACAGTGATAGACAATAAGCTTCTGCACAAACATATAAAACGTGCTGTATAGTTACAGCTAAAATACACATACTTACTTCAGTTATCTGCATAACTCAAACACTAAATAATCACCAACAATAAATATTCTACACTGTATATATTCATTCATTTATTATAACATTTATTTACTACCAACGAGTGTTACCATTTATACCTACATAAAATACGTGTTACATACATACAGCTATACATTAATATATCTACAAAGTGATCAAGAAAATATACCATCACAGTTACTCAGTGAGCGATTAAAAGAACTGTATTTAACATTTATTAATTAAAGCTACGTAGTGGAATCATATAAATTAAGTTACAAGGTAAACCAGAAAAAAAAAAAAATGGCCAACACAAATGACGTTAGCAAGAGTGAACATCTTCAACACAATCGTGAAGACAATGATTTCCACACAGTGCTGACACACATATTACCCACGATAGGTACAAGTGAACAAGTCAGTGTATATAGTTAATACTGTATCTAGTGTATATATATTTTTTTTTTATAAAATAACAAAATGTGGGACTATATAATATCATTTTATACTCTCTGTGCAATATAAACTAAACTTTAAAAAAGTATCCCAAGGAAATTAGCCAGTAATTATGCAACCATGAACAACATAGAAAAAGCGTACACAAGTGAAGAAAAACAAACTATGGAAAATCAATACATACAAAAAAAAAAAAAAAAAGAGAAAGAAAAGTAAGAAAGAAAAAAAAGAGAAATAGAGAAAGATCACATAACAAACAAATGAAAATAAGTGTAAGTGTTACTACAAATACCAAAATACCACATAAACTACAAAAAAAAAAAAAAAAGCAAATTGTTGTCTCCACAAGCAAGTGGCATGACACATCATCACTATCATCGACCGTAGCATATGTTAGGACTGCAATTATTACTATTATGTAACTCCATATTATAATTATGTAACGACAAACGATTGCATTATGTTACACTTTGCTAATTATGTAACAGTTGCATTAACAAGATGTAACTTTTAGGTAACTTTAACTACAATTATGTAACTACAAACAATATGTACCAATTTATGTAACAGTTGCATTAACAAGATGTAACTTTTATGTAACTTTAACTACAATTATGTAACTACAAACGATATGTAACAATTATGTAACGACAAACGATTGCATTATGTTACACTTTGCCAATTAACAGTTGCATTAACAAGATGTAACTTTTATGTAACTTTAACTACAATTATGTAACTACAAACGATATGTTACAATTATGTAGTACCACAATGTTAGTACAATATTATAAGTCATACAATTATAGCACAATTCTGTATTACCAGTATCATCATACAAGTTAGGTGAAATAGACATTACTAAAGTGATAACTCTATGTAATGTATAACCTAGCAGTATTACCATTGCACAATTATATGCGTACGTCTGTTGTACATGCACGTCTTACAAAGTGTTATACAACAACCATTGCATTTATTCAAATATGTATACAACTTGTTTAAAATGTAATATTACTGAATAATCACTATTTACTATATTATATGTATACAATATTCATACAATTATGTTACTTTTACAATATTATGTATTTCACTTAATTAGCTTATAAGTTCATTACAATGTGTATATAATATGTATTAATATGTTAGGACTATTAACTGTCGATGGTACGCCATTTTCGCGCGGCCGAGCAATGTGTTAGGACTCCATATTAGAATTGCAAATCATAATAGATAGATAGATAAATAGATAGATAGAGAGACAGATAGAAGCAGGGAGTCAGATGATGAGAAGGTATTGTGTCTGCGAGAATCGAGCAGTGCTAAACATGCTTACACACTCTTAACTCGAGGAATGCTTGATAGGCACACAACAGCGCCTAGTGACCATACACACACATACACACATACTCACACACAGGTTTCTAGAACTTTCCACTCACAAGGAACACACGTGACACACCCCTGCTACACCAGAATTTAGGAAAGAGAGTGCAGAGGGAGGTTAGCCACAGAACAGGCAGGAGCAGAAGGAGACAAGCCTTAGAACAGGCAGGTCAGAAAAAGAAAGGGCTTAGCAACTTGAGAGAGAGAGAGAGGGAGCCAGAGCGAGACAGAGAGATAGCTAGCGAGACTCTATACTCTGCTCTGTGTGAGAGACTTGTTAATATTTCCAAGACAAATAAAAATAGTCCCATACTATTCTTTACCTCTCCTGTCACTACATGACAAATGGGAAGCTACTCCAAGATATAAAAACCGCTCGTCTACAAGTCTAATATATATATATATATATATATATATATATATATATATATATATATATATATATATATATATATATATATAAAACTCAACTACAACGGAAATACAAAGTCTTTTATGACATTTAGTCATTTTATGACAATGGGTATCACCTTGCCTGACAGTCTGTGCACGTTTCTTGTAGAACTCGTTTTGCAAGATATGGAAATTGATCACCTCAGTCCCATTGTAATGATTATTTTGTTCAACAAAATGCACCAGTTTATCAATGTATAAAGAAGCTTCTTTCCATGAAACTTCCATGACCACACCACTTGGCACTTAGACGCATTTGGTGCCCAGTTCGAATGTTTTAATTTTGATTTTTTTTCTTTTGGAGTTTTTGTCAGCCTTCTTCAAAAATTTGGATTATTGGGATTTTCGGATTATCAGTGTTCAGATTAATGGACTCTTACTGTATAATTATAATATACAGTATATCCACTGTGAGTTACCGAGGTGTCGGAACTAAATATTCACACTGTTTAGTACACCATGTCACTGAATCTTTAACTGGCTTTAGAGGCTGATTTAGGTACTGCACACTAAGAAGATGGATATTAAATTATGAAGCACTTACATTATACTGTATGGAAGACAATGAGTTTTCGTGCAGTAATCTGTGCCTATTCTAAAGCACTACCAGACCACCTGTCCTCAGATTTATTCTTTTCTTCCAGAATGTAGCATATGGAGTTTCGGGCAATTGCAAAATAATATGTTGTAGTGGAATCAAGCATCCTAATGCAAACATGTCGACTCTCATTGGTGTAAGGTGATGGTATTCGGGGCTTTGAACTCTTTGCAGACACCACAACAATGCTGCTATATTAACAGTATCTCTAGTAATGACAGGCAAACAACAGATATCCGCACGTTATGTTATTTCCAGCGGAATTTATCATACGTACCATGTTGTGAAGTAAAATATTAACTGTTTTGCGCGTGCACAAGTTAATAAGTTTTTCTGTGCCATGACGCATCGGCTTTTCTCCCCTCCCCCCCTGCCTGCCGCGCACTCCAGTAAAGTGTATTCTCAGCTTATTTTCACCACCCAAACATATTTATTTTGCCACAAAATCCACATATTCCTATTCGTCGATGTTTGTTCTACACGATAAGAAAAAAAAACACACACACACTATATGTACATCAGGGCCGTGCGAATAAACATTCAGGAACATACATCTCACTTTCCAACATCATAAGTAGAATGTTTACTAATTAATCTCTACATGCTATACCATCATTAGAAAGAGAATTTTATTAGCTTTCGAATACTGGAGGTTCCAGTTTGATAAGAGGTATGGTGTTCGAGAAATAAGCGAAAAAGTAAAACCCATTTCCGACAGACAACAGATTTTTTTTATTCAGGGAGCTCTAGTGAAAAACTTTTCTTGCCACTGTTATGTTTTTACTTTATCATCCTATGCAGAATTTCATGAGATTTCATTTGAGACCACAACCGTGATCCTAGGCCTAGTTTTCGAGAAAAATGCAAAAAACGACAGTGTACCTATGCCATGTTGTGACCGTAGGGTGGTTTCCTGCCTTCCTCTAAGCTACTGCATGTATTTCACCAATTCTTTGTACACTAGATATGCACACTATATTCACATGATTCACTGTCATTATTTTATGGTTGAATACTCACATTTGGTGCAAAGTAGAGGCAGTGTAGTTGATTATAAACAGTAGCACAAGCTTCGTTGGGCCAACGGCTGATAATGACTAGGGATGCTTCACAAACACCAAATTTCCTATTGCAAACATCAAATCTAATCACAACAGTGCCCAAACACAATACACAAGCACTACTAGTATAGTGAAATATGTTGCATGGCCAGGACGGGGGTAAGAGTGGAAATTTAAAGGGCCAAACTGCACAGTACCTCTCCCACTCACAGCTCATTTCGTATTGAATAACCTGTCCACTCTCTTGCCGGTATCAGGACCCACAGTTCCCAACTCATTACGTCTGACGAGGAGCAGGGAAGCTATGACACCTCCAAAAATGATGCCAATCGGCCAAAAACTTTTTCTCTGACGAATTTTTTTTTGCTTCAGTGACGACAAAAGTGTCAATGTGTAAGGGTGCAGCCACACCCTAATGATGACAAATGCATCATCGTGTATAAAGGGGTTAATATAATTATCCCACACCGAAAAGATACGGTAGGCTTCGTATGGGTGTAAGCTAATATCCAAAACACTAACACATGTCCCAAAACACTGGAGGGCGACCATGGACTCAGCAAAAGATGTTGGGGGACGGGGAGGGAGGGATATCTTTGTCCGGAAGGCTGATCCCGGTGTTGGTCACAATGTTTCGCTCTTCAACCAGCATTAGCAGTTCTCAATATGTTTGCCGCTAAAGCTGCTAAGGTAGGGTGTTAACATGTTGCTTATATGCCTTGAGTAATATATTGTTATGTCCCCACCCCAGACTGCCACAGGCTCCAACAGCAGTAGTCCAGGATAAGGACATTGCACAGTGAGTTGTTCTTCCAATGGTCAGCCTTTCGATGTACAACACACAAGCTCAGCTGAGGTGAAATAAACACTGGCTTCTTGAAGTTCACGGCCTTTAGTTTCCCAAATAATTCCACTTAATGCATTCCAACTTCACTTCACTGTTCTCACAAGCACTGGAGCTATACAAACTTTACTATCTGCTATTACAATTAATGCTTGACAATATTTCACTGTTATTACACTTGAGGCACTGAGTTCATTACCAGGCTAAGCGCCAAAATGGCTGCCAAGCTCTTACATGCACCAACAAGTAGCAAAACCATCCCTCTATAAGTTGGAACTAAAAAAAGGCTAAGAAACAACCTACAAAGGGGCCAAAATCCTGGTTAAGTAGACATGTGAGTTGCGCCGTCGCATCACACGACAAAAAAACTCATCCAGTTCTGCACTAGTGCTCAAGGTGGGAGACTGGGTCCAGAATTCCACCAGCTGTATGGTCGCTTTTCCGTTCAGCCTGTCCTATGTTCCTTACGTCGACTCCCCGTGGTGTTGAAACGAATGTGAGAGCATTAACGGGCTGTATCCCAGCCCCTTTCTTTATCCCCCCTTGAAGCTGGCCAGTCAGATACTCGGGTTGCACTGCAGCTAGCCAGTAAGCTGATGCCTGACACTGCTTTTACCAGCAGCTGTGAAGGGGAGAGGAGAAGGGACAGTACTGTTCTCTCACGTGCCTTGCAAGTGCTTTCTCATTATTATTATAATATTTTTTTAACCATTATTACTATTATTATTATTGCCATTGTGTTTGTGAAGTTATTGGTACGAGTAGCAGTGTGTGTGTGTGTGTGTGTGTGTGTGTGTGTGTGTTTTATTCAGGCAACTTTTTTTTTTTCATTCAGGTTACAAGGGTTTTCTAATAATGTCCTCATACATTGAATGCAGTGGGGGGCAAAATATTACTTTTTCACACTGTATCATCATGATTAATGACAGATAGCGCAAAACAGAGGTTATTGCAATAAAAATAATACCATGAGCTATATTTTTTTAAAAATCAAAATAACACAAGCGGTTACTTTAAACGCATTTTCTGGCATTTTGTAATTTTGGCACTTAGCTCGGTAACTTAATGCCTCACTGAATGCTTAACAACACTTCCCTGTTATTACACTTAATGCCTGACAACACTTCATTGTTATCACACAAGTACCAAAACTACACAAACTTCACTGCACTGAAAACCGACTGAACTTCACTCAAACTGAACTGAACCCCGACTAAACTTTACTCAACCTGAACTGAAACCCGAGTAAACTTTTTCTACGCTCTTCCCCATCCTTATATAAGCTTCCTATACTCTGGAGTTTTCTACATTCCACGAGAATAACAGTTGCCAATTCGGAGATATCAAAAACATGAAAAGAGTTTTCTTACATTACATAACACTGTAAATTATTTACCATACAAACTTAATTTCAATTACATAATTTCACAAACAGTCACATAAATAACACACTATTGAGAAAAAGAGCACAAAAAATAATGCACAACTTTTGAAATAACTACGCTCACAAACAGCAGGCAACCTGGCACTGGACTCGTACCTGAACTAGCTAGCGTAAACCTCAGGAAATGTCGAGCAAAATCTCGGCTACCTAACTGGCAAATCTCGCTTCTTAACAGTATTACATTTTACCATTTCCGCAGCCTAGTAGTATGTCTAATGACAGGCATATGGTGAATTTCCAAGATTTTTCTTGTGTTTACAGGTTGCAACACACCGCTGTGTTTGCTGCACTTGCTAAAGCTAAAACTATCGCATTTATTATGCATTTATTGACAAATTGTCATAAATATATCTTATAACCTTTCCATCCCCCTACCTATGGTCAGTGATTTTCGGCACAATTATGAAGTACTCTCTCTCTCTCTCTCTCTCTCTCTCTCTCTCTCTCTCTCTCTCTCTCTCTCTCTTGCAACCAGTGACATTCAGAGAAAGAGGCACAAATTATGATGAGGTTTCTTCAAGTGACAGACTCTATCCACGGCAAGGAAAGTACAGTCGGAGACATATATTCGCGTTAGGTCAGCAGTTATGAAATGAGTGTCTGGCAATACTGTATGGAGAAGAGGTGACAGATATGCATTTATGTGGCCTATGTTTAACATTCGGGGACCTACCCCAAACATAATCTTCTCTGTGTTATGTATGTAATAATATGAAATAGTTTCATAATCATTTGATATATATATATATATATATATATATATATATATATATATATATATGTTTGTATATATACGTTTAAATGGGTTCAACAGTTTGTAGGTTAGGTACATGTACACCCACTAAAACATTTATCGGCATCCCTTGCTTCCATACCCTTTACAACTACCACCGGCACAGAAGCCGTGAATGAGTGTCAAGGGTTGGTACACCTGATCCCCCCCTCCCCAATTTCTCTGTCTCTCTCTCTCTCCAGATAGAGTATAACTCCAATAGTTTCATGTATATAACGGATAATTCATAGCAATAGACAATACTGTACTCAAAAGGTCTCAACACTTTTTCCACTAGATAATATTGTAAATAGTGCAATCTGTCTGCCTGGCACCCATCGTATTCAAGGTTACCACCTTAGGGTTTTCTTACACGCTGTGATACGATGGCAATTACCTTTAGCATTTTAAGAGTGGGTTTAATGGCAGACTTTATAGACCTAACCGTCCAGCATATACAACATCCCATGAAGAACACGTATAAAGTACTGTATATACAATATGTAGGTAAGTATTGCTATAAAATTAACCACATCAGTGACACATGAAGAAGTGCATGAATTATGAAACTGAAAATGGCATATCGCCAGTTGGCGAAGATGATAATATCATGGAGGAGATGGTTGGTAGCATATTCGTTTATTTTAGGAAAGGCTTTTACTTCAGACGTTTCTCGATTTGCATATAATGTGAGGAATGTGTTTCCTATGAAATTGCTTCAGCTTGGACAATGTGAAGATCGAATGAGCAGTGTTCATAATTCAAGTGGCTCCGGGTTTTTCGTAACACTTCCTACATAGCAATTTATTCTGCACATTACACATCAGCATCCTCGTTTATAATTTTTATGAAAACTATTTTGATACTCAGGCTCTCTGAGTAACGTAAAATGCTGTGATAATGTGCAAAGTAAATTGCTTAGTAAACGGTGTTGCGAAGCATCTGATGCCATTATGAATACGGACCTAAGGCTTGGCAGATCAGGGATACCAACCAGGCACGTTAACTCAGGAGATTATTTGCAGATCTTTCGTCCGGTGTGTCAGATTATATCATGCTGAAAGAGTGCTGATAATTTTTTTTTACTAGGTGTACATGGGTGTTTAATTACAGTTTGTTAGTGCATGAGTATTTACATTAATCGCGTTTGTAGTCAGTGACTGCTTATCCATGTGTGTGTGTGTGTGTGTGTGTGTGTGTGTGTGTGTGTTTATTCTTCCCTCCCTGCCTCCCCTCCCTTAATACTGTACCAGTGACACAGTAAGAAATTGGAAAGGAAGGGCGAATGATTCTTTCGCCTCCCTTTCGATATTCAGTGGGGAAATTTTGATTATACAGTATATTCACTTTACTTTTACAGAGGTCGTTCTTAGTTATTTCCCTCACTAATGGAACAAACCACTTCATACTTATGTGTTTCTATAATACTACATGACCTCATGGAGTGAGATGTGTTAATTTTTTGTATCACCAGAGTGCTTCAGATTTGCAGCTGCCAACCAAATTAAGCAACTTACTTCCATCAGAACCACCACCACCACCACAACCCCGTTACCATCATAACCACACCATCACCATAATAGCTCCAGCGCCACAGCTTCACCATCATCATGACGCCATCTAATCCTTCTCCATCACAAAAGAGGAAAGAGCATGATTTAATAGTACATGTTATAATAATATTATCTTGATATTTTGTGTAGTACTGTGATCCCCATGAACTGGAGTGGGCTTAGGAGCTGATGTAATATTTAGCTGATTTAGGAGCTGATGTAATATTTGATTCTGCCAATACATCCAAGCTCATTTTTCATTTTTTCTTTTTCACATCTTCGTCATTAGCTCTCGTCTTTTCTTCTCTTCATTAGCCAACATCTTGTTTCCCTTTACATTATTCACATTCATTATGACATTTTTTTTTCCAGTTTTCATTAGAGCGTTTTCTCTTTCCTCTCAGCCTTGTATTTCGTTACTCATTAACTCCTGTTCATTGCAGTCATTTGCACTTCTCTCACTGCTCTGCTCTGCCCCTCCCAGACTTCAGCCATTACCAGGAGCTGTCGGATGTGGCAGAAGAGATCCGAGAGGCCTCTCTCAGGAAGTCTTAGAAAACTGAGTCATATGTAATGTATTTCAATTCAGTTTTATATGACGTGAGGCAAATAATATCCATTCTCATGTCCTTTGACCAATATAAGAAAGCCTTGGTTTAATCACGTTTGTTCTAATGCTGTCCGTAACAAGGAGAGGGCCTATAAAAGGTACCAAAGCCAACCCATCCCTGAATCTTATTTTTTTTTTTTTTTTGTTTCTGCCCGGAATCGTGCTAAGTCTGTTCTTCGCTCTGCTAAAACTAATTTTATCCGTACTAAATGCTCTCAACTCTCCAACTTGAATTCTTCTCGCTCCTTCTGGCACCTTGCCAAAAACTTTTCTAACAACTTTACCTCATCATCCTTCCCTCCTCTTTTCTACTCTGATGGCTCTGTTGCTATTTCTTCTACTGATAAAGCAGATCTCTTTGCTCAGACTTCTCCTCCAGTTCCACCTTCGATGATTCCGGTGCTGTTCCTCCATCACTTCCTCCCTCTGACTTCCTCATGGCTGACATTAAAATTTCTTTAGCTGAAGTATTCTGCCATCATTGGCCTCAATACTAACAAGGCATATGGGTCTGATGGAGTCCCTCCTGTTGTCCTCAAGAACTGTGCTTCTGTGCTTACACCCAGCCTGGGTAAACTATTTCGCCTTTGTCTTTCAGCTTGTACCTTTCCTTCTTGCCAGAAGTTCTCTCTCATTCAACCAGTCCCAAAGAAGGGTGACCATTCCCAACCTTCTAACTATCGTCCAATTGCTTTAACATCCTGTGTCTCAAAAGTTTTTGAGTCGATTTTTAACAAAAAAGTTTTAAAGCATCTTTCCTATCACAACCTCCTTTCAGATCGTCAGTATGGATTCCATTAGGGACGCTCCACTGGCTATCTTCTCACCTACCTTTCAGACTCCTGGTAATCCTCCTTTTGGGACTTTGGTGAAACCTTTGGCATCGCACTTGACATCTCAAAGGCTTTCGATCGAGCCTGGCATAAATCTTTCATTTCTTAATTGCCCTCTTACGGTTTCTATCCTTCTACCTGTGCCTTCATCTACAGTTTCCTTTCTAGTCGTTCTATAGCCGCTGTTGTAGACGGCCATCGTTTTTCTCCTTGATCTATCAACAGCAGTGATCCTCAGGGCTCTGTCCTATCACCAACTCTCTTCCTTTTATTCATCAATAATTTTTTAAGCTGTACATCTAACCCTATCCACTCGTACGCTGATGATTCCACCTTTCACCTTTCCATTCGGTTCCCGCAACGTCCATCCCAGCAGTTACTTCAGCAAACAAGGGATGAGGCTATGGCACACCTAGTGTCTGACTTGGCTCGTATCTCTGATTGGGGTAAAAATAATCATGTTGTTTTTAATGCATCAAAGACTCAGTTTTTACACCTATCAACCCGACAGAATCTTCCACAGGTATATCCACTAATGTTTAATAATGTCCTGCCAAACCTGCATCATCCTTGAACATGCTTGAGGTTTCACTCACTTGGGACTTATCTTGGAAAGATCATACTCGTATAACATCTCTTGTAAAATCTGCTTCCAAGAGATTAGGTGTGCTAAGCTGACTCCGTACCTTCTTTACTCCTGCACAGTTGTTGACTTTACACACGGGTTTTATTCCCCCCTGTGTAGAGCACAACTCTCACGTGTGGAGAGGCTTCCCACATACAGCTCTTCTCAATAGGGTGGAGTCAAAGGTTTTTAGTGTCATTAACTCTCCTCTTACTGGCTCCCGTCAACCTCCGTCTCTTTGCCGCACTATTGCATCTTTATCTCTTTTCTATCGCTACTTCCATGGTCACTGATCCTCTGAACTGTCTGCTTGCATCCTTCCACCTCTGTGACGGGCGTGTAGCACCCGTCTAGGAACAAACTCTCATCCCTTTTCTGTCCAGCTCTCTAATGCAAGAGTTAACCGTTACTCCCAGTCCTTCATTTAAGCAACGCGTCAACTCTGGAACTGTCTCCCTCTGTCTGTATCTCCTACTTCCCATGATCTCAAGTCTTTCAAACGCAGTGTGTCCAGGCATCTCGAAATGAACAGATCTTGATTTTGGCTCACTTTTTTTATATTTTCTTTTTTTCTTGGAAGGAATTGTTTGCGGACTCCTGGCCTTTGTTTCCTTCTTATTCACACACAAAAATGTAGATGAAAATAGCCACCTAACACGCAGTATCGTTTATTTAGGTTATGTGACGATTATATCTTTTTCCCTAGAGTAGCAAGAGCGAACTATAGAAAGCCATTATCCTGAACACAGCGAAGGATAAACGGTTGGTGGTGGACTATTACGCTACAGTTGTGAAAAAAATAATAAAAAAAGTTAAATTAAACATTTGGATATATCGAGATAGAGAGACAATAAGAGAGATGCTTTATGGAGAAAAATAGTCGTCGCGATAAATAGGCATTAGAGAGAGAGAGAGAGAGAGAGAGAGAGAGAGAGAGAGAAAGGCCTTTTAAAGTCTCTCCAAGATATTATTAAATCATACTTATCAGCCATAGTAAATAACTCTCTCTTCCTTCATATACTGACATCACATCCCTCATACGTTAACCATTGCTTTCATATACCTCTCAATCATCCTATAGCATTCATTCACCTCAACCCTCATACATTCACCTCCACCGTAATACACTCACTGCTCAGCTTGCATTCACTGCCTCAAACCCTACTAACCCAAGTTCAGCAACGCATCTCCAGCCCCCTCACTCCACTTCTATATAACCGCGATGGTGTTTCTTTTTCATCTACGAGTTTTTCCTCTGTCAACTGGATATGATTTTCTTACATATGATTTTCTTATAACTTCTGCAGGATCTCTCTCTCTCTCTCTCTCTCTCTCTCTCTCTCTCTCTCCTATATCAGTATGAGTGGAGGTACTGAACTCATCGGTTGAAGTGCTGCTGAGGTCGGCAGTAAAACTTGGACGGGGTGGAAATAGGAGAATTAAACAATCCAAAGATATGAAGAGCAACCTGGGCTTTGGAAGTTGGAGGAGGAAAGCCAGGCATAACCAGAAAAGAGTAGGTGGCCCTCCATATCTTATATATATCTTATATATATGCTAACAGTATGTCATTGGTATGAATACAAATGCTGTTAGCATATATTAGCATTATTATGAAAGAACACTTTGCAAGGATCACCACGTCTTGAATTCGAATTTCAGATTTAGATCGCTGGCAGACCGGGTGGCAGACCGGGAGGAGAACACAGTAAACTGGAATGTCGATAAATACATTCCATCTATTTTTTTTGCGAAATACAACCATGTTCTAAATTTCACTGTTGAACTATGACTGTCGAACCTTGGGCGGTCACAGGCACAGAAGTGTGTCAGCATATCTTACTCGTAACTCCATTTTTTGTAACAGATGAAGTTGAATCTGGACGGTGACATGAAGTTCACAGCAACACTTATCTGGTCTTAATCGAAATGTCGTTGGAGGCTTCTTAGTATCTCCCCCCTCAGTAATGCACTATATACTTTACAACTCGATATCCACATTACTATTACAGAGGCAGAGTATGCGATAACAAAACTATAGAAAACACCAAACAACAGAATGGTCATGTGAAATGCGCAAAATTTATTGCTCAAGAAGTGATGCTACGAAACCTCCCATATCACTAAGAATACCAGTTTTAGTGCAAAAAATAATCAATTGTTATTGAAACAGAAAATCATTTACATGTGTCAGTAATAAAGATCCTGCAGTTGAAGTAATATTCTGGTTTAATGAGAAAGAAGAGGAATGCATGACTTAAGATAAAACGGAGGAGAAATTATAATACATGAGACACCTGAATATATACTTCGAGGAAAAAGTTAAAGTTTTTCTAGACTAACACAAAAAAGTGCACGACAAACATACAATGTAGAATACACACACACACACACACACACACACACACACACACACACACACACACACACACACACACACACACACACGAACATACACAAACACACACATAAACATACACAAACACACACATAAACATACACAAACACACACATAAACACACACAAACACACAAACACAAACACAAACACAGACACACGTACACAACACACACGTACACAACACACACACACACACACACACACACACACACACACACACACACACACACACACACACACAAAACAAACACACACATAAACTCAAAGACAAACACACAAACACACACAAACACAAACACATACAGACGCAAACACACACAAACACACAAATGCGTAAACACACACACACACACACACACACACACACACACACACACACACACACACACACACACACACACACACACACACACACATTTACAAACTGCTCTTGCCTTTCGCTGTGTGAATGAAAAGATAAGAACTAGCGGCAGAATTCCAAGAACGAGGAGGAATGGGAGAGATTGAGAGGGCTTTGTGGTGGGGGAGGAGAGTAAAATATTACAGTGCAGTGATTTGGCTGAAGTAGAGAGTGAGGACGAGATGGGGAATGAGAGAAAAGACCAAATGACCAGGAGAGAGAGAGAGAGAGAGAGAGAGAGAGAGAGAGAGAGAGAGAGAGAGAGAGAAGTGCAGCAGTATAGTAGGGTATGAGTACCTATAACGAAACCTGCACGAGCAATACATAATAGAAAGAGGGGGATGCAGAGAAATAGAATGAAACAGAGGGGAGGGAAGTTTCCATAGAATGGAGAGCAGAGAAGAGCATGACCAAAAAAAATAATTTAGAGTGAAGGTTTTCAAAACAGAGGTAGAGATAATTGTTGGAAAGAGAGAAATATAGAGGAGGTAAATATATTAATGAGATAAAGAATGGAGGAAGATACTGTGGTCGACGCGGTTATGATGGCTGATATGCATCAAGGAAGAATACAGTGATGCATGAGTGAAATATTATACACTGAAGTGTCACTGAAGAACAAAAGGCAAAGAAGAGGCAGCTCAGTTTGAAGAACTTAAGCTGATGAGGCAGGGTGGGACAGAGTTGGATGCTATCGGCTGAAGGACAGGGTCTCTCTCTCTCTCTTTCCCTCTGAACGAAATATATGCACAGCCTCTGATGAGTGCACTGGAGAATAGGGCGTCTTCACGCAGTACGGGCAAAGCAACGCTTAACAACATTGGCTCAAGTAGGGCTGACAGAGAACTGGTGTCCATTGAAGGCCCCCTGTCTCCATCTTAGTTGTTGGAGATTCTATCCCGGATCTCTTGATAATGAACATCACGAAAAGAACATTCTTCCGACTGAGGTACCATGGATACTTGAAGGATATGTTCTGTTAATAATTGTCACTAACACGATGAATCTGCCACAACTCCAGTCACACTATCATCATAATTTAAACATTTTTTCTGTTGATGCTCACTTTACTTTTAAAGTTAATTTTTAACATGCCTCAGCTCTTTTATTTTCCATTCATTATTAAATAGAATTCTTATTACTTACTCTTAGGTGCTGTTTAAAGGAATGTCATGACATGAATGCTTTTGTGAATGTAACACAGTTTTGAACGTTATTGTGGCACCAAATCTGGTGTGTGTGTGTGTGTGTGTGTGTGTGTGTGTGTGTAGCTGAGAAAAAGAAAGAGGCTGTACGGTAAGCTGTAGCTAAACAATAGTTGGAGAATGTGGGCGATAATGGAAGGAGTGCGTCGAGAATTATTTGAAGAATTTGTTAAAGATATGTATTGTTTGATAAGTTCGTATGGCTAAATTCCAACCTATGGAAGGGAAAATGGAAGCGAGTAATCCTGGGTGAATACAAAAGTACGTTTGAGTGGCATTACCAAAAACAATATGATAACTGTCATGAGTGATCTAAATGGAAAAGTAACTGCTGATATATTAAGAGGGAATGGCTGTATGTAGGACGATGGGAATAAATGAGAGGGAACTCTTTAGTGGAGGTTCGTGAGGGAAAAAGGGGATGCATTGCCAACATTATTATTATTATTATTATACACCCTGGGGGTAGGGGGTTTCAAGAATACTCCCCCAGTATCCCTGCTTGTCGTACGAGGCGACTAAAAGGGTTGGTGGTGGGTTAGTGCCCCACCCTGTGAAAAGAACTAACTAAACAAGCGAATAAGGCGCCTCGGACCAGGATGGACCATACGTTGACGACTAAGGAACGGACAAAAGACATTCTGAGGGTGGGGACATGGAGTGTGAGAGGAGTGAATGATGAAGTGAAAGAGAGAGATTATTCAGGTGCTTGAGGATGCAACAGTGGATATATGTGGATTGACTGAAACTAAATGGAGAGGTGAAAGGGTGAGAGAATGGGAATATGGTTTAGGTATATGTGCGGGAGTTAATGAGAATGAGAGGGCAAGAGAGGGAGTATGTCTGATGATAGGCAAGAAGTGGAAGGAGAATATAAGAGAGTATGGAACAGTGGGTGCAAGGATTGTATGGGTGAGGATGAAAGTAGGTATACAAGTGTGGGCGACTGTATGTGTGTATGCTCTGACAGAGGACCGAGTGGCAAGAGTGAAAGATGAGTTTTGGGAGAGAGTAGAAGCATGTATGGACAAATTTGAGAGGAGCAAGAGAGTGCTTTTGATTGGAGACATGAATGGCAAAGTTGGGAATGTACGAGTGGATGGAGTGATTGGTCAGTGGGGTGTGCCAACTGAATTAGATGGGAATGGTAGTGCTTTGGTGAACAGCTGTGCTGGTAAGGGGTCGACAATAGCCAACACCTACTTTCGGCATAAGATGATCCACCGGTATACATGGAGAGTAATGAGGAGGATGGATGGTGAACTTGTTGAACGAAAGGCTATGACAGACTACGTGTGTGTGGATGAGCGAATGAGAAGACAAGTGTTGGATGCAAGATTGTGGAGAGGGTGGGGGAATGGAGTCTCAGACCATCACTTAGTGATGGGCAAGATAAAGCTGCAGAAAATGGTTAAGGAGACGAAGGGGAAGACAGAAGGAAACAGCTCCTGTGAGAAGAGTGGAGAATTTGCAAGATAGTGAGAAAATGCCAGAGTATAAGAGTATAGTGGAAGAAAGATTGGGAAGGCATGAGCTAGAGCAGATGGAAGGGGTGGAAGACCTCTGTAAGATATTCATGGAAGAGATAGGTGTAGCATATGAGGAGGAGATGCAAGGGTGTGCAAGGGACAGCATGGTGGAATGATGAGGTGAAACAAGCTGTGGAATAAAAGAAGGCATATAGTGAATGGTTAGCGAGTAGAGGTAGGGGAGAAGATGAGAGAGAGAAGAGAGAGGTATATGTGAGCAGGAGAAGGGAGGTGAAGAGACTGGCGAAGGAGAGTAAGAAGAAAGTGGATGAAGGGTTTGGGAGGCATCTAAGTGTGAAATGGAGGGAGAGTAAGAAATTGTTTTGGAAGGAGGTAAAGAAAGTAAGACAGTGTGAAAGGGGATATAGTAGGGGAGTGAAAGATAGGAATAATAGATTGTTGGTCAAGAGAGAGAAATTGAGGAGATGGAAGGAGCACTTGGAGGATTTGTTGAATGTAGAGAGTGAGAGTAATGTGAGTATAAGTGGTTGGGGAATGGCTGGGAGAGGAAGAGATGAGAGGAGGGAGGAAGGGATCAGTAGGGCGGAAGTAGTGGAAGCAATGAAGAAGATCAAGATGGGAAAGGCCCCAGGAATTGATGGAATGTGTGGTGAAATGCTGAGGTATGGGGGTGAGATTGTTGTGGAGTGGATATGGAAGTTGTGTAGATTGGCTTGGGAATAGGGAAGGGTTCCAGAGGACTGGAAATCAGGTATAATTGTTCCTTTATACAAAGGAAAAGGGGAGACAGAAGTATGTGGTAACCATAGGGGTATTTGCCTTCTTAGTGTGACTGGTAAAATATATGGTAGAATACTCATTGATAGGGTTAAGCATATGACAGAGGAGCTAGTTGGAGAAGAACAAGGGGGATTTAGGAAGGGAAAAGGGTGTGTAGATCAAATATTTGTTCTAAGATGTTTAGTGGAGAAGTATCTAGAGAAGGGAAAGAAAGTGTATGCTGCTTTCATGGACTTGGAGAAAGCTTATGACAGAGTAGATAGGCAAGGTATGTGGAAGGTATTAAGAATATATGGGGTGGAGGGGAAATTGTTGAATGCTGTGAAGAGTATGTACGAAGGAGCAAGGGCTACGGTGCGAGTGGATGGTGAGCTGAGTGAGTTCTTTGATCTCAATGTGGGACTGAAACAGGGTTGTGTGATGTCTCCATGGCTGTTTAATATATACATGGATGGAGTTGTAAAGGAGGTGCAAGGTAGGGCAGTGGATGTGGGGGTGGCTCTAATGAATGAGGGTGAGATTTGGAAGATTGCGGTGTTGCTGTTTGCTGATGATACAGTATTGTTGAGTGAAGATGAATGGGAGTTGCAAGGTTTGGTGAATGAATTCGGGACAGTTTGTCGGAGGAGGAAGCTGAAAGTTAATGTAAACAAAAGTAAAGTTATGGTGTTTGGGAGGAATGAAGTCACAGAATGTATAGTGAAGTTGGATGGTGAGGATATGGAGAATGTGAGTGCATTCAAGTACTTAGGTGGTGTGATGAGTAAGGATGGAACTTTGGGGGATGAAGTGCGTGAAAGGGTACAGCAGGGAAGGAAGGTTGTTGGTTCACTGAAAGCAGTGATGAGAAATAGGGAGGTGAGTATGGAAGTTAGGAAGCCACTGCATGATAGTATTGTGATCCCTACCCTGACGTATGGAAGCGAGGCGTGAACCTTGCAAGAGGGGAACAAGTCAAGAGTGAGAGCAGTAGAAATGAGTTACTTGAGAGGAGCATGTGGAGTGACATGGAGGGACAGCTTGACGAATGAAGAAGTGAAGGAACGTTTTGGGGTGGATGTGGATGTGGTTGAGAAGATTAGGAGAACACTGAGGTGGTTTGGACATGTGGAGAGAATGGAGAATGAAAGACTGACTAAGAGGGTGTATGTAGGTGAGGTGGAGGGAGGGAGAGGGAGGGGTAGATCGAGGATGAGGTGGAGGGATGGAGTTGAGAGGTATATGAGGGAAGGGGGGGGGGTGAGTTGGGGGGAGGGTAGTCAAATGGTGGGTGACAGAGCGACTTGGAGGCGTTTTGTCTGCGGCCACCCTTGGCGGGATTAGGGCGTCTGGCTATAGATAGATAGATAGATTATTTTTTTTATAGCACAAACTGATGCTTATGGAAACGTGATTGGGGGAAGAAAAGAGTACATGGGGCCATAATCAGGAAGTAGAACGCAGACATCAATTTCGTGTATATGTAGATGAAGTATGAACACAAGATCAGTTAGTGATGTGCCATGTGAGATTACTATTTACACTGATCAGCGTAACACTGAAGCGTCAGTCTAGACGTAATGGGGAAATGCGAATATTGGAGATACTACAAGGAAACAATTGCAGGAAGAAGCACTACGAATATAGTGTTAAAAAACTTCAGCATGTGTTATTAACACACTTGATCACTTGCTGTGTGAAAGTCTAGCACAACAGGAAAAAATTTATTATATTCCCGTAAAGAGGAGGACCGAGATTCTGAAAAGGATGCTACCAGAGCAGCTGCGAGGCATTCATACAGAATATATATTGACGATCACAAAGGAAATTTTGAAAGGTATGATATTTTTTAAGTTCTCTTAATGATGAATTCAGACAGCGAGAAATACACATAATCAAAGCAAGTGGGTGAAGCGTAGTGGTCGAGAAAGGTCTCCCTTCTCCTGGCAAGCTGTTTGATTAATCCATTACGGTGACAATTTTCCTACTTTGTTTTGGTTACCCCGAGTTAGTTTTTATTAAGCTACCAGTAGATCTTTTTACAACCAAGATTGGACACAATCTCCATTTCCATTACCCCTCCATAATATATATATATATATATATATATATATATATATATATATATATATAACACACACACACACACACACACACACACACACACACACACACACATATACACACCACACACACACACACACATATATATATATATATATATATATATATATATATATATATATATATATATATATATATATATATATATATATATATATATATATATATATCCATCATCATCATCATCAACCATAACTAGTCCACTGCTGAACAAAGGCCTCCCCCAACCTTTTCCACGAATTCCTTGACTGAGCCAATCTTTGCCCGGTTTCCCTGCAAATTTCTCTATCTCATCTCTCCATCTCCTGTCTGGCCTTTTTCTGCTACGCTTACATTCTCTTGGTGTCTAGTCAGTAAACCTCTTGCTCCATCGGTTATCCCTTATTCGATCTATCTATATTCTGTATATATATATATATATATATATATATATATATATATATATATATATATATATATAAAATATGAGAACAGGTTGATCCATATTACGATGGCTCTCTCACTGGAGACGTTGAGAGCAATTTTCTTGTAAGAAATAATTATTTTTATAGATAGCAATTGAGGGCAATTTTCAATGTCTAATTTGCTTCAAAAAATAGGGAATCATATCGACTCTGGGTAAGCGTAAATATACAGACGGAAAAAGGCAGTTCGGGATTGATGGCAAAAGTAGAATATCTCTTTATATCATGACTTTACAGTACTCTAAACCTTTTATAGTGACTCTGAATTATGTTTTAAATAATTTTCAAATGTTTATTTAAATTTCGGCCGTATTAACTATTGCACTGTAAATTAAATTAAGTAGCCTAATCTATGTCGAATTCTACAACACTTGCTCCACGCATCTTCACCAGCTCTAGCTGCAAACGAAAGCTTGGTTCTGGTACTATTGTGTGTTTTCTTTGTCAATACAGCACGCCAGTTTATCGCGATGTTGTCACTTGTGGTAGTTAGCGGAGATGGAGTGTGGCGAGGGACGGTAAAATGAGAGCAGGGGAAAGCGGGAGAGGTGAGGGTAAGGTAGAAGAGCGGGACTGGCAAAGGGCAACAACAAAATAAGCGAAACACAGGAAAAAAAAAAAAAATCCAGCACTAGAAGCCCCACCAAGCGGGGATTCACACCAGGCCTGAGCCGATACAAATCTAATGCGGCTCGGAATATGACCTTGACCTGCTTTCACCAATTTCAACCTCTCAGGAGATTTTCATCCCTACTACACACCTGTAAAACTTGCAATGATATTTTGAGTGGTCGCAAAATTATTTTGGTATCAGACACACAGACCTTGGCCTACTTTCACCAGTTACGAACTCGTAGGAAACTTTAATCCCTAATCTTGAGCGGTTGCGAAGTTATCTTGGTAACAGACACACAGACCTTGACCTACTTTCACCAATTTCGAACTCGTGATCGATTATATTCTCTACTACACACCTGTACAATTTTGTGATGATATCTTGACCGATTGCGAAGTTATTGTGCTAACAGAAACACAGATACACACACAGGCAAATTGAAAACACTACCAGCTTCGCTATCGCGGCTGGTAACTAAGAGCATCGAAAGAGGATCTTAGGCGTGTTGGTTGGTCGTTTAAATTGATTAACGACTAGAGACAAGGAAGCCAAAATGGTTAAGGCTATTTATTCTGCAATATTGTTCAAAGTAATTTATGAAACATAACCGAGTAGGGGAGGGCTGGCAGATAATGACATAGTCGTCTGAAGGTAGTAAGAATAAATTGATAGAACAACTCACCGAACAGAAAGGTTTAATGGCAAATTACTTTATTTTGGGGAGTGACTTACTGGAAAACATTTCATGAGTTTTGGAGGAGAACGTGCTGTAATATATTTCATAATTCATTGCTTTCCTTCTTGTGTTTCTTTATATAAAACCAGACAAGTTAAGGACATATTTGCTAAATCTACCAGAATGATGATTAAAGCAGGTGTAGAATTTGTAGAAACAGAGAAGAAGGCAGCTTACAAGGGAAGAGGATGTGCCAAAAACTGGAGTGATGACGGGAAAAGACACTGCCATTGTAACACTTACAAGTGTTGAGGCCTGGGAAAAAGCTGTCATAGTCTATCTATCTATTTGTCTATAGCCAGACGCCTTAATCTCGTAAGAGGTGGCCAAACAAATCCCCTCCATGTCGCCGTATCACCTGCTATTACGCTGCCATCCTCCGAACTCACGACCCTCTTACTCATATACCTCTCCCCTCTACCCCTCCATCTTATCCTCAGTCTCCCCTTCCCTCTCCCTCTCCATAGTCAACAATATTTATCTATTTATTTTAGGGACGGCTATTCTGCCGTGCACCACGAATCGCTGTTTGTGCCCGGCTGCTTTTTTGGTGGAGTTGTCAGTAGAAATAATTTTCACGATAATTGCTGATGAATAACTATTTATAAACTCATGTACAAATATAAATTCGCGGCATACCCAACAGTCCTGTGACACACATGACGTGAACGAAATTTCAACGAGAGCTGGACGACAACTCCCTCAGTTCAGTTTCAAAACATTTTCCCTGCAGTGGTGACTGAATGTATAATGAGAACAGCACAGTTTTAGAATAACTAGTAAAAACTAGTTAAGGATTTTTACCAGAGGACGATCATCTCGACCACAGGAAAAAAAAAAAAATATTATCTACAGGAGACATGCAATGAACAGACCCACTCGAAAACTTATGGGCTGATAAATACCCCCACACCAGGCCGCAGCTATAATAAACACATCCACACCAGCTCCCACCTACAGTAAATACACCCACACCAGATCCCAGCTACAGTAATTACACCCACACCAGATCCCAGCTACAGTAATTACACCCACACCAGATCCTATCTACGGTAAACACACCCACATCAGCTCGCAGTTATAGCCAACATACCCACACCAGACCCAAATTATAGTAAGCATATCCACACCATACAGCATAATAAAACACAAACCGGACAGTTCCCAGTATATTGTCGTTGCTGCTCCTGTTGTGTGTGTGTGTGTGTGTGTGACCCATTCTCTCAGAAACTAAAGTACTTGTAGGAATGATAGCGTATCACTTCCAAAAACTGTACCACCGCTTAAAAACGCATCTTCGACCAGGCGATTGATGGCTTCACAAAGAGCTGTTTTGCAGTGCGCGTTCTTTCCCATTACAAATATTTCTGTATGAATTGAGGTTTACTGTGTTATATAACGTTCCTTTTGTACGTTGTACTGATAAGAACAACCTACATGAACTTTCATAAGACGTAGTGAAAATTATTTTTAAACGATTCGTTCACAGTATCATGTTGTAAGGACGAAAGTTTCAGATATTTCTGGGATAAAGTGTAACTTTACAATGAACTCTCATGATCTCAAGTCAATAACACTTTGTGTTGTTGTCCGAAGGAAGAGAAGAATGAGGAATTTAGGGGGGTGAGGGTGAGGATAAGAAGATAGTGATGGAATGTAATTGGATGATCCGGATGGCCATGAAGAGTATGGATAAAAAGGTACGGTTTAATCATCTCCATAAGAGCGGGCCACCCTGACCTAAATATATTCGTCCAGAGGATGGGAAAAAAAAATAAAAGACGTAATGATATTCAATGGTTAAATAATGATTGAATTTTGCGTATCGTTCACGAAATATCCTCCTTAAATTAAATGAAATCTGGGAGCAGGATTGTGCAGTGTAAAACAGTGTTTACTAATATTTCCAGGGGGATGTAAAATGGTCTCCACACAACTACCTTACACTGACATGCTTCTGTGTAAATACCATGATGAATAATGAACTAACAAATATACAGAATCTCAAAACTACTAGTTTATATGGTCTGATCTGTTTCTTCATAAAACCCATTAAACACACACACACACACACACACACACACACACACACACACACACACACACAAGCACAACTGAAGAGGGTGTCCGGGGCTATTGGTCAAATTAACTATTGTGTCAAGATTGATGGAATGTAGTTATGAAGTAATGGAATGAAACCAAATTGAAAAGACGTTTTTAAAAAAGAAGAAAGAAACGGCAACAACAAAGGAGCACTCAACACCTTGGTGTGGAGATCTAATAGTGGTTATAGTGCTGGACCTAAACAAAATATTCTGTTACTTCAGCGGCAACGGGCAGGGAATGGGGGGGACAGAGGTAAAAAGTCCTTCAGATATTTCATATACTCGTACATGAGGACGGGTGGCAGAATATGGGTAGTGTGGGTGCACAGGAGAGGAAGAGACGGTCTTATATAGTGTTGAGTGGAGTGGCAGAGAGGAGGTAATACTCCTTGTGAAAATAAACGTTGTAACTTGGACCGTAAAGTAGTGCTGTTATATTTAATTAAAAGTAGTCCTAGAACCAGAAGGGAAGTAGTAAGCCATAAAGAACAAAGTAAAAATGAAACCGTCCTCGAGTATGAATGTATGTATGCATGTTTCAAACGTATGTGCGACAAACTAACATGGAATGTTAAAACAAAAAGCCACTTTAGTCCATATGACGCAAGAAAACAACAAAACCTGCATCGACATCCCTTCTTATTAATAATACTCTGTGGCTACACCACCACCGGCAGGGTTAATTTAACCAGTATTAATGTCAGCATTCCAGTAACAGCCCCTTTCTTTTTGGTCTCTTTCTCCCCTGCTGTGTCTGCTGTCTGCCCTGCTGCCTTTCCCAAACCCGGCAGTCTATTCCCTCCTCTGCTGCCTCTACCCTACCCTGATGTCGGTTCCCCTCCCTGATGGGTCTCCCCTACTGAACAGTATGTTCCCTCCCCTACTGCTTTTCCCCTGACTTGCAGTCTGTTTGCTCTCCCTTACAGTCTGTTCCCTGCCTTGCTGCCTCTCTCCTGAATTGCAGTCTCCTTGCTCCCCGCTGCAGTCTGTTCCCTCCCTTCCTTCCTCTCCTCCCCTTCTCCCGCTACCTCTCCTCCACCTTATTGTTTGTCCATTTCCCTGATGCCTCTCTCCTACCTTGAAATCTTTCCTTCCATGCTGCCTCTACCCACCCAACAGTTTCTCCCGCCCTCCTGCTGCCCCTTCCCTACCTTCCAGTCTGCTCCCTCACTTGCTGCCTCTCCCTTATCATATATAGTATCCTCCCCCTTCTGCTGCCTCTCTCTTACCGTACAATATGCTCCCTCTCCTTCTGTCTCTCCCTTACCCTACAGTCTGCTCCCATTCCTACTGCCTCCCTCTTACCCTGCATTCTTCCCGCTCCTGCTCACTCATCCTTCTCCTACAGTTATCTTTTTCCTTATTTTTTGCCCTTTTCCCTGTTAAATCTTTCTACTTGGTTAGGCTTTGGTCTTTGTTATCGGTCTGTTCTTTGACCTGGTTGCTCGTCCTTTTGTTTGGTATTTTGTCTCGGTCTCTGTTATTCCTTCCCTTATACCTGACTCTATCTCTGTAAACTAAGTCCCAACATCAGACTCTCCGTCCTTCCATTAACCATCTTCATGTCTAATTATCGTTCCTGTTAACTCTCTGTCCCCAAAACTGACTCTCTGTTCTTCTGTGCTGTCCGCACGCCTGACTCTGTCTTTCTGTGCTGTCCTCAATCCTGACTTTGTCCCTATGTAACTTTTGCCCCGATATCTGACTCTCTGTCTTTCTGTTCAACGTACCCCAATCTGACTCACCGTCCTTCCGTTAACTGTCCCCATGTCTCGTTAGCTGTCCTTCTGTTAACCCTCTCTCCCCGTATCTGACACTCCGTCCTTCTGTAAAATGTCCCCATGTCTGGGTCTCTCTCCTGTTAACTATCCCTTATCTGATTCTCGGTTCTGCTGTTAACTCTCTGTCACCATATGCAACTCTCTGTCCTCCTAATAAATTTTGTCTTCTTGCCAGATTCTCTGTTACTCTGCTTTTTCTCATATTTAAAACTCTGTCTGTTAAATTTGTTTCCATATATGTCTCTCTGTCTCCGTGTCTGACTCTGCTTCTGTTAACTTTTTATTCTCATATCTGACTCTGTTTCCCTGTTAACTCTATCTTCACGTCTGTCTCTCTGTCCAATTGATAACTTTGTCCATCTGTTATCGCTTTACCCTCATGTCTGACTGTGATCCTTTCCCCTTCCGTCTGAGGATTCACATGGAATCTCCTCCCTATCAACTGTTCGTGTCCTCCAGTTCTATTGTGTCCTAATATCTTTTACGATCACCAGTACCTGGTCCCTTCACAGCTGTTAGTTCTCTCCCTTTCTTGGTTACATTCATGTTTCCTGACGTCCGAACAAAGGCGGTATAGCCTAGTGTCTGGTGCCACCTGTTTTGCGTTTTGTTACACACAAACGAAATTAATAGTTACCGTGTGCCAGCTCAGTCTACCTTCTAAGGTAATGATGTCACACGCTGACGACAGATCACCATCAATCCATACCGCGATAAATCCATTGCTAGCTCATAAATCCACCGATTTTTGCTCTGATGATGGATGCCCCAGGAATGAAGAGTTCGGTTTTCCAACAAATGACCAGTGACTCTTATATTTATTTATTTATTTATTTTTTTCACAGCATGTTACTAATTAATGGGTAATACGAAACTGGTCCATTCTTAACAAGACATTTGTCGGTTTATAACTGTTTGTCAGGATCTGATGCAGTAAGAGAGAGAGAGAGAGAGAGAGAGAGAGAGAGAGAGAGAGAGAGAGAGAGAGAGAGAGAGAGAGAGAGAGACAGACAGACAGACAGACAGACAGACAAACAGAGATCAAAGAGGTGAAGGGTGTGGGGGAAAATGAAGGAAAGTGGCTGTTACACTTAGTATTGTCATTATCCGTACCATATATAACTTTTTAATCAGTGAATACGTACCCTATCCATAAAAACTTCTACTAAAACACACACACACACACACACACACACACACACACACACACACACACACACACACACACACACACACACATTCACCAACCCTCTTCTTCCTTTACAAACTTGCCTAATGCTTTCCCTTCACCTCCTCTCTCTCTCTCTCTCTCTCTCTCTCTCTCTCTCTCTCTCTCTCTCTCTAATCCTGAGAGACAGATGTAAACCGACAAACGTATCTTTATGAATGGAACAATATCATATTACCCATTCTCTGGTGACGTGATATATACAAGCATGAATGTTACGTATCAGTTGTTAGAACACCGAGTTGTCCATCCGTGGGCCATCCATCTTCCACACAAAAATCGATTCGTTTATGTGATAGCAATGAATATATCTCGGGGAGTCTTATGAAATACACAGTACTTATTTAGGCGACCTGCACACAAAATTACCTCTAAATTAAACATGATGCTAAATCTGTATATATATATATACTGTATATATATATACACACACACACACACACAGGCTACTTCCCCAAGGAAAGGGAGGTAGCCGAGATAGGACGACACACTCCAAATTACTCATCCACTCAAACACACTCATTCTTATCTTAGCCCCAAAGGGGAGAAGGAACAGATCCTCACCGCACCACGCCGCACGAGGGTCAACTGCACAGTGCAATCAGTGACAACCGCAGCAGGGCCCGACAGCAGAGCTGGTGTACCCCTGCCATATCATAATGGACCCATCCTCTTACCCGCACCTTACATGATCAGCTGATCAGACAAAATGTGGGAGGATATCCCCTCAGGGCTGTGTCACCATTTATTCATTCACAAAATCTCTCCATTCTTTTCTATCACACACAGCAACTATTCCTTGCTCAACAGACACCCCCCTCACATCCAACGTTCTCTTCACACTGCCCATCCATCCTATTCGTGGTCTTCCTCTCAACCTTACAGCTCTCATATCAGATCTAATTATCTTTTTCACCAATCGCTCATTTATCCATTCCCTCCATATGCCCATACTTGATCTAGAATTTGGCTCTTTCTTGTATTTTGTTTTTCTCTTGGAAGGAACAGTTATTGCTGGTTCGTGGCCTTTGGTCCCTTCTTCCTGGCATAAAAAAAAAAAAAAGCATCGCAACACCCTCTGCTCAACTCGATCAGCCATCTCCCGAACAACTCCAGTTCTCTTTCGCACCTCATCATTTCTCACTCGATCCATACGCGTCACTCCACACATACTCCTCAGACACCTCATCTCCATTATGCTCAAACTTTCCCTCTCTGCTACACCCATATTCCATGTTTCAGCCCCATATAACGCAGTCGGTACCACAACACCCTGATACAGCCTTCTCGTTATATCCACTCTTAGTGAAAGGCATCTAAACACTTTTTTCATTCCTCCCAGCATCTTTCCTACTTCATTCATTCTAAACTTCAATTCTGCATCTATAATTCCATCCACAGCAACATGTGACCCTAAATCCTTGAAACACTCTGCCTCCTCAAGCAACTCACCATTCAAAACTATATTCATCCTTCTACCATCTACCGACCTCATACATTTCATCACTTTACTCTTATTCTCATTTAGATTCAGTTTCCTTCTTTCACACACTCTTCCAAACTCCTCTACAAACTGTCTCAATCTCTTCTCTGAATCAGCCACCAGTGCAGTATCATCCGCAAACAGCAGCTGCTTCAGGTTCCACTCTACCATCAACACTCACCAGACTCAGACCTCCACATAATACTCTTGCATTTACCTCCCTTACAACACAATCCATATAAATATTGAACAACCAAGGCGACATCATACATCCCTGCCGTAGCCCCACTCTCACGGGAAACCAATCACTCACAGTATTTCCCACTCTTACACACGCTCAACTAATTAAATAATAACTGTTCATTCCTTTTAGTAACCTACCATCAAGTCCATAAAATCTTAAAACAGTCCACAAAGCTTCCCTATCGGTTCTATCATACGCTGTCTCTAAATCCATGAACACCCAAAACACATCCTTATCTTTAGCTAAATACTTTTCCTCACAGCAAACACCTGATCCACGTATCCCTTCCCTCTCCTAAAGCCACACTGCTCATCACCAATCACTCCCTCTGTACCCTCTCAAACTCTCTTAATTAACACTACCATACACCTTACCTACTGTACAACACTCAACATACTTATACCCCTAAAGCTTGTACATTCATACTTATTACCCTTATCTATGTACAACGGTACCACACAAACACTTGCACTGTCAATCGGCACCATACCTTGCACAAAGTACACATGCAACAATCTTACTAACCAGTCAACAGTAGTCGCTCCACCACCCTTCATGCGTTCCAAAGCACACCCATCCATATCTGCAGCTTTCCCTGTTTTCTTTTCCTTTACTGCCTCCTGCACTTCCTCCATCATGATCAAAGAATCAATCCACTCTCCCAATACATTTATTACTTGCACCCTTCCATCTGCCATAATATCAGCCTCCCTTTCCTCCTCTACGTTCAACTATCTTTCAAAATACTACATCCATCTCTTCCTTACTGCATCCATCTCAGTTAGCATCCTTCCATCCTCTGCTTGTATTCGTTCTTTCTTTCCAGACTCTCCCTTTCGCTCCCTGTGGCGGGGGAGGGGGGGGGGGTTAGGAACCAATCTGGGCGCACTATGGGGTGGTACTTCTACTCTGCGACCAGCTTGTGTTAGGAAAAATTCTGTCACCGTATTCCCTGATTGTCGTAAAAGGCTACTAAAAGGGGCGGGGTCTGGGAACTAAGGACCCCCTCCTCTGTTTTTTAGTTCCTAAAAAGTGACAGACCAAAACTGCACCCAGTAAAATAATTTCAGCTTGATTTTTCACGGTCTTCAGAGGGAACAAATTTGAATTAGCGCAGCTAATCGTAGTGGAGATCTTGCTACTACCAGAGAAATTTCTATACCTGAACGCAATTCCTGCCTTTAAACGGCTTCAAACTCAACCAAATTAACCTTCGGCAAAAGGGTGACACTAGGTAACCATTACAATTACCATCTGACGATTTCATTCACTTAGGTATACCTCAACATCACAATAGGTTAAGAAAGTATGCCCATGACCAACACCAGAAATTAGCTCTTTACTCTGGCAATTTCCCAAAATGCGCATGAGAGAAGCATTTAATCATAATCGGTTACTTTACTTATCATCTCGAACGCTGTTCTGTATTGTCCTATGGTGGATGAGTCTGTCCGTGAGGTGCCGGAGGGGCCAGTCGTGGCTGCATTACTCAGCTGTGGATGTAAGGGGGTACTGGAGGAAAGGAGGTAGGAAGAAGGGGGTGAAAAGGAAAACGCTGGGAAAGAGAGAAGGAACAGGGGATAGGGAGGAAAGGGAGAAGGATTTAAGGAGGAGATGAAAGAGGGTTGGGGAGGCAAGGAAAAGAAGGATCTGAGGAGATGAGGGCAAGGAACTGATAAGGAGAGAGAGAGAGAGAGAGAGAGAGAGAGAGAGAGAGAGAGAGAGAGAGAGAGAGAGAACTGAAGAGGAGATGAAGGAGCTGAAAGAAAAGGAGGGGAAAAAGTTGAGGAATAGCGACAGTTGTTGGGGTCGAGGAAGACAAGGAAGAAGATTGGTTACAATAATGAAAAGGAAAATTTTCACTAGTGAATTATGGTGGCGACAATCATCCACTCACTTGATGTAGAGCTGCGTACTTCTTCCTTCACTTTTATCATTCTTTTTCTTTGTCTGCCCTCCTCTCTTCTCATTTCACTCATTTTTCCTGTCACTTTTTATTACTCTTCTCGTCTTTTCAGGTGGCTTTACGTTGAGGAAAAAGCTTAGCGGTTTCCTGAGAGTCGGGAAACCGTTTACAGCTCTGTGCGGTAACCGTATAACCAACCAACAATTGTTCCCCACATGACAACAAGTGGGTTGGCGGAGGGTTAATGTCCCTCCGCGTAAAACAACAAACTCAAAGACAAACCGCCACCCCTTTTGGGATTATGGCGTCTGGTTATAGATATATAGATAGACTATATTAATATGAAATGGACAAGGAGGCCATAAATTTAGTGGTGATGGTAGTATGATGATAGGAGTAAGAGGCGGATATTAATGAGATAATTTTGTGAAGATCCTGGAGTAGTGAGGAGGAGGAGGAGGAGGAGGAGGAGGAGGATATAATAGGGTTACCGTAAATGTAAGGTTGGTAGAAGACAGATAAGGATGCAATAAAGGTAGTTTGTAGGATATGGTAGGAGAGAATGAGGTCGGTGTCGGGAGGTTGATATCAGTAGGAATTCAGAAATTTCAGCTCGTTCTCAAAAAAGTAACTAAAAGGATGGGTACGATGGGAAGGGAACCCTCATCCACTGTTGCCATAGAGTAAGACAAGGAGCAGTGCACCAGCAGGTGGCGTGATTGTGAGACTGGTAGCACGAGGTACCACCGGTAACTTCGTGATCACAAGATGAAAAGGTACACCTATGGAGCTCCCTTAACAGGCAGTCCCAAAACACTATATATATATATATATATATATATATATATATATATATGTTTACAACCCAGCTGAAGAAGAAATATTTTGCCTCAAATGAATGAAAATAATTTCCAGTAATATATCTGAGTTTTATCAACTACCATTGTTCATTATATCCATTGGCCGGAGTACAGAGAGAGAGAGAGAGAGAGAGCGTCATTTTGGTACTGTTACATTTCTTTTACCACTGAAATGACTAGTTGATTGAAATCTAGATAAAAGATAACAGGCAGTTCTTATTACCCCCGTGGTAGCGTAGGAGCCCGAGGCTAGGCACTGACAGAGTAACGGAAGAACGAGCGGAAGAAAAGGGGAGGAGGACTAAAACATGAAATGTTTGGGTTAATAAGATGGAAAAGTTTGGCAAGAAAAGTGAAGAAAATAACATGAGCATAAGGGTAAGACAGGGGGATGAAAGATGAATTAGGAAGACTAAGGACAGAAGAGGGAGAAGAATGAGAAATGGAAAGGATAAGTGACAGAAAACAAGGAACTTGGATGCAAATAGGGAGAGGAGAAAGAAATTATGGGAAATGTGAGAGAGGTGAAGCAGTGGAAAAAATGACAAAGGATGGAAGAGGAAAGAGAAACCACAAAGGATGAGAGGAGGAGGGGAAGAAGAGACAAAAACTAATAATGAAAGGACTTAAAAAAAAAGGAAAGAAAAAAGATGACACACACACACACACACAGGAAGGAGGGGGAAGTTTGGGGAGGAAGGCAAGGGTGCGGGAGGGCAGAATTCGGCAGAGGGTAAGCAGGAGGGAGGAGAGGTGAGAGAATAGGTTTGGGAGTTATGGAGGTTAATGTCATGGAAAGTGGATTGGAAAGATGAATGTAAATAATACCGTACCTTGACTTGAAGGTGAGAGTAATACGGTACAGTGTCAATCTTGGGAACCTATCAATGTTGTTAAATGGGTCTTTTCGTCCATGCTGGGCGGTTTACAGGCTGATGCAATGAAATTTCCTGTAAGTTGGTTTTTGGGGAGATTACGCCCCATTTTTTAACTGGTAAGCTACATCACTATACATTGTAATATTTTAGGTACCGTACAATGGTTTTTAGAGTTTTGAACGAAGATTTTTTTTTTTATCATGTTGCTTCACTGTTGGTCAACGATGAAGTAACCCATGTGATATTCATTTCTGAGCTGGAGATAAATACTCTGTGTTATCTATAGGTGCTTTTATAATTACGAATGGATTAAGTTCTGTTTTGCCATTCCTTTCGGTACTGAAATAATCTTATCCTGGTGTACATAACAGTGTATTGGAAAATCATTTTGTTCGGTATTCAGACATGATTCAGTTAACCATATTACACTCTAGCCTTTACCGACAACACAATGTGCGTGGATGTAGTACGATTGAGGCTGAAAGGGAGGAGATTGGGAGAATGTTTGTGAGAAGAAAGTTGGATGTGTTAGCTTTGAGTGAAACGAAAATGAAAGAGAAAGGTGAGTCTATGTTTGGAAGTGTGAATGGAAGATTGTCAGGTGTTGATAGAGGAAGGGCAAGAGAATGTGTGGCCTTGTTAGTGAGTCAGGAAGTACAGCAGTGTGTGATTGAATGGAAGGAAGTGTCATCGAGACTGATGTGGGTGAAAGCGAAATTTGAACGTGAGTTGTGGGTGTCTGTGAGTGCATATGGGTCTGGTAGTGAAAGGGATGAAGAAGAGAGGGAGTCCTTCTGGAATGATGTTGATGAGTGTCTGCAGAGTTTTGGAGAGAATATGAATGTGGTAATGATGGGAGATCTGAATGCTAGAGTGGGAAATGTAGCAGTTGAAGGTGTAGTTGGTATGCATGGTGTGCCTGGAAGAAATGAAAATGGGGAACGAATGATAGGGATGTGTGTTGAGCGAGAGATGGTGATTGGAAATACGCTGTTCGAGAAGAAAGATATTTACAAGTATACATGGGTGAGACAGGAGGGTGGAATGGTTGTGGATAAAGCATTGATGAACTAGGCTATGTGGTTGTGTCTAGGAATGTTATAGGAAGATTGTTGGAGGTGAGAGTTCTGAGAGGGGAAGATGGAGGTATGTCTGACCACTACTTGGTGGAGGGAAAGTTAAGAGTAGGTAAGAGATGGGTGAGAACTAGGAGGGTTAGGTGTGGCAGGGAGGTTTTGAAAGTGAGTGTGTTGGATAAAAGAGAGAAAATGAGAGAGTATCAGGAGATTTTGAAAGATGAGTGGAATGCAGTGAAAGATCAGGAAAATGGTAGTGTGAAGGAGGAATGGCAGTTGTTTAAGAGTGCTGTGGTGGGGCATGCAGAAGAGGTGTGTGGTGTGAGACGTGTGGGTGGTGGTGTAAGAAAAGGAAGTGAATGGTGGTGCGAGGAAGTAAGTATGGCTGTGGCTGAGAAGAGACGTGCATATGAAGTGTGGCTGCAGAGGAAGGATGAGGTGTCATATGAGAGGTATACGGAAAAGAGGAATAGGGTGAGATGGGTTGTGCGTGATGTTAAAGTGGCAGCAGATGAAAGGTGGGGTAGGCGACTGACTGAGAATTTTCAACAGAATAAGAAAATGTTCTGGAAGGAGGTGGAAAGGGTGCAAAAGGGAGAGTCTGGGAAGGAAGAGCAAGTAAAAGCAGAGGATGGAAGGATGTTAATTGAGATGGATGCAGTAAGGAAGAGATGGGCAGAGTATTTTGAAAGATTATTAAATTTAGAGGAGGAAAGGGTGGTTGAGATTGTGGCGGATGGAAGGGTGCAAGGAATAAATGTTTTGGGAGAGTTGAATGATTCTTTGATCATGAAGGAGGAAGTGGAGAAGGCAGTAAAGGAGATGAAAACAGGGAAAGCTGCAGTTATGGATGGGTGTGCTGTGGAATGCCTGAAGGGTGGTGGAGTGACTATTGTTAACTGGTTAGTAAGATTGTTGAATGTCTGCTTTGTGAAAGGTATGGTGCCAATTGACTGGGCAAGGGCTTCTGTGGTCCCGTTGTATAAAGGCAAGGGTGATAAGTATGAATGTACTAGCTTTAGGGGTATAAGTCTGTTGAGTGTTGTTGGCAAGGTGTATGGTAGAGTGTTAATTATGAGAGTTAGAGAGGGTACAGAGGGAATGATTGGTGATGAGCAGTGTGGTTTTAGGAGAGGGAGGTGATGCGTGGATCAGGTGTTCGCTGTGAGACAAGTGTGTGAAAAGTATTTAGCAAAAGACAAGGATGTGTTTTGGGCATTCATGGATTTAGAGAAAGCGTATAATAGAATTGATAGGGAGGCTTTGTGGACTGTTTTAAGATTGTATGGACTTGATGGTAGGTTACTAAAAGGGGTGAAAAGTTTTTATGTAATTCAATAGTAGAGCGTGTGTAAGAGTGTGGAATGCTGCGAGTGATTGGTCTCCAGTGAGAGTGGGGCTGCGACACGGATGTGTGATGTCGCCTTGGTTGTTTTATATTTATATGGATGGTATTGTAAGGGAGGTGAATGCAAGAGTGTTAGGTGGAGGTTTGAGTCTGGTGAATGTTGATGGTGGAGAGTGGAATCTGAAGCAGCTACTGTTTGCAGATGATACTGCACTGGTGGCTGATTCAGAGGAGAGATTGAGACAGTTGGTAGAGGAGATTGGAAGGGTGTGTGAAGGAGGAAACTGAATCTAAATGAGAATAAGAGTAAAGTGATGAAGTGTATGAGGTTGGTAGTTTTGAATGGTGAGTTGCTTGAGGAGGTAGAGTGTTTTAAATATTTAGGGTCACATGTTGCTGTGGATAGAAGAATAGATGCAGAAGTGAAGTTTAGAATGAATGAAGTAGGTAAGGTGCCGGGAGGAATGAAAAAAGTGTTTAGATGTCGTTCACTTAGAATGGATGTAAAGAGAAGGCTGTATGAGGGTGTTGTGGTATCAACTGCGTTATATGGGGCTGAAACATGGAATATGGGTGTAGCAGAGAGGAAAAGTTTGAATGTAATGGAGATGAGGTGTCTGAGGAGTATGATTGGAGTGATGTGTATGGATCGAGTGAGAAATGATGAAGTGCAAAGGAGAACTGGAGTTGTTCGGGAGATGGCTGGTAGAGTTGAGCAGAGGGTGTTGTGATGGTTTGGGCATATGGAGAGAATGGAAAATGAGCGATTGGTGAAAAAGATAACTAGATCTGATGTGAGAGGTGTATGGCTGAGAGGGAGACCACGAATAGGATGGATGGACAGTGTGAAGAAAGCGCTGGATGCGAGAGGGATGTCTTTTGAGCAAGGAAGAGTGGCTGTGTGTGACAGAAATAAATGGAGAGAAATTGTAAATGAATAAATGATGACGCAGCCCTGAGGGGATTTCTCTCGCATTTGATCTGATCAGCTAGTCAGGTCAGATGCGGGTAAGCGGATGGGTCTATTATGATGTGGCAGGGGTAAACCAGCACTGTTGTCAGGCCCTGCTGCGGATGTCACTGATTACACTGCACAGTTGACCCTTGTGCGGTGTGATGTGGTGATGATCTGTCCCTTCTCCCCTTTGGGGCTAAGATGTGAATGAATGTGTCTGAATGGATGCATAAATTGGGAGTGTGTCGTCCTGTCTCGGCTACCTCCCTTTCCTTGGGGGAAGCAGCCTAGGTATATAGATAGATAGACAATGCTCGAAATCAGAAAATATATTTTGCAAACTACTTGAATTTACAAGAAAAACTTGAATGTGCTTATCCTTCTGAGGGAGGGGGAGTGGTTTACCTGCATTATTTGACTGGCGTCTGTGATGTCTGCTCTGACTTCAAGTATTCCCCTCAAGTGATGAAAATGTACTAAATCGTTGAAGGAGATGCAGGCGAGAAGAACTAATTGATTTCAAATGAAGACCGTCATCTTAAAAGAAAGTTCGCTGCTCGTAGAGATGGTTGTATGTGTTGGTTAAGTCAACGTCTTTCTGCAAAGACAGTGACTTAACCCAGTTACTTATATTAAACATTGGCAGTGCTTCACTTTTGCAACTCTCCCAAGGAACATACCTCCTGCACACCTAACCAAGCTAATAACGGCCCTTACCCTCCCCCATCGTTTCTTTGAAAGATGGGTGTAAGGAGAACGCCTTGAGATAATATAACCTGGGCCCTTCAGATTCCTTGCTCAGGTCACATTAAAATCTCGGAATCTTTTATTTGTACTTTTCCATTATTTAAAAAAAAAAAAAAAAAAACTTAAGACATAGGATTCTACTTTTCAAAAGGCACACTATAAGACATGTAACTATGTGAAATTTCATGACTCGATGATGAATACTTTCTCAGTTCTGGCCAGGAAACGAAATTTCTATGCCCGGCCAGCCCCCCTGCCCCCCTGCGGCCCAGTTCTACGGACGGACACCTATTGATCCCAGTGATAACAACATCCTCCTCTGACTTTGTCAGGTGGAGCGTAAAAACCTTACTGAAGAGGACGGTGCACACAGCTATCCTAGCGTGTAAACCTTTCATAAAAAAGTAACTGATCTCCTTAACACTGGATGAATCTTTTGTACTTTCCCAGATACTCATTTGGTGGGAGAGTGATACTGGGACAGGGAAGGAGAGAGGAGGGGATGGGAAGAATGGCGAGGGGAAGGGCAGAGGATGATGAGAGAGATGGGGAAGGAGTTAATGGTAAGGGAGGCAGGAGGAGGTGAGAAAATGTTAAGATGGGAAAAAAGGGGAAGGTGGGGGGAAAGGTTGGGGAATAATGAGGGATATACTGAAATAGGCACGATGAGTGGGGGAGGAAGCGAGAAGGAAAGTAGGAGGGTAGATTTGGGAATGGGACTGGAAAGGAAAGGAAAAGAAGAAGGGTAGAGGCGGGAGGGGAAGGTAATTTGTGGGCAGGAGGAAAAGGGGAGGTGACAAACGGAAGCTAAGGATAGGAAAGGGAGGGAAGTAGAGAACGAAGGGGAAGGCTGAATGTGGTAGGTGAGCTGGGGAGGAAAGAGGTAAAAAGAGTGATGAAAACATTAAATGTAGCACAACAGGGCTGAGTGGACAGGATGCGAGGGAAAAAGTGTGAGAAAGAGGTGAGCGCAGTGGAGGAGAGGGTAATAAAAACTTGCTGTGGTAGAGAAGAGAATGTGCAAGAAGGGAATGGGTTTGGTAGGAGAGGGAGAAGAAAATTTTATTGTTGCGTACAAGAGAATATGTGAAAGGAAATGAGAGTAATTGGAAGAGGAAAGGAGGGACGGACATTTGGTACTGCATTCTGAAGAAGGAAATTAGCGAGAAGGGCTTGGGTTGAAGAATTACATGTAGTACAGAAAGGATGGGGATGGTGCAAAAATATGATGTGGCATGGAAGGAACTGAGTGGGAATATGCGGGAAAGTTATGTGATATTCAATATAACGGGGGTTCCAGGGGGAGGAAAGAGGGGTTATTGAAATAGATCAAGCACAGTAACGAAAAAGGATGGGAATAAATATTTAAAGTGACACAGAAGGACTGAGGAAGGTCTGGGGGTGATGGTGACAGGAGATAAAATACGTTTGGTACAAAGGGTGTTTTCGGCGGCACTGGAGGCTTCGTAGCACTTTTTCTCAGCGACTCATTCTGCACATGACACCCCAATATTCTCTTTTATGTTTCTTATATGACTTCAGCATCGACTTAGTATGCCTCAGTAACGTACAAGACGATAACAAAACGTGTAATAATATGTCAACTATATCAGCGAGGACAAAGCCTGCCATGCCACCTGGAGTACGACCCAGAATGATAGAGGCAACAAGGCGATGCAGAGACACTACGGGAAACAAAGAAAAGAAATACTGGCCAGGGAAAAAAAATTCGAAATAAGAAATGAAATAAGAGGAAGGAAATTATGTACGGTTGGAAAAAAAAAAAAAAAAGAAGAATAAGGTAAACTGGAGATGGTTCAAAAAGAACATTGTGAAATGGCAAAGAATAGATAGAAAGAAATTTAGATACAGAGAGAGATACCGTAGATATGCAGAAACAGATACAGATATACCGTAGATAGATAGATAAATAGATAAATAGATAGATAAACGGACAAACAGATAATCATTAAAAGAGTGATTGCTGTAATGGAGTGAAAAGCAGCCAAAACTGTATTAAAAAGTTGCGGTACAGTGTGTGCAGTTGAAATACTGCAAGAAATCACGGAAAAGGAAAATATGAATATTGTGTATAAAACAAAACAAAAAAATAACGTGAACAGAATTAAAGGAACAATACGTCGTGGAAGAGGAACATTTGAGCTAAAGTAAAATAAACGTAAAACACATATTGCTGAAAACAAACGATACAATGGTGAAACCACAGAGGAAAAAAATGAAATAAAGAAATAATGTGCAGAGGAAAAAAAGATATACGAAGGGAGTGGGAAGTGAGGAAAATGAGAGGGAAGTTGAGTGGAGGAAGAGCAGTGAAGGAGGGTGAACGAGGGTAGGGGATGAGGAGGAATGGAGAGTGAGAGCTAATGTGGAAAGGAAAATAAAGCGAAAGGAGGCAAGTGAAGGAGAACTAAAGAACATAAAAGAAGGGAAAGGGAAAGAAGTGAGGGAGAGGGGAGAAAAGAAAAGGGGAGAGGATGAAAGGAGGGATTACAAGGCGCTTGTGGGCAGAGGTGGAGAGAGGTGACGCAGGAGATTATTAGATGCTGTTAGATATATGGCTTCCGTGCTGATGTAGAGAGAGAGAGAGAGAGAGAGAGAGAGAGCACATGGGAAGAACAGGTAACAGGAGGCCTGCTGACCCATGACGAGGTTATCTGCTGGAAAAAAGGCTAATTCTAACCAATGTCTAAAAAGAAAGGATATAAAAGAGGAAGGTTCTTCCCCTCCCACCACACCATCAGATTAAATCTAAAAAAAAAAAAAAAAAAAAACTGCTTATTAGAAAGAACAGGCATCAAAATTTGATAGGAGAGGCAGGAGGGAAATGGCTATGCACTATTTAATATCTATTCCACACACACACACACACACACACACACACACACATATGTATATATATATATATATATATATATATATATATATATATATATATATATATATATATATGTGTGTGTGTGTGTGTGTGTGTGTGTTCTTACCTAATTGTATCTTTACAGGAATGAGTCAAGCTTGTACTGTCCCGTGTCTTAAACCATATTTATCGTACATATCCTTAAATTTGTGAATTGTTTTGGCACACACTATTTCAATCGGTAGTGCATTCCATTGATCAATTACGCTGTTTGGGAAACTGAATTTCCTTACGTCTTTATCACCTCTCTTCTTATGCAGTTTTTAGCATTGTCCTCTTGCTGATGCTTCTCCATATGTTAAGTAATCATTTATGTCTATTTTCTCCTTCCCTGATATGCACTTATATAGCATTATCATGTCACCTATTTTCCTTCTCTCCTGTAGTGTTGGTAGATTCAGTTTATTTAGTCTTTCTTCGTAGCTTAGGTCCCTTAAGCTTTGTGTCCATCTTGTAGCAGCCCTTTGAACTTTTTCAATCTTGTCTATATGCTTTTTGAGATGAGGACTCTAGACTACTGATGCATATTCCAGGGTTGGTCTAATGAATGATGTTATTATCCTTCTTAGCATGTCTTCAATTATGTATGTGAATGCTATTCTCATATTTGCAAGCAGTGTATACATGTTCCGTACCTTCTCGCTGATGTGGTCAGCCGGAGATAGTCTGTTATTGATAATCACACCTAGGTCTTTCTCTCTTTCTGATGTGTACAGGGTTTTAATTCCTAACTTATAATCCCAATCAGGTCTTTTTCCACTTTTACCAAACTTGATTACATGACACTTGTCCACATTGAATTCCATTTGCCATGTACTACTCCATTCATGAAGTTTATTTAATTCTTCTTGTAGCTCTTTACAAGAGTCTGTGTTAATAATTCTCCTTTGTATTTTTGCATCATCTGCAAACATATTCAGATAGCTCTCATTTCCAGTGTTACTGTTTATATCATTTATATACACTAAAAACATGATTGGTGCCAGCACTGAACCTTGTGGTACTCCACTAGTCACTTCTTTCCATGATGAGTAGTTTCCTCTTAGTACTGTCCTCATTTCTCTTTTTATGAGAAAGTCTTGCATCCAACAAAACAGTTTGCCTCAAATTCCTCCTTGATGGTACAGTTTCCATAAAAGTCTGGTGTGGTACTGTGTCAAAAGCTTTCTTGAAATCTAAATAGATACTGTCCACCCATCCTTCCCTTTCCTGTATTGTGTTTGTTTCTCTGTCATAGTAGCTCAACAGATTAGTAACACATGATTTTCCTTTTCTGAAACCAAACTGTCTTTCTGTTATCATACTGTGTTCTTCTAGATGATTTACCCAAGATTTTCTTATAGGCTTTTCTAATACCTTGCTTACAACACTTGTCAGTGATACTGGTCGGTAGTTGAGTGGATTTTCTCTATTTCCTTTCTTGAATAAGGGGACAATATTTGCTTTTTTCCAAATATCAGGTAGTTTACCTTGACTCAAGGACTTCTTGAAATTTAAAAATAATGGTTTACTTAACTCCTTTGCACATTCTCGTAATACCCAACATGAAATTTCATCAAGACCACTTGCTTTTCCTCTGTCTAATCTACTTAACTCCTCCTGTATTACTTTTTCTGCTATTTGTATATCTGGTAGTATGTGTGGACATGCGTGTTCCACATAGTCCCTCTCAAAATTTTTTTCTTCTGTAAAAACTAATTGGAAATTCTTATTTAGTGCTTCACAGTTATCTTTCTCTTGTGTATAAGTGATTCCCTCGTCCGTAATGGATTGTATTATATCTTTTACTTTGGTTTTGCTTCTGATATAGCTGTACAACAGCTTTGGTTGATCACTACTTTTATTCATTATATCCTCCTCAAACTGTTTTTGGGCTTCCCTCCTTATTCTTGTATAGTCGTTTCTTGCCTGTTTGTAATTATTATACGCCCTTTTACTATTGTGTCTTCTGTATCTATTCCACAGCAAATCTCTTCTTTCTTTTGATTTTTTACATTCTGTATTGAACCATTTCTGTATTTTCTTATCTGCTTCTTTGTGCTGTGGGATGTACTTCTGGACTCCTATTTCATAAAATTCACAGAATTTTTTATATATAGCATTGAAATCTTGTCCTCTAAACTCATTTTCCCAATCAACTTCTAAGAAATACTTCTTTAGGTCTTGATAATTTCCCTTTTTATAGTTTAGGCTCTTTTTGTAACTGTCATTGCTGTTTACTATGTCATATGCTATCCTGAAGTTATAATTTAGTACTGCATGATCGCTTTTGCCGAGTGGAGGGTGATATATTAAACTGTCAATATCATTTTCTTGCCTAGTAAATATTAGATCTAGCACTGAAGGTACATCAAGTCCTCTTTTTCTGGTGGTTTCCCTCACATGTGGCGTTAGGAAAAACTCTTGTACGAGATCCAGGAGCTTTTGGCCCCAACAGCTTTCTTGGCTAATTATATCTAGAGTATTCCAATTTATATTTGTATTGAAATCCCCAGTTAGTATAATTTTTTCCGATTTCTCTTCCATTTTATGTAGTAATGATCTTATACTCTGAATTGTACTCTCTGCCAGGTCCTCATATTCGTCTCTTTCCCATGTGTTTGATCTGGGTGGGATGTACAAATTGGCTACAATTATTTTACCTTCAGATGTGTTGATCCCTACTGCTATCAGTTCTACTTGTGATGGTATATCTAGTTTTATTTCCTTGACTTTTAGATTTTTCTTAGTTAATATCATAATTCCTCCTCCTTTCTTTAAATTTCTGTCTCTTCTCCATAAATTGTATTCCTCTAAGTTTAGTATGTCATTGGATATCCTTGGTGTTAATTTTGTTTCAGTTAGGCATATCAATTGTGGTTCATTTTCTCTGACATAATCATTCATCTCTAGTAATTTAGATACCATTCCATCCACATTTGAGTACATCAACTTTATCATCTTGTTTATATACTTGTCATGACATGGTTCTACTACATTCCTCCTTTTTCTTCCATCCTGTTTGTGTACCACTTTCGTACCTGCAATCCTATTACTTTGTAAAAAAATTTCTTCTTCTCCTCTTCTGATCTTCCCTCATTTTTTGTTTTTGCTTCCTCCCTTTTCTCTTTCAGTAATTCCAGTTCCTCTTGTGTTAGGCATCTTTTTATCCATACATTTTTGAACTCCTCTTTTTCCATAAGATTCTTTTGCATTTTTTAGTATCTCTTCCACAGTGTTTACACTCTGGAAAGTCACCTTTAGAGGTCTTGTCTCGCTTTTCTCGTATTTCCCTAACCTTTTGTGTTCCTCTATGTCTTTACTACAGATTTCCTCTGATACTTCTTTCAATAAGCTCATTACATTTGCCATCTCCTTTTTGTCTCTTGTGATCTTGTTTTTTATTTCTTCCTCTTCTATACCAGTGATTACTATAGATTTGTTTATCTCTACTGAATCTCTGACTAACTTTGGATTGTTTTGGATTATTCTTTTCACTTCCTTTTTAATGCTTTTTTCCTCCACCCTTGTTTCTAAATCGTTCTTTACTTTCACCATTTCAGCATACGTGGTTTCTACATCATTTTTGTAGCTTTGCACAGCTTCATTCACCTGTGTTATCTTCTCCTCAATATCACTGCTCTGGTCCATAAGACTGCTTGCTTGCCTAATTGTCTCTGTGTCATTTTTGAACTCTTCCATAACACTCTCGTGATTGACTACTGTACTTGCCATTTCACTCACTTTCTTCCTAAGCATACTCAATTCCACTGTTAGTTCACTGATGGTTGTGTCTTTCTTATTGGGCTCCCTTCCTAGTTTTTCTATCTCTTCCTTTTGCAGGTGCATTTGCTTCTTTATTTCATCAATTTCATTTTTGAAAGCCATTTCTAGTTTGTGTACACGTTCAACCAGTCTATTGTGAATCTCCACTTCAACCAGTTCTTGGTAGAAATCATCATTTTGCTTTTTACTTTTATCCCTTTTCTTTTCCAAATTTGTTTTACTAAAGTATGTATCCATTTTGCAATACTAAAATAACAGAGTATGTACTTACAGAGTATGTACACTTTCCCCATGTTGCTGTAGTCTAAACAAACCCAGCTGACTCAGTGCATTTTTAACTCTTGGTTCTTCTTTCTTTTGTTTGAACAAGTCTTGTTTAAACTTATTTTTTTTCCTTTTAATAATGAAAAATCATTTAGTCTAACCTGGTACAGCGCTTGACTCGTACAAAGATACTAATTTAGGTAATGCCACTGGCCATGTTCGGAGCGCCGATGTCGGACGTCTGCCTTGGATTACTCCCTCTGTGTGTGTGTGTTTTGTTATGTAATCATACAGGGAGTGGCAGTGTGCTACACAAGTCAGAAATTTATGTGGAACACATGCCTACGGTTGCCATCGTCTGCTGCCGCATCCATGTTATATTGCCTTGGTTTGCATAAACATTCATGTATTTTATTTGCAGCACATGGATTAACTGCATGTCAAACATTTTCAGGTTCTGCATGATGCTCGTTAGTAGGCACCCTTCACCTAAGACAGTCTGACTTGGCAACAATGCTCGTATTTATCATTATCCTATCAATTTCATTCAGTGTGAAAGCTACTCAGTTGTTCAGCATAACAAAGCACACTGCAGATACAGTGTTTGCATTTAATACAGATGATTTCTGTAACTAAATTGCAGATAATACAAGGACTGTCAGTACAAAAGCTGATGTTAGTAGTATTTAACAGACAGGCCTTAACCCCTATGCTCGGGTTGATGTATATAGCCATCACGATTTTGGGCAAGGAGCAACGCCGGTTGAAGTATATAGCCGTGTCTTCCCACCACCCTTTGAACTATAACTTATCCTTACTCATCGACGGGACCACCTGGAGATTGGAAGGGGAAGAGTTGCTGAGTCTTATGTTTCTTTAATTTTTTCTCTAGCTGTTATAGTTTGGCAGATATTGGGCATTTTTTCCCAAAATCACGGAAATCTCCCGTAGGGAGGAGCATGAGACATAGGAAAACCCCCGGCGTGTAGGGGGTAGTATACTGTACATAAGATATCGGCTACATTGTCCAATAAACCAAATAGAATTTATGCAAGGCATACTTGTGAAGGCCTGACACTTTGGTATCGAGTCTACCATCATAAATTATGAAAATAAAGGAAATCATTCCTGTCGGCTATGATATTTCTAAGTAATATTTTAGTAATTTCAGCGGCATAAGCCATTACTATATATCACATTTCGACAATGGAGCAAAAATAATCCACGGCTATTTCAAACATGGGAACAAGCAAAAGACTGGTGTAGGACTCAGTCCGGAATGACTCAGCACTCTGAAAGTCCCTCATTGACCTCGATCCAGGAGATTTTATTGTACTGAAACAGACTTGCATTTATGCTTGACACCACCACTGTAACTTCAGTCTTAGAAGCCATAGCCAGGGTTAAATGTAAGTAAAATAAGCTAAGAATTATACAAAATACAAGGATCACCACTAAGACATGCAGTGTAAGCAATTCAAGTGATCATGTGCTACACTTAACACTATCTGGGGCCTACCGGTAACCCACTCTGGTGAGCGCGCCCTTTTGTAATTTTGTTCGGATTGAAAGAAGCGCTAGACCATCCAGTGCACAATAATTGGTGGTGTCTCTCTCTCTCTGTATATTGTTACATAGCCTATGATTTCATCATCCTTTGTGTAATTCTAACGTACAGTATGCTGCATGTTTGATCACGAGCGTGTTCTACCTCACTCCCCCCTTCTACCCTTATAGTAAAGTAAGTCGTTCTTTCTGTTGTTCAGAGCAGGATTGTCAACTCTTTGTCCCCATGGCTTCATTTGCGCGTCCTTCTTACAAGTTGTATCAAGCTCTGCCGGCCCCTATATAATGAGCTCAGTCTCTGCATTATTGCCACTTAGAGCTACTCCTCATTTTGCTCACATCTCTGTCCTCCCCTGTACAGTTGTTATTATTGTGAGTGCTCAGGAAGTCTCCAACCATCTAGCAGCTGTGTAATTTGAGTATAACTGTTATTGCATTTTGTCTTGTACTGTGTAGCGTGGGGTGTTGATATCTTGGGCCTAGTAAGGTTTTTGTGATTCATGTGTTTTTATGTCAGTCATCTTTGATAATATTTTGTATCTGTAATAAAATATCTTGCATTCACTGAGTATTATCTGGTATTGTCATTTTATCAGGGCTGACTAAGATAAATTTACTCATGCTAATTTCGTGTTAATAGAGGCTATTGCAGTTAACCATATATTTAACCTTTTTTTGACATTACATTATCCTTATGAGTCCTGAATGTTTTATTGTTAGTTTGAGCATTAAACTTTAACTTGTAATTTTACCTAACTCTTTGTTTTGAACCTGGAACTTTATGGGACAGCAGTGATTTTTTAGTATTCTCACTTAAAGTGTACATTATCTTTCTCTGTTCCGTAACATAAATTTCGCGACCTCTTATCAGGATATTCAGGATATTATCATGAGGATATTGCTTGATATTTTGTAACTGTGATTTATTCATGATGTCTACTATTACTACTCTTGATGAAGCCAAAGATTTTTTGTCAAATGTGCAAACAGTGTGTGATGTAGAAAACAGAACAAAGAATGAACTTAAGCTTGTTGCTCAACAATTGGGAATTGCAGTTCACTCTCATCATTCTAAAGATCAAATTGTTGGCATGATTAATAAAAGCTTCTTTAATGTAACTCCTCCAAATCAGCAAATGCAGATTGAAATAGCTAAGTTACAGCTAGCTCTGCAGGAGGCTCGCGTTAAGGAAGCTGAGTTACAGGCTCGTGCTAAGGAGGCTGAGTCTCAGGCTAAGGAGGCGGAGTCTCAGGCTCGTATTCAGAAGGCTGAATTTCAGGCAAATGCTCGTATTCAGGAGGCACAGGTACAGGCTCAGGCACAAATTGAACTTGCTAGGATTCAGGCAGACCATGAGTATCGCATGAAACAAGGAGGAACTGGATCATCTAGCTCTGATGATTTTGATGTGGCTAAAAATGTTAAACTTGTCCCTCCTTTTAATGAATCTGATTTAACAAAGTATTTTCAGTTGTTTGAGAGGGTAGCTACAGGTTTTCATTGGCCCAAAAAGTATTGGCCAGTACACCTTCAAACTGTTCTCACCGGTAAAGCTCAAGTAACTTATGCATCTTTGCCTCAGGATCAATCTGATAATTATGATGTAGTTAAGAGCTTGATTCTTAAGGCCTATGAGCTTGTTCCCGAAGCCTATAGAGTAAAATTTAGGACAACTTATAAGCAAGATAAGCAATCCCATGTTGAGTATGCAAAAATCAAAAAAGATCTGTTAGAGCAGTGGTTAAATTCTAAGAATGTCAATTCTGATTTTGGTAAATTTAAGCAGATGATTTTGCTGGAGGACTTCAAAAGGTGTATTAATAAAGATGTAAGCCTATATCTTGATGAGAAAAGAATAGATAATTTGTCTGATGCTGCAGTTTTAGCTGATGAATATGTTCTCACTCACAAGAGATATTCTAAAGAAAAAAGGAAAGCTGAGAGTAAGTACGTTGCCTCTACTCAGAGTACAGGTAACAGGAATGAGAATAAAGATGATGTTTCTCAGGAAATAAATACCAGCTTCACCTCTAGATTTGAGAAAAGTAAATGTACTTATTGTAGTAAGCTTGGTCATACTACGGACAAATGTTTCAGGAGACAGCGTGATGTGAACAAAAGGGAGTCTTTAAATATTCAGTCAATTGGTCTAGTGTCCACCCTTGAGAGTTCCCAGAATTCTTTAACTGAGTTAACTGAACCTGCTTTGAGGGGTAAATTAAATCCTCATGATGAAGCTCCTCTTTTGAGCAGTAACGTGGGTGACACTCTCAAGAGTTCATGTGCTAATTTCCTGTCTGAAGGTTTTGTCAGTCCTCTGGACAGTAATGACAGGAAATCAGTTAAAATATATCGTGATACAGGTGCTTGCCAATCCCTTATGCTGACCAGTGTTCTAGGCTCTAATGTTAATTCCTCTGATGAAAATGTAATCTTACAAGATGTAGGGAATAATTACTTCTCTGTCCCTCTGTGCAGAGTGAATTTAGAGTCTGGTTTTGTTAATGGTTCCGTTATGGTTGGGTTGGTTGAGACACTCCCAAAGTCAGGTGTAACTTTCTTACTTGGAAATGATATTGGTGGAAGTCAAGTGTGTCCAGCTCCTCAGTTGTCTAGTGAGCCAGTGGCTGCGTCCCAGGATTGTGATGTCCCTGATGTGTTCCCAGCATGTGCTGTCACTAGGGCTAAGTCTAAAGTTACTGGTGACTTAGAGGATAATGATGATGATGTTATCCTAGCTGACACTTTTCTTGCTAATTAGGACCACTCACCAGATGAGGCAGTACCCTGTAGTGTTGATAATTTGTCTCGTCAAGAGTTGGTTGAGTTGCAGGTTGCTGACCCTGAGTTGAAAGGTCTAGCTAACTCTGCTTGCAGTGAGGAAGAGTCAGCTGGTGCTTCTACTTGTTATTATATAAAGTCAGGAGTACTTATGAGGAAGTGGAGACCCCCAACATCATCAGCCGACTGTGAGTGGGAGGTTGTACATCAAGCTGTCATCCCTCGTGTTTGTAGGCAGGATATCATTAGAGTGGCTCATGATTCCAGTTTGGCAGGACACCTTGGAGTGAGGAAGACTGTGGCACGCATTTTGAAACACTTCTACTGGCCAGGTATCTTCAGGGATGTTTCCTGGTATTGTAAGTCTTGTCACACCTATCAAGTTGTGGGGAAGTGTAATCAGACCGAAAAGGTAGCACCTCTAGTTCCCATTCCTCCTTTTGAGGCGCCTTTCACCCGTGTGTTGGTGGATATTGTGGGCCCTCTTCCTAAGACTTCTTCAGGATTTTCTTATGTGTTGACCATGATTGATATGGCTACTCGTTATCCTGAAGCCACTCCACTTAGAAATATCTCAGCAAAGAACGTGGTTAAGGAAATGCTAGGGTTCTTCACAAAGTTTGGTCTGCCCAAGGAGGTACAGTCAGACCGGGGAAGTAATTTCATGTCAAATGTTTTCAAGCAGTCTCTGAAAGAGTTGGGCATCACCCAGATCACTTCTTCAGCTTACCATCCCCAGACCCAAGGAGCGTTGGAGAGATATCATCAAACACTCAACTCGATGCTCAAGAAATACTGTTTGGAACATCAGAAAGACTGGGATAAAGGTCTTCCATTCGTTGTGTTTGCCGCAAGAGAATCTCCAAATGAATCACTGGGCTTCTCACCTTTTGAACTACTATTTGGCCATGAAGTCAGAGGACCCCTTAAGCTACTCAAGGAATGCTGGCTGTCGGAGGAAGATGACGTCAACCTGCTGGAGTATGTGATGAAGTTCAAAGAACGGCTGTCCACTGCTTTACAGCTGGCGAGAGAGAATTTAGGAGCTGCTCAGGAGAAGATGAAAACTTGGTATGATAAGAAGTCCAGGTTACGCCACTTTCAGCCAGATCAGGTTTTGATTCTGCTACCAGTGCATGGGCAACCTCTTCAAGCCAAGTTTAGTGGTCCTTATTTCGTGGAGAAGAAACTCAGTGATGTCAACTATGTCATCGCCACACCAGATCGTAGAAAGAGCAAGCAACTTTGTCACATCAACATGCTAAAGTTATATCACAGGCGGGACGAAAATAACCCAGGATGCACTGTAGCTGTTCCACCCGAGTCTGCAAGTGAAGTTCTCCCATGCAGCATGAGCCTGAGTGATAGTTTGGGGAAGAATCCTGATATCATGAATGATCTTGAGACTAAGCTTTCTCACCTAGCTCCCGAGGAAAGGCAGGAGTTTTCGGCATTACTGCAGGAGTACCAGCAAGTGTTCCGTGCTACTCCAGGAAGAACCACTGTGTTGATGCATGATGTCGATGTTGGAGACGCAAAGCCTCCTTACCGTGTGAACCCAGTGAAAGTTCCTCTCATCCAGAAGGAGCTTGGCTACCTGTTGGACCACAAGATGATTGAGCCCTGTCAGAGCGAGTGGAGTTCTCCTGTCACTCTAGTCCCTAAGCCAGGTGGTTCACAGCGGCTTTGCATCGACTACAGACGGGTTAATTAGATAACCAAAACAGACACTTACCCTCTCCCTCGCGTGGAAGATTGCATAGACAAGATCAGAAAGGCTAGGTACATAAGTAAGTTTGATTTGTTAAAGGGATACTTACAAGTACCTATGACTGAACGTGCTAGGGAGATCTCATGTTTTGTAACACTAGGAAAGACTTTTGCATGTTCTGTAATGCCATATGGTATGAAGAATGCACCAGCCACATTTCAGAAGCTCATGAATGTTGTAACAGAGGGTTTGGCAGGGTGTGTTGTTTATATTGATGATGTATTATTCTTCAGTGACAACTGGAAAGATCACCTATGCCATGTCAGTAAATTTCTTGAGCGTTTGGTTCAGGCTAATCTCGTAGCTAATTTATCAAAGTGTGAGTTTGGTCAAGCTAAAGTTCAGTACCTTGGGTACGTAATTGGTGATGGACATGTTGCACCACCAGGAGCTAAGGTTCAGGTTATAAGTGATCTTCCCAGACCTAAAACTAGGAAAGAGCTACAAAGATTTTTGGGAATGGTAGGTTATTACAGGAGATTTGTTCTTAACTTTTCAATTCTTTTATCACCACTTACAGACCTACTGAAAAAGGGAGTTAAATTTGTCTGGACCGATGACTGTGAATCCTCTTTCAGCAAACTTAAAGCTATCCTATTAAGTCAGCCAGTGCTCGCTACTCCAAATTTTGCTAAGCCTTTTAAGATGGCTGTTGACGCAAGTGATACAGGAGCTGGGGCTGTTTTGCTGCAAGAGGATGATCAGGGTATTGAACATCCTGTATCTTATTACAGTAAGAAGTTCACTCCACCTCAAAAGAACTACTCAACTATTGAGAAAGAGCTTTTGGCCTTGATTTTGGGTTTACAGCATTTTTCATTTTATTTGTGTTCTTGTTTTGACCCCATAGTCATTTATACCGATCATAACCGACTGAAATTCCTTAGTAAGTTTAAAGATAAAAATCAGAGATTGATAAGATGGAGTCTACTTCCTCAGGAGTATTCATTAGACATACAACATGTCAAGGGGAAAGAAAATGTTATTGCAGATTGCTTATCTAGACTTTAGACAGATTGTTTTAGAGTAATAAGAAATGTCCTTTGTAAATTTCTTTTTCTTTGTGGGGAGGTGTTACATAGCCTATGATTTCATCATCCTTTGTGTATTTCTAACGTACAGTATGCTGCATGTTTGATCACGAGCGTGTTCTACCTCACTCCCCCCTTCTATCCTTATAGTAAAGTAAGTCGTTCTTTCTGTTGTTCAGAGCAGGATTGTCAACTCTTTGTCCCCATAGCTTCATTTGCGCGTTCTTCTTACAAGTTGTATCAAGCTCTGCTGGCCCCTATATAATGAGCTCAGTCTCTGCATTATTGCCACTTAGAGCTACTCCTCATTTTGCTCACATCTCTGTCCTCCCCTGTACAGTTGTTATTATTGTGAGTGCTCAGGAAGTCTCCAACCATCTAGCAGCTGTGTAATTTGAGTATAACTGTTATTGCATTTTTTCTTGTACTGTGTAGCGTGGGGTGTTGATTTCTTGGGCCTAGTAAGGTTTTTGTGATTCATGTGTTTTTATGTCAGTCATTTTTGATAATATTTTGTATCTGTAATAATATATCTTGCATTCACTGAGTATTATCTGGTATTGTCATTTTATCAGGGCTGACTTAGATAAATTTACTCATGCTAATTTCGTGTTAATAGAGGCTATTGCAGTTAACCATATATTTAACCTTTTTTTGACATTACATTATCCTTATGAGTCCTGAATGTTTTGTTGTTAGTTTGAGCATTAAACTTTAACTTGTAATTTTACCTAACTCTTTGTTTTGAACCTGGAACTTTACGGGACAGCAGTGATTTTTTAGTATTCTCACTTAAAGTGTACATTATCTTTCTCTGTTCCGTAACAATATATATATATATATATATATATATATATATATATATATATATATATATATATATATATATATCATCATCATCAATCGTTGAGGTCCACTGCAGGACCGGCCTATCCCTACCGAAGCAGGGACGATATAGCCAATGTATCTCTACCCAGTGGCTTAGGCTGTCTGGTAGAGACTGTATGTAGGCTGAGAAGTGCTTGTGAGTGTGATTGTAGTGTTGTTGTGGCTTTGGCTGTGTGTGTAGTCTGTGAACAAAGTGTAATCGGCCCGCCTTAAGCCGATTGGGTGCAAGCATACTAGTATGCGACAATGGTTCAACCACAGCACCCTTTGTGTCCAATAAAGTAGCAAGTGAAAGCTTCCCAAAGTTTTCACAATTCTGGCGGGAGGCGAACCCGTGCTCACCAGCGTGTGAAACGCACACTCTACCACTGTACCGCAGTCTCTCTCTCTCTCTCTCTTTATATATATATATATATATATATATATATATATATATATATATAGAGAGAGAGAGAGAGAGAGAGAGAGAGAGAGAGAGAGAGAGAGAGAGAGAGAGAGAGAGAGAGATTATAAAAGACTGTGAGATAAAGGGAAAGAAGGGCTGGGTCTGGCACGATACTGTAATGTCAATATTCACATCTGGGAAGAGAGATTATCCTACGCCTCATAAATCCTTGTGATAAATGGTCACTGGTCCCCTCGCCTCTTTCAGTTTCCCTCTTTTGGTCTCTATATATCTTCTTGTCTCACCCCCCCCCCCTTTCTTACTTTAATTTCACCCTCTATGAATAACGCACCTTCCACACTTTTGTTTCCTCTCTACATCTCCTCCATTCTTAATCCACGCATTCTCTCCCCTGTACTGTCATTTCTTGTCTCACGTGCCACTTTATCTTCACGCACTCTTTCTTTCACTTTGGCCAAACTCTATCATTGTCATTGTATTCAACATTTCTCTCTCCTCTTCTCCATGTCGTTTTATAGTCATTATTTATCTTTCCTTTCACTGACCTTTTTCACTCGTCATTACTTTCTTTCTCTATGACATCTTTGTCAGCTTTTTTTCTTTGCCTTTCATGTGCAGTTACGCAGAGAAATGTAGAAAGGAAGAGAGAGGTGAAAAGATTAGTAAGAGAGAGTAAGAAGAGAGTCAATGAAGAATTTGGATGGAATTTGAGTGTCAAGTAGAGGGAATGTAAGAAAATGTTCTGGAAAGAGGTAAAGAGAGTCAGACAGGGTGGCAATGAAGTTAGTAGGGGAGTGAAAGATAAAAATGGTAGATTACTAGTTGAGAAGGGAGAAAAAGTGAGCAGATGGAAAGAACACTTTAAGGAATTGTTGAACATAGAGATTGAAAGTAATGCAAGTATAAGCGGCTTGGGAATGGCTGGGAGGAGGGAGGTGAGAAGACAGGAAGAGATCAGTAGGATGGAAGTTGTGGAAACAATGAAGAAAATCAAAATGGGGAAAGCCCCAGGAATTGATGGAGTGTGTGGTGAAATGCTGAAGCATGGGGGAGAGATAGTAGTAGAATGGATGTGGAAGATGTGCAGATTGGCCTGGGAGGAAGGTAGAGTCCCAAAGGATTGTAAGTCAGGTATAATTATTCCCTTGTAGAAAGAGAAAGGGGAAAAAGAAGTGTGTGGTAATCATAGGGGCATTTGTCTTCTTAGTGTAATAGGAAAAGTATACTGTAGGATACTTATTGACAGAGTTAGGGGAAATAACAGAGGAATTAGTTGGAGAGGAACAGGCCGGCTTTAGGAGGGGAAGATGTTGTGTAAATCAGGTATTTTTCTTAGATCTTTAGTGGAAAAGTTTCTAGAGAAGGGAAAGAAGTTGTATGCGGCCTTCATGGATTTGGAGAAAGCATATGACAGGGTGGATAGACAAGGATTGTGGAAAGTATTAAGAATATATAGAGTAGATGGGAAGTTGTTGAATGCTGTGAAGAGTATGTATGAGGGTGCTAAGGCTGCAGTACGTGTGTATAGTTTTTCTATTTGAAGGTTGGGTTGAAACAGGGTGTGTAATGTCTCCATGGCTGGTAAATCTGTATATGGATGGGGTTATGAAATAGATACAAGGTAGGGCAGTGGATGTTGGAGTGGCCCTAATGAGAGGGGACAGTGTTTGGAAACTTCCTGTGCTGTTATTTGCAGATGATACTGTGTTGTTCAGTGAAGACGAAGGGGAGCTGCAAGGTTTGGTGGATGAGTTTGGGAGAGTAAGAAATGGAATCTAAAGGTGAATGTAGGGAAGAGTAAAGTTATGGTCTTCAAGAGAGGTGAAGTCAGTGAATGTAAAGTGAGGTTGGATGAGAAGGAAATGGAAAATGTGAGTACGTTTAAGTACTTGGGTAGTGTGATGAGTAAGGATGGAAGTTTGGAGGGTGAAGTGCTTGAAAGGGAACAATAAGGCAGAAAGGTTGCTGGTTCCTTGAAGGGAGTGATAAGAAACAGGGAAGTGAGCATGGAAGTGAAAAAGTTATTACATGACAGCATTGTGATACCAACTCTAACGTATGGAAGTGAAGCTTGGGCGTTGTTGCAGTGACACATGTCAAGAGTGAGAGCAGTGGAAATGAGTTACTGTCTTTGAGAGGAACGTGTGGAGTCACATGGACAGACAGACTGACAAATGAGGATGTGAAGGAGCATTGTGGTGTGGATGCAGATGTGATTGGAAGCGTTAAGAGAAACACTCTGAGGTAGTTTGGCCATGTGAAGAGGATGGAGAGTGACAGACTGACGTGGAATGTGTATGTGAGTGAGGTGGAGGAAGAGGCAGGGAGGGGAAGACCAAGGATGAGATGGAGGGATGGAGTGGAGAGGTATATGAGGGAGGGGTGTGTGAATTGGGAGCAAGGCAGTAAAATTGTGGGGGACAGGGTGACGTGAAGGCAATTTGTTTGTTGCCATCCCGTATGGGATTAAGTCGTCTTGGGCCGTGGCCAAGTGAGCTAGGTCGGATTTGAAGTCAGAAAGGTCACGAGCTGTAGCTACGCCAAATAAGCCACTAAGAATTTCACCTCCCAAGTCAAAGAGACCTCATTTTACACGTGAACGACCTACTGGTGTCTGACTGGAGAACGTGTTATTTAGTTGAGAGAACCTGTCATAGATGTAAGTCAATTGCCAAGAAAGTGGGAGATACAGTGGGTACCAAGGTTGATTAGGATTGTGTTTCCCCACGATGGTTGACAGTTGGGCCCTGATCTCGTCCAATTGGCGTGCGAAGTGAGGAAGGGCGATGGCTACGTCGGGCAGGGCTCTAAATCGCAGCGCAAAGAGACTACGTTCTCAATCACCATTACATCGCCTCCTGAGCCGACTAAGGCCCCGGGACGTACTCCACCATCGTCCTCACCCAACCCAGACCCTATGAGGGTCAGCACTGCCATCAGGTAGACCGCTAACATCTTACCTAGAAAATAATTTTGAATTAATGAGAGAGATCATGAAGATGTTTATGTGCGGAGCGCAGCTTTGACCGATAATGATTGGATGAAGAAGGTTCAGACTGAGGAACAGGTGGAGAAGGAGAAGTAGTGATAGGTTGTGCAAGGGACTCTTCCAACACCAGGCCTCAAGGTGCACGCTTTAGGTCATCTGCATGTACCCACTTGGTATCTTTAGTTGACAATTCTTGTACTTGAAATTTGTTACCTTGTTTATTTATGATGCGGTGGGGGCCTGTAAATTTGTCATCCAATTTGGAGGTGCGAGTATAGGAACGAGCAAAGACTAGATCTCCAATGTTGATACTGATAGGTGAGGCAGACTTATGTTGGCGTTGCAACATGTCCTCCTGAGATGCGGCCAGATTTGCTGTGACATACTGATGAATTTTCTGGAAGTTCGTTATTTTCACTTTCATGTAATCATCCACATTATAGATGGGATCAAGCTTTGAAGATAGGATGGAATAGGGAAGGTCTTTATCGAACCCAAATAAGACAAAGAAGGGAGATTCACCAATGGATGAATTGATGGAACTATTTATAGAAGCTGCTACTTGGGGTATTCATTCATCCCAGGAGGCACTATTTGACCCTAAATGTCTGAGACACTCCAAAACCTTTCGGTTGTGTCGCTCTACGAGGCCATTGGAAGCTGGATGGTTAGGGACAACATTGCATTTGTTGATATTGTACTGTTTACAAATTTCCTCCAGAAGACTGTTGTTAAACTCAGTTCCATTATCTGTAATTATTGTGTTGGGTGTAGTAAATGAACAAATTAAGTGGTCGATGAAGGCACGCGCTACGCTTTTCGCGGTCTCATCTGTAAGTGGAACTAGGACACAGTAGCGAGAGAAATGATCAACAGCTACAAATAAATACTGAGCGCCTGATTCCGTAAGCGGAAGTTTTAGAAGGTCAATAGAAACAGTTTCCTACGGATGTGACGGAATTGGGTATTGTAAGAGCAGTGCAGGTAATCCGGTTGATCCTTTGCGACGGTGGCACGAAATACAAGAGTCACAGTGTACACTGATATCTCGACGCATAGTTGGCCAATAGTATGCAAGACGTGCCTGTCGCAAGCATCGATCTTTACTTGGATGGGATGCATGAGGTGTGTTATGAACTATATGAAGTACTGCAGATATTAGATCAGTAAGGACAACAAGTTGGTGGACTTTCCTATTGGGCAATTCCTTCCCTGTTAGAAATGTTTTCCTGTATAAGATATTATCTTTTAGAATGAACTCATCAATTGGTACTGGCAGAGTAGGTAAGGTAGAATTATCTCCCGATTCCAGGAAATAAATCACTTTGGACCAGACATGGTCCTTGCGCTGATGATGTTGAACGACTTCTGATGTTAGTGGGGTGTTATTAGTGTTGTTTGGCCGCACTGGTGTGACAGCCGCTGCCACATTGCGTGAAAGTGCGTCCGCGACCACATTCGATTTTCCTGCGACATACTGAAAAGTCAGGTTGAAGTCCTGGATGATGACAGAACATCTAGCTAGCCTACCTGTGAGGTTACGTCCTTTGAACAGATCGCATAGAGGTAGGTGGTCTGTTTGGATATGCACTGGGTAACCATATACTATATCTCTGAAGTGTTTCAAGGACCAGACCACTGCCAGAGCTTCGAGATCTGTAACACTGTAATTACGTTCGGCAGGGTTGAGGGAGCGACTAGCATACGCTATTACCCGTTTCCTTGATCTTTGATCCAATTGCATTAAAACTGCACCAAGGCCTGCGCCCGAGGCATCTGTGCACAAAAGGAATGGTTGTGTATAATCAGGAAATGCTAAAACTGGGACATTTACAAGAGCTGTTTTCAGTGCTTGGAAGGCTTGTGACTGATCGTTTGTCCAAACGAAAGGCACATTTTTTTTTAGTGAGTCAGAGGAGCGGCGATCTGTGAGTAACTTTTTATGAATCGCCGGTAGTAACCACTTAATCCCAGGAAACTTTTTACAACATCTGTACTGGTAGGTTCCGGGAAGTTGATTATCGCCTTAGTTTTATCGGCATTAGTATGAATCCCTTGTGCATCAACTATATGCCCTAAAAATTTAATTTTCTTTCTTAGGAAGTTGCATTTACCGAGGTTAATCTTCAGACCAGCCAGTTGAAGGTGCTGAAATACTTGCTAAAGTTTAACAAAATGTTCAGGAATGGATTTGCTCACAACAATAATATCATCTAGATAGGCGAAGAGAGAATGGCCAATCATGCCACAAAAAACTGAATGGATGAGTCGCATGAATACTGAAGGGGCATTCCTTAATCCGAAGGGAAGTCTCTTGAACTGAAAATGTCCAGAAGGAGTACTAAAAGCTGTTATAGGGCGAGATGATTCTTCCATTTCTACCTGCCAGTAGCCACTGAGTAGATCAAGTGATGTAAAGACTACGTTGTTCTCACCTAGTGACTCCAGTAAATCAGTCAGGACTGGCAATGGAAAACGATCGGGTACAGTAACTGAATTTACTCGACGATAGTCCACTACTGGTCTAAATTGGCCATCTTTCTTTGGAACTAAGAAAAGTGGGCTATTTCACAGACTGACAGAGGGTTCAATGATATCCTGATCTAACATTTGTTGTACCATCTCGTCAGTCTTGTTCCTCAAGCTGTGAGGCAATCGGTAGGCTGGTATGTAAATCGGTTGAGTACCCTGGACCAGTTCTATGTTGTGCTTCACTAAATCTGTCCTACCCATAGGTTCTCCGGGTAAGGCTACTACGTCTCAACATGACTGCAATAGATTGACTAATTGATCTTTATGTTGTGGATAATCGTCACAAGTCAGGCTTGAGAGTGGGTCAGGTGAAAGGGTTGGAGCAGATCCCTTAGAATTAATGGCATACACACCGATTGGTTCACCATCATCATCATCATGTTTAGTAGATATGGAGTTTGGTACCTCCTGGCACTCCCCTACGGCCGATGGGTAAACCAGAAAGTCCCCAATCTTTATACCACTTTTAAGTTTGATAGGAGCAGTACTGGTATTGAATAAGTACAAGTAACACAAGTTGTCCTCCAACACAGTACACAACGCCGACTCATAAGTTAAACCATTCACATAACACGTCTCTGGTAATGTTAGTACATTCACTCCAGCTGTCGCACCTACAACACGAACAGAGACTTTGGTAAACTCATGCGGCAACAAAGTTGTGCACTGATTTGTTACTGCACGCTTCGTCTCTGCGTGTTCTAGAACATCATTCAAAGTTTGTGAGGTAGGTAACTGAGACGTGTCTGAGTCGGCTTGAGTGCTGTCATTAGAGGGGTTATCATGATTTACTGTTGAGTGATTAGAGGGTGTATCAGTAGCAGTTGGTGAATTTTCTTCAACGCTCCCAGGGAGTGATGGATTTATTACTTTACTCTCAGAGAATGAGGAGCATTCACCTGTACTCTTGGGTAGTGGTGAGGATAGTGCGGACTGAATGACTGGGTTAATATGGGAAAGGACAGGACTTGGATAAGCCATGCCATATACTGGAAAGCCATAAATGTCTATACTAGTAGAAGTCGGGATTAGAGCTATGTTGTATTCAGCCATGGTGGGTATCTGCTGGATATTTGAGGTCATTTGTAACATGAAATGTCACTGTAAAAGGTGTCAAAGCTTTATCTAATTGTATTTTCAAAACAACTCGCCTTTTGACTCGAAACTCGGAGCCATCCACACCACATAAACGAATGTCCGGTGGCTCAAGAATGCCGACCCTTTTACCTGGTCCCCTAATGCTGTTTAAGGAGCTTTCAGACATCAAATTTACCATAGACCCCGTATCCATGAAAAACGAGGTTTGTACGTCTTCACTCCGCCCTAGAATGACTAAGCCTGAAGAAGTGATAGGCCCTACCTGGCAGATGGGGAATTGGTCTTCTGTAGTTACGTGATACGGGTCCGGTGCGAGCGCTCCCCTTCCCCTGACTGGCGACTGTTTAGGAAACGACACTCCTCAGTAGTGTGAGTCGTACTGGTCTTATGATATTTGCACTTGGGGCGACACGTTCGTGATGGCGTACGCTGGCGACACTGTGAGAGATGACGTCGGTATTCGCGGTCGCAACTGGATGCTCGATGTCCGATGTGACCACAGCGCCAGCACACGATCGAGGCTTGTCTACCCCGGCGCACATTTGACCGATCACGACCGCTGGTTGGTGATCTACAACGTGAAAGGGAACAGTTAGTGTTAGGTTGTCCTCTCCTAATTGGTCGCGAGCGTGAGTGATCCGACGAAGCAATGGAGGTGTGGAGAACTTGGGAAAAGGAAGGGCGATTAGTGGCCTGAGGAGTGAGGTTGGATCCCGTTCGTTCCCTAATGGCCTTGGAGACATTTTGAATTTTGTCTCCTGGGTTGAATCCTATCTGCAATGCTAATTCTTTCTGGGTGGGGTCAAGCCAATTCATAAATCTCAGATAACCCAGCAAATCTCCAAAGTCATCAAGGGAAATCATAAATGTTCCCTGAGCGTCTTTGACCCACTGTGTGCCACGCAACAACTGGCGCATCTCAGAACTAATGGTTTTCATTGCCGCTGCTGCCTCATACAATTTTGCATCTTTAGGAGGGACCTTCATATCCTCCTCCATTTGGGATAAGAAATTGGTAAAACCTATGAGAGAGGCAGCATTTGAATGTTGACAACAAAGCTGAATTAATTCACGACGCAAGGCATCAAATGTTTGACAGTCCTCAAAATGGCCTGAACGAATCGCGGCTCCTATTGGGGACCTACCTTGGTGGAGCCTCCCCGTAAGGTAGGAGACTTTGAGGGGTTCATTTGTGATTTGTCTGTTTCGAATGTCCGTTTCTGCCTCTCTGAGGAAGTCGTAAATGGACATCGAGTTATCTTCGCCGGTAAATTTAGGGCGGTTAGCATCATTCAAATAGATTGACTGTGGAGGGGGTGGGGTGTTTGCCATGGTTGGAAGAAGGTGAGGTTGGATACGTGTGGAAGAAACTGAAGTAGTAGGTTGAGAGGCAGTGAAAGTAATGGTAGTTATGTGTGGCTGAGTTGGGAGCTGAAGTGTTGTATCAGAGACAACTTGGGAAGTGGAAGTAGTAGGAGGTGAAGGAAGTTCTAGGGAGTCCTTTAAAGATGAAGGTGTATCTGGATATAATTTATCTGGGAGAAAGATATCTGGGTCCTCTAAAGCAGAAGAAGTAGTAGTAGTGGTAGTGGTGGTAGTAGTAGTAGGGCTGATGGTGGTGAGAGTAGTATGAGAATGTTCAGTTTTAGGAGTTGTCTGGGTGGATGAAGAATATTTTTGGTACGATCGACCGCTACGAAGAAGAGTCACTGAATCGTCATTATCGGGAGTTACCGGCTCACTTTCAGTTGCATGTCGCTGGCGAACGGGAGAGAGCTCAGTTTTTTCAAAGTATGACATGTAGTTAGGAGAGAAAAAAAAAAAATGTTAAATGATAATGAGAATGAAAATTTTTATATACAATGTGAGAATGAGGGCATATGAAATATGTACAATAGTAATGGGAGTAAATATTTACAATGGGGGCGAAATGAACAAGAGAAATCAGATGAAAAGAAATGAGGTGAGAGGTGAGCGTGGTGGGTGGTGGTGCGGAGAATGAAGGTAAATATAAGCGATGCACGATAGTGAATAAAAGACAGATGAATGGTATTATGATGTACAATCTGTAGAGAAAATCCGTAGAGTAATCTCTATAGAAAGTCAGGGCTTGAGCTGATGAGAATAAACTATACAAGTACATATAAGGAATACCGAAGCAGTGAGAATGAAGGGAAGTCTTGTTTGGAGGAAGGGAAGTTGAGACGGTACTTGAATGAAGGACCTCTCCCCGGTGACGAAGGTGTTTCAATAGCCCCGTGCTCCCCACTCAGGTTTATTTCAAAGATCTGAGGTGACGTATAATGGAGGTTTATTCCAGAGAGAACTTCTATACCTGTGCTCTGTTAGATGTCTGGCCCAATACTGACTCACTGCGAGCAGCGGGCGTGGGAACCTTAGTTTAAGTCAGCAGTTTAGAGAAGTGTGCTGATTTCATCAATGGTACTGGTTACAGATACATATATATATATATAGGTTTTAGGTGTACATAGTATGGGTACACCTAAGTTAGCCAAGAACTTGATGTTAGTCCTTTGCTCAAGGCTCATTCTGTGACAGAGGGCACTTGACAGGAGCTACAAAACCACCCGTGAAAAGTGTTATGCAGCGTATTCTGGTTCCTGACTTCTCAGTTCCAGACGCGGTGAGGTTCTGGGTACTTTATTCCCAACCGGGTCAGTATCAGCAAGGAAGGAAAACACAAACACCACGGGTCAAAGGCACACTTATATATTATCAAGAAACAAATACACACACCGTTTTGTGATCAAAACAGAGGAGTTACAATGACTGAAAATACAGTAGTGTTTACAACAATGGCTCTCTACCTAGCTCAGCAAGTCTGACTTTTCCACGGAGTTACACCTTTCTGATATGAGGTTATATCCATACAGTGTCACAGGTAATGTTTCACAGCTATGACAGGCAAGTGAAGTGAAATATACACAGTCAACACAGTTCAGTATATCCAATGTGCCAAGTGGGACAATATATATACAGTATATCCAGTTCCTTAATTCTAGGTATCCGCGTGACATGTACGAGGTCCTAGTTAATACAATATATCCGAGTGACATAGAAGCAGTGATAAGAAGCAGGGAAGTGAGCATGGAAGTGAAAAAGTTACAACATGACAGTATTGTGATACCAACTCTAACGTATGGAAGTGAAGCTTGGACATTGTTGGAAGGACACAAGTCAAGAGCGAGAGCAGTGGAAATAAGTTATTTAAGAGAAGCCTGTGGAGTCACATGGAGAGACAGGCTGACAAATGAGAATATAAAGGAGCGTTGTGGTGTGGATGTGGATGTGATAGGAAGCGTTAGGAGGAATACACTGAGGTGGTTTGGCCATGTGGAGAGGATGGAGGTTGAAAGACTGACGAAGAGAGTGTATGTGAGTGAGGTGAAGGGGGAAAGAGGGAGGGGGAGGCCGAGGATGAGATGGAGGGATGGGGTGGAGAGGTATATGAGAGAGGGGGGTGTGAGTTGGGAGCGGGGCAGTGAAATGGCAGGGGACAGGGCGACGTGGTGGCGATTTGTTTGTGGCCACCCCAAACGAGATTGAGGCTTCTGGCAATAGATAGATAGATAGATAGACATGGACGATGCCTTAGCTAGCCTTAGTCTACATACACGTTACGTGGGTCGAGAATATATAATGTCTTACTCCAGTCACCGGGGGGGGGGGGTTAATGAGTCTAGGGGGAGGTAGGTCCCACGAGGACGGGGATAGGTGGAGGGTGCATGACACGTATGAAGGTATATATCCTGCCCCTTAGTTTAGCTATGCGCAAGACATGTACGAGGTCCTTGCTAATATAACATATCCGTGTGATATGGACGAAGCCCTAGCTAACCTTAGTCCATACACACTCTACACAGGTCGGGTATATATAGCGTCTTACTCGGATCGACAACAGAGAGGGGGGGGGGCAGTGAGTCTAGGGTGGGTAGATTCACGTGGGGGCGGGGGTTGGGGGCCCGGGGAAGGAAGGGAGGGCACACAGGTGAATATTACACTGACGTCTGTTGTTCTATGGGGGGTGACACTGGGGAGGATTCGTCACTGTAGGGGAATCGGCCCGTATAAGGGGATGTCAAGCACTCTGCCTGATTGTATTACGAGTAATAGAATTTACTATGGTACACAAGTTGGAGGGAGTCACACTGGGGGGAGGTTGGTCAATACTGGGGAAACGGCCGCAATGACTCGAGGGGGAGGGAGTGACACTGGGGGAGGGATCTGGCTGCACTAGGAAGGTACATAAATAGAAAGTCTATTACTCACGATTCTGGCGGAGGGGAGGGCAGAGCCCATGGGACGTCAGGGACTGTGCCGGGAGCTTCAGATGTCGGCTGGGCATGGAAGGTGAGCCGCCCGGTGAGTAGTACAGGGGCGGGTGATCCGTGAGGTTGCCACTAGTCCTCGAGGAATAGGCAGGTTGTGTAGTGGGTGGCTCTCTAGCCGCTACAACCCGGCAGGAGGTCGGGCTCTCTGGGCTAGGGCCGAAGAGGGCCAGGAGGCGCATTGCGTGGTGCCGGCCCTTACTCATCGTCGGGGTTCTAGAAGAGGATCGGGGGAGGCCTGGGGCTGGGGTTGGGCGTGGGGAGGACAGTGCCCTGGGTGAGCCGCTGCTGCGTCCTGGAGAGGCAGCCGTCAGGGAGGGGCTGTGGCCGCCGTTGTGGGGCAAGCCTAGACTGCTACAACAGGCACTGGGGGAGGCCTAACAGATCCAGGGGCTGTGGTCTTGCCGTCAGGAGGTGGCTGCCAGGAATGAACTGCGGCCTCTCACCCGGGGGGAGTCTGGTGATGCTGTGAGCTGCAAGGACAGGACACCAGCCCTCAGGGACGTCACACCCACTCTGGTCTCTGGTGGGGTCCCTGAAAAGGAGCAGATGCCCTCTCATGTCAAGGGGCTGGGAGAGGGGCACCTCACTTCGCCCTCATAGTGGTGGTAAGGGCAGGAGGCTCCTTCCTCTATGGGAGCCTGGATGTGGTCCGAGGGAGAACGACTGGGGGCCGACCCTACAGATACTACAGACCCTGGCGACGGGGAGTAGGCGCCCGATGGATACGCCCGGCTGTTGCCACAGCTCCGACAGAGGCTGCACTCCAGCCAGTGTTTTTGCGACGGGGAGAAGGCACCCGATTGATACGCCCGGCCATGGCCACAGCTCCGATGGAGGCTGTTCTCCGGCGGGGATTTTGAGGGCAGGGAGAAGGCACCCGATGAATATTCCCAGCTATTGCCACAGCTCCGACGAAGGCTGTTCTCCGGCCCTGGTTCTAGAGGCAGGGAGAAGGCACCCAGTGGATATGCCCAGCTATGGCCACAGCTCTGACAGAGGGTGCTCTCTGGCCTTTGTTCTGGGGGCGGGGAGAAGCCAGGCTACTGCCACAGCTCTGTTGGAGGCTGCTCTCCAGCCCTGGTTCTGGAGGCAGGGAGAAGGCACCCAATGGATATGCCCGGCTTTGGCCACAGCTCCGATGGAGGCTGTTCTCCGGCCTTTGAGTCTGGATCTCCTGTCCTGGAGACAGCACTGGTGGATGGCAATGTCTCGTCTGCTGCTTCTTGATGGGGATAGCAGCCCTTGAGGCTCCTCCTGAGTCCTTTTTCAAAAAAGAGGCCGATCCAGGGGACTCGGCATCTGAGGGTCTGCTTGGGAGCTTGTTAATACAAGTCTCATCCCGATTCTGGTGAGCATTCCCTCTGCCATAGTGTAGTGTGCTCCTCCTGGACGCTATCAGGTGGTCTGGCTGCGGAGAAGAGGGGCTTCGGGGCGCGAGGGACATTGGACGCTCTCACCTGGAAGGTATGACAGGTGAGCCAGCCTCTCTGTCATCTAGTTGGGTGGGTATTGCCCCCCCGTACTCTCCTCCTGGGGTGGTGGCGTCCAGCTCACTCCACCATGCAGGTATTTAATAAAGAAAGATAATAGGTTAATTGAAGTGCTGATTTTCTCATAGTGCTGAGATGTTGGGCAACACTATGATGTACTTCATTACAGTGTGGCTGTTGAATCATGTGATTAGCAGCCAAAGTCCCGTTTCTTTTTAGTCACTCCTCGTATACACACACACACACACACACACACACACACACACACACACACACACACACACACATTAGTATATGCCACTTCAAATTATTTTTAATGTGTTTTATAAAAGGGTATAAAAAACATTAGAAATAATTTGAAGGTGGCATATACTAATGTTGATGGTTTAATATCGGCAAGGCTAGAAATTAACGATTTCTTGAGGGTTTATGAACCTGATGTTATGTGGTTTGTAGAGACCAAGTTAAGAGAAGATATTGCTGTTCATATGGGAGATGGTAAATACAAATTGTGGAGAAAAGACAGAAAAAAACACAAAAAAAACAGGAGGAGTGATGATAGCAGTAAATGTAGATACGATGGACATGGGAGAAGGCAGGGCTGAAGTGATAAATATGAAATTAGAAACTGGAGAGAATAGCAAGGGAGATATGGTGGTAGTGTATGTTCCCCTTAAGACAAGAGCATGGAATGCTGATGAATACCAGATGTTGTCAGACATGGCTAATTATTTACGGAAAATGATTGAGAAAAGCAACAATATAACTTTAATGGGTGACTTTAACTATAGAGGTGAACTGGGAGGAATGGGACTCAGGAGGTGGAGAAGATTATATTATTATATATAACAATGAACAATGTGATGACACAATGGGTCAAAGAAGAGACACAGTTCCAAGGTGAGAACACACCAGCAAGATTAGACTTATTGTTTACCAAAGAACCCAATGTAATAGAGTCTCCGAAATATCTGTGTCCTATAGGTGGAATACCCGTGTGGCGGGGTGAACCTGACACCACCACCCCAGGAGGAGAGTATGAGGGGATGACACCCACCCCACAAGGGGATGACGGATAGGCTGACTTACCTGGCTCACAGTCCAAGCTAAAGCGACATATCTCTCCCATGACCCACCGCCCCTCTTCCCCGCAGCCAGACCACCTGGCAGCGTGCAGGAAAAGCACACTACTCTTCAGCAGCGGGAATGCTCGCCAGAATCGGGGTGGGACTTGCAGTGGCAAAGTCCCAAGCACACCCTTGGATGCTGAGTCCCCTGGATCGGCCTCCTATTTAACAGAGGACTCAGGAGGAGCCTCAACGGTTGCTATCCCCCTACGGAAGGAAGGCATGCTCCGTCAGAGCTGTGGCAAAAGCTGAGAAAGTTCGTCCGACCTCTTTCTCCCCCCGTCCCTGGGACAAACCCTTCAACCATCGGAGGGAGGGCACGCTCTGTCAGAGCTGTGGCAATAGCCAAGAGAGTTCGTCCGACCTCTTCCTCCCACCGTCGCTGGGACAGGAATCCTGATCCCAGCAGAAGGAGGGCATGCTCCGTCGGAGCTGTGGCGCAAGCCGAGAAGAGTATGTCCGACCTCTTCCTTCCGATGTCACTGGGGCAGGAGTCCCAGGCCCTACGGCTGGAGCGCAGGTTCCGACTGATCCATGGCTGTGGCCGGGAGAGTCCGACGGGCACTATCTCTCAGCTGTCCAGGTCGGCAGTGCCCAGGAGAGTCTCCCCCGACTCCTCCTGCACTCCTGCCTTCCCTAGGAGCATAGGCAGTGCCTAATGGGGCTGCCTGACGGAGGGAACATCCCCTGGACCTCCCCCGTACACCCTGGACCGGAGTTTCGGTGGGGCCCTATGGGCCCACCAAGCAGGAGGCTCGGCCCTCGGCTGCTCTCCCTCTGCTAGTCCCCAAACTCCTATAGAGGGGAACACCTCTAGTTCCGCACCACTCCTGTGGTGGAGCAAGGTGCCCCTCTTCCCGCCTCTACTCGAGAAGGTGGGATTTGCTCCTTTACAGGCACCTCACCCGAGACCAGACTGGCCGAGATGTTTCCAAGGCCAGGTGTCTGGTCTTTGCAGCCTCGCCTTCCCCAGGTGCTGTCGGGCTCCGCCAGGACAAGAGGCCGCAGTCCAGCCTTGACGGCCTCCTCCTCCAGCCGAGACTTCAGTTCCTGGAGTCAGCGGGCCTCCCCAGACACTCGCTGTGGCAGCTGGACTTCCCCCAGGGCAGGTGGCCACAGTTCCTCCCTGATGGCCACCCCTGCTGGACAAGACGGCAGTCCAGCAAGTACACTGCCCTCCTTCTGGCTGACCCTAGGCCCAGGCCTCCCCAGGTCCCCTCCTAGGATCCTGATGACGACTAAGGGCAGCCCCGAGCAGCGCGTCTTCTGGCCCTCTTTCCCCCTAGCCCGGAGAGCCCTGTCTCCTGCTGGGCTGTCGTGGCTAGGGAGCCACCTAACACACCACTCGCCCACTCCTCCAGGACTAGTGGTGGCTACACGGGCCACCCTCCTCTGTACTACTTGCTGGGTGGCCCACTTTCCATGCCTGGCCGTCATCTGGAGCTCCCAGCATAGGCCCTCCTGCCTCGTGGGCCGTGTCCTCCCCTCCACACAAATCGTGAGTACCAGACACCATGATTATACGCTTCCCCAGTGCTATTGGATCCCTCCCCTAGTGAACTAACTCCTGTGACACCTCCCCATACTTACGGTGTGTCTCCCCAGTGCTGTACAACCCTCCCCGTACATCCTCCCACCCAGCAGCTGCTGTGTTAACTTCCCTCAGTGTGTCTTAGTGAACTCTACCTATGATCTCGTACACAGAGTGTTCGACACCCCCGCCCCTGGGGTCGGTTCCCCAATAGTGACAACCCTCCCCTCAGAGTCGCGCCCCCTCCGGGGCAGTATACATCAGTGTGAGCCTTCCCCCAGTGTGCTCTCCCTCTCCCTGGCCCCCAGCCCCCGTCCCCAACACGAATAAACCCTACCTAGACTCACAAATGCCCCTCTTCCCCCCCTCTCCATCAGTTGTGAGACATCATATACTCTCGTCCCATGTGACACGTACATAGCGTAAAGTTAGCTAGGGCCTCATCTATGTTACGCATATATATTGTATTAGCTAGGGGCTCGTCTATGTCACGCAAATTCCTAGGCTTAAGGACTTGAATATATGCCGTCATCTGTGTCACGCGCCTGTCAGAATGAGTATACTGTACTATGCTGTCTGTATATGTGGATATTGTGTACCTGACATATTGATGTAATATTGTCTGTGACATTGTGTAGATATAACCCTACTTCAGGAAGATGAAATTTGGTGTATAAGCCAGACATGCTGAACTAGGTGGAAAGTGATTGTTGTATACATTATTCTAAGTCATTGTAAGTTTCTTAGTTTTACTAATAGAACGGTGTGTGTTTGTCTTTTGATAATATATAAGTGAGCCTTTGACCAGTGGTGTTTGTGTTTTTCCTTTCTTGCTAGTACTGACTCAGTCGGGAATAAAGAACCGAAGGCTGCACCGTGTTCTGCACCTGAGAAGTCGGGACGCAGAACACGCTGCATAACAATAGGAAAAAGTGATCATGTGGTCATTGAGTTCCAGATGATAATGGGGAACGTGGAGCCAAGAGACGAGCTTTATAGGCAGGGAAGATACAACTTTGGGAAAGCAAATTACTGGATTGAGAAAATTTTACGAAAATGCGGATTGGAGACAATTCAGAGAAACAAGAGAGATACAGAGGAAGTGGGATATCTTTCTAGACCACCATAATTTGGGAATGGAAAAAAATTTGTGCCAAGAGTAAGGGAGAAAGAAAACAGAAAAGAGGAGTGGTTTAATAGAAGGTGTATGATAGCAAAAAAAGAGAAAGACACGCCGTGGAACAACTGGAGAAAGAGAGGTAACAACAGAACAAAGGAAGAATATAAAAGAACTAGAAATGAATACACACGAATACGCAGAGAGGAAGAAAGGAATTTTGAAAAAGGTATAATAGACAAATGTAAGGATGAACCCAAACTGCTTTATAGATTTGTCAATGGCAAACTGAAACAAAAGGAAGGAATCACCATAAAATGCATTATAATGTCGCGCCTGGGCCGCACGCCCCTATGACCCGGAGCTCGCCCACTGCCACTATAACAGGGAAAAAAAACTACATTCTGGGCGAGCCGACCACCACCAACCACAGGGTGGAGCTGTTACTCCAGCTCCAGTCAGCACCCCTGAGACAGTCGGTAGCCGCTCAACCCTCCTACAGGAGACGGCCTGCAGCCTATCTGGAGGAAAACAGGAGACAGCCTGTAGCCGCTCCCACCTTCATCAGGAGATGGCCTGTAGCCGCTCGACCCTCCTACAGGAGACGGCTTGCAGCCGCTCCAGAGGCAAACAAGAGACAGCCTGTAACCATTCCCACCTTCGTCAGGAGATGGCCTGTAGCTGCTCAACCCTCCTACAGGAGACAGCCTGCAGCCGCTCTAGAGGAAATCAGGAGACGGCCTCTAGCCGCTCCCACCTTTGTCAGGAGACGGCCTGTAGCTGCTCTGAAGGTGCCCCTGAGTCGGCCTGTAGCTGCTCCCTCCCCCAGGCCACGGCCAGTAGCCGGGCCTTAGCAACGGCCTGCAGCCGTTCCCCCTGAAGGCCACAGCCAGTAGCCGGGCCTTACGGCAGGAGACAGCCGGTAGCAGCTCCTTCATCAGGTGCTGACTCCTGTTCACCAACCTACGACCCAGAGGGAGCCCCCAGCCTGGAGGAGTACTGGAGAGGCCCCGTGACTACCACGGGGCTCTTCTCCGTGCAACCGGATTCGGAGAGGAGTAGCCTGATGGACCCCGATGTAGGCCAGCGTCACAGCCCCCTCCTGACAGCATCTCCGAACACCGGGGACCACAGCCTTCAGGACCTCCAATCCACCCCCGGGCGGGACCTCCCTACACCCAGACACCGGAGATCTTTGTCCTCTGTCAGGCGCCTGAACGAGAAGTTCAGGCAGCTATTCGACCCCAGCCCCAAGGGCCAGACTCCCGCCTCAAGCCCCGAAAGTGTGGAACCCTTCGCCACCAGCAGCCCTGGATGAGAGAGGACGCCCCTACGCGTGATCCCGTGGCCCCTGAACACAGAGGCCCCCGGTGCAGCCCCGTCAATAGTGAGGCTGAGTCACCTTTGCCACCCTTGTGCCTGACCGCCACGACGCCCAGACACGGAAGGAATGACACTGAAAGTATAGTGTCCGTGATATAGTGCAGTAAAGGCAGAACAGTGCATTAACAGTATAAAGGAAGTCGGGGGAAAATTAGTGACCACATAAAAGAGCGATGAAATAAGTAAGATAACAGTGAAAAAGTGAGACAGTGAAATACAGGCCTAACACAGTGAACACGCTACCACACAATAACGCCACACCACACTAAGATCATACGCAGGCCCTAGTGTTAAAGTGGAAATTACCCACAGTGAAACAGTACCATCAATTCCACCAATGTATAAAACTGGGACTTCCTGCAATAATAGTGCATAACCCCTCTGCCGTAAGTGCTATTCACCTTGCCCGACCTTGACCTGAGTAGTAACCTGCACGATACTAGCAATCCACATCTAGGCCTAAGAATTATAATTGTCCAGATCTCTGTATTCATGACACCTACCCGTTCCACTGTTGAATTTAGTAATACACATGTAAGGTTGTTGCCTTGAGTTTTTGTGTCCTGCCTCTCTCCTATTTGCCTAAGCTCTGGTCTAGAAAGAGAACCCAGCTACACACTAGGCGTCAGAGGGACGAGAAGCCGACCCCTAAACACCTGATGGCATTACACACCAAACTGAAAGTAGAAGGAGAGGTCTATAAAGATGCGGCAATGTAAGCTGAAATAATGAACACATGTTTCCAATCTGTTTGCACTAATGAAAAGGAGTTTGTGGAAGGGAGGGAGTGACTAGAAATGTAGTGATAAAAGATATAAAAGTGGAAGTACAAGAAGTGTATAAATTACTGGAAACTCAAGATGTAAGGAAAGCCCCAGGACAAGATGACATCTCTGATTGGGTACCGAAGAAATACAGAGAACAACTGGCGGATAAGATTCACAGTTTAATTGTGTGTTCTCTAGAGGAGGGGAATGTGCCTCAAGAATGGAAGAGGGCAAATGTTGTACCAATTTATAAGGGAGGAAATAGGGGAGAACCCCTGAATTTTAGACCAGTGTCCCTAACCAGCATGGTCGCAAAATTGTGCGAGAGAATCCTGAAAGATAGGTGGATAAAATATCTGGAAGAGATGAATATTTTGGCTGAAAGTCAGTTTGGATTCAGAAGTGGAAGGTCATGTGTTTCCAACTTGTTGAACTTTTACTCAAGAGCGATTGATGTGCTACACGAGAGAGATGGCTGGGTGGATTGTGTGTATTTTTAGATTTGGAGAAAGCCTTCGACAAGGTACCCCATAAGAGACTAATGTGGAAACTAGAGCATATAGGAGGACTGAAGGGGAACCTCCTGGAATACATGAGAGACTTTTTGAGAGACAGAGAAATGAGGACAGTAATAAAGGATAGGATGTCTGGATGGAGGGAAGTAACAAGTGGAGTCCCACAGGGCTCGGTGCTGGTGCCAGTAATGTTCCTGATTTACGTAAATGATACGGTAGATGGAGTGAACAGTTACGCAAGTCTGTCTGCTGATGATGCAAAGATCTTGAGGAAGGTAGAGGTTGAGGAGGATTGTAAAATGCTGCAGGAGGATCTGGATAGGATACACGATGGGAACCGGATGTGGGAAATGAAATTCAACGCAATGAAATGTAAAATATTGGAAATGGGTAAAAGTACCAAGAGGTCATCATTGAATTATTTTAACCAATCACAAAAGCGAGAGAGGAGAAAGAGTTGGGAGTGCTGGTCCAGGACAGTTTGTCACCTGAAAAACATAATAACAAGACAGTTAGAGAGACGTATAAATTCCTGACTAACATAAGAGTAGCATTTCAGTATATGGATGAGATGATGAAAAAATTTACAGCGACCATGATTCACCCCAGGTTAGAATATGCAGCAGGAGTGTGGTCCCCACACAAAAAGAGAGATATAAACAAGACTGAGAGAATACAATGAACAGCAACCTTGATGGTCCTCAGTCTGATCTGTCGCCTAATGTGCAGCTGGGTTCTGTTTCTAGACCGGAGCTTAGACATATAAGAGAGAGGCAGGACATAAAAACTCAAGGTAACAACCTTACACGTGTATTGATTAATTCTATATGTGGAACAGGTAGATGTCACAACAACAGGAATCTGGGTAATTATAAGTCATTTGCAAGTATTGTGGACAGTAGTATCACGCAGGATACTATTTAGACAATAGTTCAAGATAGCAGGTGAACAGCACAATGAACAGTTTTACAGTCTTTTGGGCAGGGGAATAGATCACTGTCACTTGGATGAAAATATAAACGGTGCTTAGGCTGGGCAACTAATTCACAGGTCTTGCAGTGCAGAGGAATTACACTATGAAGGCTGAGTCTGATGTTCATTGAAATCACTGCACTCTTATTAGATCTTTCTAATGGGCCAACCGGCCTACTGCAGTTATCCTCTCTTCTTATGTTCTTGCTGTCACTATTTCACCATCTGCCCAAATCGTAACTATCAAACATTAATAGGCCTTGGACTTAGATTCCCTCGGATAATACTCTGCCTGATATTCAAGTCACTATTACATTGTCACTGCACTCTTCACCGTCACTCACTGTCGGTGGGACAGCAGTGTGGTTAGTGTGGGCTGTGGGAGGACTCACAGCCCGACTTATGATGGGGGCAGAGTCCCGCCTGTGGCCTCTCTATCCAGCAGCCACGAGATCACTCGTAGGGACGTCCTCTCTCGTCCGGGGCTGTGGGCGGCAAAGGACCCTGCACTGTCAGGCCTGGGAGTTGGAGTACGGCCTTCAAGGCTGGGGCTGAACAGCCTCCTGAAGCACTCACTTAGGCGCCTGACGGAGGACGAGGGTCGTCTGCGTCAGGGTGGGGAGAGGCCTCGCCCGGGGGTCCTAGAGCCCTGTGGCTGCGTCATCTGCCGTCGTCAGAGTCTGTCAGGTAGGGTCCCTCTGGAGCTGGCTGGGTGGAGAACAACTCTGGGGATAGCACAGGGCCTCTCCACAGGTCCTCGGGACTGGGACCCTCCTCCTGGAGGTTGTCACGTTGTGGGGGTGTGGCAGCACCTGATGTAAGAGCGGCTTCTGGCCGTCTTCTGCCGTAGGGCCCAGCTGCTGGCCATGGCCTTTTGGGGGTGCAGCTTCCGGGCGTCGCTGAAGCCTGTCTACTGGCCATGGCCCGTGTGGGGGAGTGGCTACTAGCCGTCTTCTGAAGAAGGGGTGAGCGGCTACCGGCCATCTTCTGAAAGAGGGGTGAGCGGCTACCGGCCGTCTTCTGAAGGAGGGGTGAGCGGCTACCGGCCGTCTTCTGAAGGAGGGGTTAGCGGCTACTGGCCATCTCAGGGGCACCTTCAGAGCGGCTACCAGCCATCTCCTGACGAACATGGGAGCGGCTAACAGCCGCCTCCTGAAGGAGGGGTGAGCGGCTACTGGCCATCTCAGGGGCACCTTCAGAGTGGCTACTGGCCGTCTCCTGATGAAGGCGGGAGTGGCTAATGGCCGTCTCCTGAAGGAGGGGTGAGCAGCTACTGGCCGTCTCAAGGGCACCGTCAGAGCAGCTACCGGCTGTCTCCTGAAGGAGGGGTGAGCGGCTACTGGCCGTCTCGGGGGTACCCTCAGAGTGACTACCAGCCATCTCCTGACGAAGGTGGGAGCAGCTACCGGCTGTCTCCTGAAGGAGAGGTGAGTGGTTACTGGCTGTCTCAAAGGCACCTTCAGAGCGGCTACCAGCTGTCTCCTGATAAAGGCGGGAGCGGCTACCGGCCATCTCCTGACAAAGGCAGGAGCGGCTACCGGCCGTCTCCTGAAGGAGGGGTGAGCAGCTACTGGCTGTCTCAAGGGCACCTTTGGAACGGCTACCGGCCGTTTCCTGAAAGAGGGATGAGCAGCTACCGGCTGTCTCCTGACATAGGTGGGAGCGACTACCGGCCATCTCCTGAAGAAGGGGTGAGCGGCTGCAGGCCATCTCGAAAAGGGCACGGCTACCAGCCGTCGCAAGGGTGCTGCCTGGAGCTATGGGAGTAGCTCCACCCAGATCCTGTCGAGGGTCAGCTCGCCCGCAAGGTAGTCTCCTTTCCCTGCTATGGTGGCGGCGGGCGAGTTCCGGGTCATAGGGGCGTGCGGCCTGGGCATACTTCTGTTCCTGTCACTCGGGGTCGGGTATAGCTCTGCCTACCCCTCCGTAGGCTCCTCCCGGTGGTGTCGTGTTGCCCTCAGTCGTTATTCCCGGCATTTTACAGGACAGATTTTAATATTGGATAGAAAGTATCATTTAGCATAAATATTGCTCTCTCAAATGGTCATTACATAAGCTATTAAAAGTTCACATTTCTAAAATTCAGAAAGACTATTAAACTGAACAAATTCAGCTTCCACTGAACAAAGAATACTTTACAGTATTATGTAAATGGTATAATTAAGCAGTCTACATCATACAAAAAAATGGATTCACTTATCCTTTACATGTGTATATTCTACAGTACCTTAATTCTTCTATTATTGTGACTGACTGATATTTTGCTGTCAAACTCATACATGATGATGTTTTCAGTTCTCACTTCTTCAGTTCCAAGTGCATAGAGATCACCAAGTTATGGGTTGAGAGTGTGGGTATCAGCAATTTGTCGGGAGGTATAGCTATGCTGCTGAGTGGATGATATTTAATTCTTTCCTAAGGAAATGCTTCCCACCTTTGGGAATACTTCATTCCTAAGTGGTTGCTTCCTCTTTAAGGGGTTTCTTCCTTCTTAAGTGGTTGCTTCCTCTATAAGGAGTTGCTTCCTTCTTAAGTAGCCTGGGAATATTTGCCAAGGCAAATCCATCAGTCCCGGGAACTTTGCCAAGGCAAATCCATCAATCTCGGGATCTTCTCCAAGGCAAATCCATCAACCTCGGGATCTTCGCCAAGGCAAATCCGTGAACCTCGGGATCTTCGCCAAGGCAAATCCATCAACCTCGGGATCTTCACCAAGGCAAATCCGTCAAATTCAGGATTTTTGCCAAGGCAAATCCCCCAATCTCGGGATACGATGTACCAGGTATTATTGTATTCTGCCTAACACCGTTTTTTTTTTTTTTTTTTTTTTTACTTGCCACTGGGAAACCTTCTAAGATGAATAAAGCTTGAATTCACCCTTCAACCTCGTGGGATGATGTATTTACCTTGTTCAACTTAACTCTCTACGGTTTCGCTCACCAGTGGGAAATATTTCCAGACTTGAGGGTTCAGCCACGAGTTTGCTGCAAATGATTCAGGACTTTGCTTGGGTCTAGTCGAGGTGGACGTAAGGTGAAGGAATGGCAGCTCATTTGTGGTCTTGCTCTCCACTGGTAAACACCCTTTGAGGAAAGAACTCATCCGTGAGCCTGGTGCAAATGAGGTAGAGGACGTTTCGGTTATTTTGGCCGTAGGGTGAGGGAATGCAATATCAGTTTTGGTGGTTGTAGGGCGGAGGTATGCGCCATGAAAACTTTTATTGCAAGGAGGTATTATCGTCTTGGAGGAAGCGGTGGAAGTGCAGCCCAGAAACTGGTCTGCTGTGGTACAGGAGTAAGGGGCTGGCGAGGCTTTGGGATTAGCGGGACGGTAGTAACTGGGTGGGTAGTGGGTGGGTGGCCAGTGATTAGTATATTTCTGGTTAGGCTGGGTGTGGGCTGCGGGGGATGGTTGGGTTATACTATTGGGAGAGGGAGAGTAAACACCTGGGGAGTGCAAGAAGGGAGACTGAGAGGAGGAAAAATTACTTGATGGGGGTTGTGTGGCATGGAAGTGGTTAGCTGTGGTGTGGGTGGCATGGGTTTTGGCAGCTGTGTTTTGGGTGGAGGGTGCTCTCATATCGTCGACATTATACCAACCATAGCAAGTTGCCATCATTATAAATATTATTACAGACACCACAAAAGCTCCATATGCCCACAACATCCACATTTTGTCAGACTTCACCCCATCACTGTCTGAGCTTGAAGTGGAGGCGTAGTATGTGGAAGACTGTGCAGTTGGAGAAGATAGAGTATATATCGTGTTTGCATGAGGTGATGATGAAGCACCTGGACAGGATTTGGATGCACATAGAAACCACAAGTGTTTTAGGTGCTTCAGACCATCACGTAGATCGTACCCCATTGTGGTATCCATTGCATCCATTCTGTCACACAGGCTTCGTAGAAACTGTATGACTGTCTTATAGGCTGTCAACCATTTGTCTCCACATCGTTGCTATATGACCAATTCGCCGTTTTTCTCAACGTGTCCCCTCTCATTCATATTTTGTTGTTTGTTTCTCAGACTGTCTTCCCCTATTCTCCATGCTTTCCCTTGGCTTTTATTCATGGTAGTTTGCTCTCTACTGTCTTACATTGTTTTCTGTTCTTCAACTGGACCTTCATACTTAATAATCCTCTCTCTCTGCCTCCAATTGTCTTCCCATGTCTTCCATTCGTGTATCGGGCTCTCCTCATTCAAAAATAACAGTCTCTCATCTCCCGCATCATCCTTTGCTTCAGTCCCCTTACTCCCCTCATCTCCATCCCCACTCAGTATCACTACCTGCTCCCCACCCCATCCCCTACTCTTTACCTTGCTAATATCTGCCCATGTCTGACCTTCTTTCAGTTCCCAGCTATTCTCCAGGGACAGAACCACTAGCAGTGTTAGGTGGACAAAAATTAACCTCATTCCGTTCAGAATCATTGTTGATAATTTCATTGACTAAGATAAATTTAATCAGCTTCGTTCTCACTGACAGACATAAAATCAGGTTTGTTTTTACTGATTAAGTTGATAAGTCAGTTTTGTTTTTAGTGATGGGTTGACTTTAATCACTTTGTTTTTACTAAAGAAATGGAAGAATCAGCTTTATCCTCACTGATAACCTTTAATCAGGTTTGTGTTAACAGATCAAAATGTTATCAAACCCAGACACACAACTGAATACATATGACCCTTTAGAGAGATCCTGGTATCTAACAGAACTGAGGCATCTTCTTAACGCCACCCTGACAACACATCTCATTTTTTCTAGTTGACATCAGACTATTTGATTCGTTCAGAAGATGTCTGGTAGTGAAGGTGTTAATGATGGCTATATTGACCACTACAGTTCAGAAAATCTCTTAACCATATAAAACAGAATACAGCAAGCATAAAAAAGTCTTGCAATTAATGTAGTTAAGATGAGAACTACCAGGGGTTTTTAATAATAACTACCTTTAAAGACTGAACACCTGGAGGCATATCTGTAAACTTTCATCAGTCAAAGTTGTGTGTAAAATTGGTTATACTCTTACATATACTTGTGTTTCATTTTATTATTATTATTATTTTTATTATTATTATTATTATTATTATTACTATTATTATTATTATTATTATTATTATTATTATTATTATTTAGTGGTTGGTGGGGGCGCTCACCGTCCACTTACTCAATGTAGTGCTGCTCTTGGATGCCCGCCTTTTCCTCTCTTCCTTTCATCTTTTCACCCTTCTTCTTCTGTCTTTCTTTCCATCATTCTTTCCCCTTCCTTCTGTCTACGGGTGACTGTACACTGAGTGACAAGCCAAATGGTTTCCTGTACGCCAGGAACCATTTACAATGCTGAGTGGTGAAAATTCTGGTTGGTGGAATAACTGCAATTATATCGGCATATGCTCCACAGGCAGGCTTGGATGAAGTAGAAAAAGACAGATTTTGGGATGACCTAATACGTGTAGTAGTGGTATGCAGGATGATGAGATAATGGTTTTGGGAGGGGACTTAAATGGTCATGTAGGTGAAGCAGCACAAGGTTATGAAGGAGTACATGGGGGATGTGTGTATGGTATAAGGAATGCGGACGGGGAAAGGATACTCGAGTATGGGGAGGCAACGGACATGATTGTGTGCAACACACATTTTAGGAAAAGAGAGAGTAGATTAATTACGTATGAGTCTGGGGGAAATTGCTGTCAGACAGAGTCTTTTCTGGTTAGAAGGGCTGATAGGAGGTTAATGAGGGATGTTAAAGTTATAGGAAGTGAGGAGTGTGTGCAGCAGCACAAACTATTGATTTGTGATGTGGTGCTTAAGGAACGAGTGATGAAAAAGAGGACTTATGTACCCAGGAGGAAAATATGGAAGCTGGAAAACCAAGTAGTAAGGGATGCCTTCTATAGTGAGATGAGGAGAGTGGTGGCTGAACAGGGAGCCGTAGACAGAGGCGTTAATGAACAGTACAGAGCCCTCAAGAACAACCTCTTGAGAGTTACTGATGTAATATGCGGTTGGACTAGAGGCCCACCAAGACATAAAGTAACTTGGTGGTGGGATGAGGGTGTGGAAGCTGCAGTTAGGGAGAAAAGAAGGCTTTTTCGGGAATGGAAGAAGGGTGGTAACAAGGAGGAATAATTGGCTGCCAAGTGTAGCGCTAGAAGAGAGGTATACAGGGCGAAGTCTGAGTCACAGAGACTTTTACTTGATAACCTAAATCATGGGGAAAGGAAAAATATGATATTTAAGGTAGCAAATCAGATGAAGAGGGATAATCGGGATATTATAAGGTGGGTAGTGTGTGAAGAATGATGAAGGAAGGGTAGTGGTGAACAGTAGGGATATTAAAGATACATGGAGAGAGCATTATAACCGGTTGTTGAATAAGGAGTTTGGGACAGGGAAGGTTTGGAGCCAGTGGATCCAGTGTTTGGCCCTTGGCCATAGATTGACGCTGCTACTGTGAGTGAGGCAATAGGCAGGATACAGTTGGGGAAGGCAGCAGGTGTGTCGGGGTTGACTGCCGAAATATTGAAGGCTTCAGGAGATAGGGGTGAGGTTTGTCACTGACCTGATAAATATGATTATATATGAGTGTGTTGACCCAGATGACTGGTTGAAGAGTGTAACTGTAAATGTGTATAAAGGGAAGGGTGATGCCCTGGAAAGAGGAAATTATAGAGGTATAAAGCTCTTAGACCAGATAATGAAGGTAATGGAGAGAGTTCTAGTAGGGATGATTAGAGGAAGAGTGAATATTGATGAGATACAGTTTGGGTTTATGCCAGGCAGGGGGACCACTGATCCCATATTCATTGTTCAACAGCTTCAGGAAAAATATATCGGGAAGAAAAGGGATCTGTATTTTTTTTTTTTTTTTTTTGGAAAAGGCCTTTGACAGAGTCCCTAGAGAGGTGGTGAAGTGGGCATTGAGAAAACTTGGCTTGGAGGAGTGGCTGGTTAGGGTGGTTATGGCCATGTATGTGGGTGCTCGCACCCAGATAAGAGTGAATGGAGATTTGAGTGATGAGTTTTCCATGAATGTTGGTGTGCATCAGGGGTCAGTTTTGAGCCCCTTGTTGTTTATCGTGGTACTTGAAGCCATCTCATGGGACTTCAAAAACAGACTCCCGTGGGAGATGTTGTATGCTGATGATTTGGTGTTGGTTGCAGAGAACGAAAGGGAGGGGGAGGAAAGATTTAGGAAGTGGAGAGATGGTATGGGGCATAAGGGCTTAAGGGTAAATGCAGATAAAACAAAAGTGGTGATATCTAGGGTTGGTGGCGGTACTGTCAAAAACGAGGGAGAGTGGCCATGTGCAGTTTGCCATAAGGGCGTCGGAAGTAATTCCATCTTATGTAGTGTTTGTGATAAATGGGTGCACAAGAGATTTAGTGGTATCAGCGGTAGACTGGGAGATAATACCGATTTTATGTGTGTGCGGCGTGTCGGGGAGAGCAGGTGGAGATTGTTAGGCGTGAAAAGATTGAACTTGCTGGTGAGTCTCTTGAGTGTGTGGAAGAGTTTTGTTATTTGGGAGACATTATGTGCGCTGGAGGTGGTGGTCTTTGTATGCAGCATGTGTTAGGGTGAGAAGTGGTTGGAAGAAGTTCAGGGAGCTGTTGCCTCTCCTGACATTGAGAGAACTCTCCGTACGTGCTAAGGGGGTCTTTGTATGCAGTATGTGTTAGGAGTGTACTGCTGTATGGTAGTGAGACCTGGGCAATAAGGGAGGAGGATATTCGCAGGCTCAGACGTACAGAAATGACAATGATCAGGTGGATGTGCAGTGCGTCCCTGTGTGCAAGGCCTGGGAGGGCTAGGTTTACGATGGAAGAGTTGAGAGGTAGGGACTGGAGTGTATTGGTATTGTGATATGGAGAGGTAGATTGAGATGGTTTGGGCATGTGGAGAGGATGGGGGATGATAACTGGGTGCAGAAAGTGAGAAGTGTTAATATGGGGGGTGGGGTTGTGAGGGGCAGACCGAGAAAGACGTGGGATGAGGTCATTAAGAGTGACCTCAGGGTTAAGGGACTGAACAGGGAAGCTGCATAGATCGTGCAGCATGGAGAGCCGCCATTAGGTGACCAAGGCCGACACATGCAAGCATGTTGGAGCCTTCAAAAACGAAACTAAACGAAACGAAGTGGTAACTATGTAACCAGATTATGGCGCCTGGTGGTTTAGTGGTCAATTAAGGCACTGCAATCAGACTGAGCCAGTGCAGGTTTATATCTAAGGGATGGTTGGGGTTTATTGTTCATGTAATGCCACTCAGGAATAAGTGAGGCTGGTCACTCTCAGCTTAAATGGCAGGACCAACTTGCCTAGCCCCGGGCTTCTACGCTCCTCATGGGGCAACGGATGATGAAATGAATGGATGATGATGATGGATGGATGACGGATGGATGGATGAATGAATGATGGATGGATGAATGAATGATGGATGAATGAATGATGGATGGATGAATGAATGATGGATGAATGAATGATGGATGGATGAATGATGGATGGATGAATGATGGATGGATGAATGATGGATGAATGAATGATCGATGGATGAATGAATGATGGATGGATGAATGAATGATGGATGGATGAATAATGGATGGATGAATGAATGATGGATGGATGAATGAATGATGGATGGATGAATGAATGATGGATGAATGAATGATGGATGGATGAATGAATGATGGATGGATGAATGAATGATGGATGGATGAATGATGGATGGATGGATGAATGAATGATGGATGAATGAATGATGGATGGATGAATGAATGATGGATGAATGAATGATGGATGGATGAATGAATGAATGATGGATGAATGAATGATGGATGAATGAATGATGGATGGATGAATGAATGATGGATGAATGAATGAATGATGGATGGATGAATGAATGATGGATGGATGAATGAATGATGGATGGATGAATGAATGATGGATGGATGAATGAATGATGGATGGATGAATGAATGAATGATGGATGAATGAATGATGGATGAATGAATGTTGGATGAATGAATGATGGATGGATGAATGAATGATGGATGGATGAATGAATGATGGATGGAGATGGCGGTGGCGGTGATGGCGGTGATGGTGGCGGTGGCGATGGCGATGACGATTATTATTATTATCATTATTATTTTTATTATTAAATATTATTATTATTATTATTATTTAGCTTGTGCCTGTAGGATGAATTTGAGCTCATGAGGTTGGGAGTAAAGTACTGTCTGTCTATTCTGCCCAAGGATGGAGTTATAAGCCGATTGGTTAAAAGGTTACAGTAACTTTGAAGGTAGTGTGATATACTTCTTTAAGGGTAGTGTGATATACTTTAAGGGTAGTATGATATACTTCTTTAAGGGTAGTGTGATATACTTCTTTAAGGGTAGTGTGATATACTTCTTTAAGGGTAGTGTGATATACTTTAAGGGTAGTATGATATACTTCTTTAAAGTTAGTGTGATATACTTCTTTAAGGGTAGTGTGGTATACTTTAAGGGTAGTATGATATACTTCTTTAAAGTTAGTGTGACATACTTCTTTAAGGGTAGTGTGGTATACTTTAAGGGTAATGTGATTGTGAATACCAAGTTCTTTTTATAGTCAGGATGTCTTCAGAAACAAAGGCTCTCAAATGAGACACGGGAAAGCGTTTTGGACATGCCACATATATTGCTCAGAACATAGAACACCAGCCATATATATATATATATATATATATATATATATACATTGCCAGACGCCTCAATCCCGTTTGGGGTGGCCACAAACAAATCGCCTCCAAGTCGCCCTGTCCCCCGCCATTTCACTGCCCTGCTCCCAACTCACACCCCCCTCTCTCATATACCTCTCCACCCCATCCCTCCATCTCATCCTCGGCCTCCCCCTCCCTCTTCCCCTCCTCCACCTCACTCACATACACTCTCTTCGTCAGTCTTTCGCCCTCCATCCTCTCCACATGGCCAAACCACCTCAGTGTGTTCCTCATAACGCTTCCTATCACATCCACATCCACACCACAACGCTCCTTTATATCCTCATTCGTCAGCCTGTCTCTCCACGTGACTCCACAGGCTCCTCTTAAATAACTCATTTCCACTGCTCTCACTCTTGACTTGTGTCCTTCCAACAATGTCCAAGCTTCACTTCCGTACGTTAGAGTTGGTATCACAATATATATATATATATATATATATATATATATATATATATATATATATATATATATATATATACATTGCCAGACGCCTCAATCCCGTTTGGGGTGAGGCAAACAAATCGCCTCCAAGTCGCCCTGTCCCCCGCCATTTCACTGCCCTGCTCCCAACTCACACCCCCTCTCTCATATACCTCTCCACCCCAACCCTCCATCTCATCCTCGGCCTCCCCTCCCTCTACCTCCCTCCACCTCACTCACATACACTCTCTTCGTCAGTCTTTCGCCCTCCATCCTCTCCACATGGCCAAACCACCTCAGTGTGTTCCTCATAACGCTTCCTATCACATCCACATCCACACCACAACGCTCCTTTATATCCTCATTCGTCAGCCTGTCTCTCCACGTGACTCCACAGGCTCCTCTTAAATAACTCATTTCCACTGCTCTCACTCTTGACTTGTGTCCTTCCAACAATGTCCAAGCTTCACTTCCGTACGTTAGAGTTGGTATCACAATATATATATATATATATATATATATATATATATATATATATATATATATATATATATATATATATATATATAATATATATATATATATATATACATATATATATATATATATATATATATATATGTATATATATATATATATATATATCTCACGAACTCCTGTACCCTTCCCTTCACCAACCAAACACCCAGTCCTGAATAATGTACAAATAAATAAATAAATAAAAACATGGGAAGAGGTTAAATATTACAACCCTGGCGTAAGTAGAGGGGAGACTATTAGAGAATGCAGCAGACTCAGAGAATACGGTAGTCTCTTGCGTCCAGTCCCAGCTCATTCTACACCATCGCTTTGGGCACACACACGGGATATCTAACAAGGGTCCTGCTCTCCCGGACGATGGCACGGGGGGGAGGGGGAGGCAGGGAACCACCGCTAGGTCGACAAAGGGACAGTGGTTCCAAAGTGTCTTGATAGGTGACTGTGGGAAACATCCGCTGGTGTGAGCCTCCCACTAAGACCTGAGGACGCCTCTCTGTCCGGCCCTCGACTGGAGTAAGGCCCTAAAACCCATAAAATGAACAACAACGAAAATACATTGTTAAAATATAGTATTCCAGACACTTTTCCCATAGTATTAACCCACAAACTAATTACACAAAATATTCACAAAAGCATTACCACGGACGGAGCTCTAACCTGGTTGGTGCTTGTGAGAAGACTAACCACTAGTCAGTTAGCTTAAGAAGAACGAATCACTGAGGTATCGACAGCCATCCAACCCCCAAGTCCGTTATTCGAAGCATTAAAGTTTCCTCTTCTCACTTATATTTCTAAGTTATGAATAGCAACACTATCTCCTTACAGTGGTACAGTATACTTCTTTAAGGGTAGTGTGGTATACTTTCTTTATTGGTAGTGTGGTATACTTTAAGGGTAGCGTGGTATACTTTAAGGGTAGTGTGGTACAGTATGCTTCTTTAAGGGTCGTGTAGTATACTTTCCTTAATGGTAATGTGGTATACTTAAAGGGTAGTGTGGTACAGTATACTTCTTTAAGGGTAGTGTGGTATACTTTCTTTAATGGTAGTGTGGTATACTTTAAGGGTAGTGTGGTATACTTTAAGGGTAGTGTGGTATACTATAAGGGTAGTGTGGTATACTATAAGGGTAGTGTGGTATACTTTAATGGTAGTGTGGTATACTTTAAGGGTAGTGTGGTATACTTTAAGGGTAGTGTGGTATACTATAAGGGTAGTGTGGTATTCTATAAGGGTAGTGTGGTATATTTCTGGGTAGTGTGGTATGCTTTAAGGGTAGTGTGGTTTACTTCTTGACTAAAAATATTTCTTGATCATTCATCAATCTTTGGCAGAATAGTAACATTAGGTGATTTTAATACTTAACTAGTTGACATAACCTTTGAAATATATTGAAAAGGAAATCCCTAAATGGCTTACAACTATCTATCTATCTATTGCCAGACGCCTTAATCCCTTATACGGGGTGGCTACAAACAAATCGCCTCCACGTCACCCTGTCCCCCGCCATTTCACTGCCCCGCTCCCAATTCACATCCCCCTCTCTCATATACCACTCCACTCCATCCCTCCATCTCATCCTTGGCCTTCCACTCCCTCTCTCCCCCTCCACCTCACTCACATACACTCCCCTCGTCAGTCTCTCACTCTCCATCCTCTCCACATGGCCAAACCACCTCAATGTGTTTCTCCTAATGCTTTCTATCACATTCACATCCACACCACAACGCTCCTTCACATCCTCATTTGTCAGTCTGTCTCTCTATGTGACTCCACATGCTCCTCTCAAATAACTCATTTCCACTGCTCTCACTCTTGACTTGTGTCCCTTCAGCAACGTCAAAGCTTCACTTCTATAAGTTAAAGTTGATATCACAATACTGTCACGTAAAAGCTTTTCACTTCCATGCTCACTTCCCTGTTTCTTATCACTGCCTTCAAGGAACCAGCAACCTTTCTTCCATGTTGTACCCTTTCAAGTACTTCACCCTCCAAACTTCCATCCTTACTCATCACACTACCCATGTACTTAAACGTACTCACATTTTCCATTTCCTCATTGTCCAACCTAACTGTACATTCAATGACTTCACCTCACTCAAAGACCATAAATCTACTCTTCCCTACATTCACCTTTAAATTCCGTTTCTTACACACTCTCCCAAACTCATCCACGAAGCCTTGCAGCTCCCCTTCGTCTTCACTTAACAACATAGTATCATCTGCAAATAACAGTACAGGGAGTTTCCAAACACTGCCCTCCCTCATCAGGCCCATTCCAACATCCACTGCCCTACCTTGCATCTCTTTTATAACCCCATCCACATACAGATTGAACAACCAAGGAGACATGACATATCCCTGTCTCAATCCAACCTTCAAATAGAAAAACTCACTCAGTTCACCAACCACACGCACTGCAGCATTAGCACCCTCATACATACTCTTCACAGCATTCAACAACTTCCCATCTACTCCATATATTCTTAATACTTTCCACAGTCCTTGTCTATCCACCCTGTCATATGCTTTCTCCAAATCCATGAAGGCTCTCATACAACTTCTTTCCCTTCTCTAGAAACTTTTCCACTAAAGATCTAAGAATGAATATCTGATCTACACAACCTCTTCCCTTCCTAAAGCCTCCCTGTTCTTCTCCAACTAATTCCTCTGTTATTTCTCTATCTCTGTCAATAAGTATCCTACCGTATACTTTTCCTGTTACACTAAGAAGACAAATGCCCCTATGATTACCACACACTTCTTTTTTCCCTTTCCCTTTGTATAAGGGAATAATTATACCTGACTTCCAATCCTCTGGGACTCTACCTTCCTCCCGGGCCAAGCTGCACATCTTCCACATCCATTCTACCACTATCTCTCCCCCATGCTTCAGCACTGCACCACACACTTCATCAATTCCTGGGAGTTTCCCAAATTTGACATTCTTCATTGCTTCCACAGCTTCCATCCTACTGATTTCTTCCTGTCTTCTCACCTCCATTCTTAGCCCAACCACTCCTCAGCCATTTATACTCACATTACTTTCATTCTCTGTGTTCAACAATTCATTAAAGTCTTCTCTCCATCTGTTCACTTTTTCTCCCTTCTCCACTAGTAATCTACCATTTTTATCTTTCACTCCCCCACTAACTTCACTGCCACCCTGTCTGACTCTTTTCGCCTCCTTCCAGATCAATTTCTTACATTCCCTCCACTTGACACTCAAATTCCTTCCAAATTCCTCATCCACTCTCGTCTTGCTCTTTCTTACTTATCTTTTCACCTCTGTTTTCTTTTCTACATATAACTCTGTCTTATGTCTCTCAACTTTATCCACACCTCTATTTCTCATCCACTCATTGTATGCTTTCCTCTTTTGTGCCACAACCTCTCACCTCTTCATTCCACCATGCTGTTCCTTGCACCCCCTTTCTTCTTCTCTTCACTCCACGCACCACCTCACATGCTTCATATATTTCCTCTGTGAATATCTTGCACACACCTTCCACGTCCCGCGTCTGCTCCAATTCATATTTACCCAATCGTTCCTCCAGTTCTCTCTTATATTCTGCCTTTTTCTCATCCTCTTGTAACCTTTCCATTCTCCTTACATCTACTCCTTCCTCCTGTCCTTCCCTTCTTCTGTTTCTCCATTTTAATTGGACCTTGATTTTGACCACCACCATGTGGTGGTCAGAAAGTCCACTCCCCCAACCTCTGCATGCTCTTGCATCCGTTACACATCTTCGCATCCTTTTATCCAGACACACACATAATCAATTATTGCCTTCCTTTCATTCAGTTCACCATCCACCCTTTTCATCACTCGCTATGTATACCTGTGCATCATTTTGTGCCTGAAGAGGGTATTGGCTATCACCAACCCCCTCCCGGCACAAATGTCCACTAAAGCACTGCCATTCTCATCTATCTCAGTAGGCACACCCCACTCACCAACTACTCCATCCACCTTCACATTCCCTACTTTACCTTTCATATCACCAATCAAAAACACTCTCTTTCCTTTCAAACTTTTCCATGCACACTTCCACATCTGTCCAGAACTCTTCTCTTACTCTGCTTGCACGATCTTGCGTTGGCGCATACAGGCACACAATTGCCCACATTTGTATTCCAACTTTCAGTCTTACCCACACAATCCTTGAACCAACTGATCCATAGTCTCTTATATTCTTCTTCCATCTGTTACTCACAACAATTCACGCTCCTTCTTTTGCCCTCTCATTCTCACCTACTCCTGCACATATACCCCATCCATACTCCCATTCTCTCACACTCTCACCTCTCCTTTTAGTTTCAGTTAATCCACATCTGTGCTGGTAAGGGGTTGGCAATAGCCAGCACCTACTTTCGGCATAAGATGATCCACAGGTATACATGGAGAGTCATGAGGAGGATGGATGGTGAACTTGTGGAACGAAGGCAGTGATAGACTACGTGTGTGTGGATGAGCGAATGAGAAGACAAGTGTTGGATGCAAGAGTGTGGAAAGGGTGGGGAAATGGAAACTCAGACCATCACTTAGTGATGGCCAAGGTAAGGCTGCAAGGAAAGTGGGTGAGGAGATGAAGGGGAAGACAGGATGAAACAACTCCTGTGAAAAGAGTGAAGAAGTTGCAAAATAGTGAAAAAATGGCAGGGTATAAGAGCATAGTGGAAGAAAGATTGGGAAGGTATGAGTTAGAGCAGAAGGAAGGGGTGGAAGACGTATGTAAGATATTCATGGAAGAGATAGACGCAGCGTGTGAGGTGGTTTGTGGAGTGAGGAGGAGATGCAGGGGTGTGCAAGGGACAGCATGTTGGAATGATGAGGTGAAACGAGCTGTGGAACAAAAGAAGAAGGCATATAGTGAATGGCTAGCGAGTAGAGATAGGGGAGAAGATGAGAGAGAGAGAAGAGAGAGGTATATGTGAGCAGGAGAAGGGAGGTGAAGAGATTGGTGAAGGAGAGTAAGAAGAAAGTGGATGAAGAGTTTGGGAGGAATCTAAGTGTGACATGGAGGGAGAGTAAGAAATTGTTTTGGAAGGAGGTGAAGAAAGTAAGGCAACGTGAAAGGGGAAACAGTAGGGGTAATATATTGGATGGATGGATGGATGGATAGTAGGGGAATGAAAGATAGGAATAATAGACTGTTGGTGGAGAAGAGGGAGAAATTGAGGAGATGGAAGGAGCACTTTGAGGAAATTTTGTTGAATGTAGACAGTGAGAGCAATGCGAGTATAAGTGTTTGGGGAATGGCTGGGAGAAGAAGAGGTGAGAGAAGGGAGGAAGAGATCAGTAGGGCGGAAGTAGTGGAAGCAATGAAGAAGATCAAGATGGGAAAGGCCCCAGGAATTGATGGAGTGTGTGGTGAAATGCTGAAGTATGTGGGTGAGATTAGTGGAGTGGATATGGAAGTTGTGTAGATTGGCTTGGGAAGAGGGAAGGGTTCCAGAGGGCTGGAAATCAGGTATAATTGTTCCTTTATACAAAGGAAAAAGGGAGAGAGAAGTATGTGGTAACCATAGAGGTATTTGCCTTCATAGTGTGACTGGAAAAATATATGGTTGAATACTCATTGATAGGGTTAGGCATATAACGGAGGAGCTAGTTGGAGAAGAACAAGGGGGATTTAGGAAGGAAAAAGGGTGTGTAGATCAGATATTTGTTCTAAGATGTTTAGTGGAGAAGTATCTAGAGAAGGGAAAGAAAGCGTATGCTGCCTTCATGGACTTGGAGAAAGCTTATGACAGAATAGATAGGCAAGGTATGTGGAAGGTATTGAGAATATATGGAGTGGAGGGGAAATTATTGAGTGCTGTGAAGAGTATGTACGAAGGAGCTAGGGCTACAGTGAGAGTGGGTAGTGAGCTGAGTGAGTTCTTTGATCTCAATATAGGACTGAAACAGGGTTGTGTGATGTCTCCATGGTTGTTTAATATATACATGGATGGGGTTGTAAAGGAGGTGCAAGGTAGGACAGTGGATGTTGGGGTGGCTCTAATGAATGAGGGTGAGATGTGGAAGATTCCGGTGTTGGTGTTTGCTGATGATACAGTATTGTTGAGTGAATATGAATGAGAGTTGCAAGGTTTGGTGAACGAATTTGGGAGAGTGTGTGGGAAGAGGAATCTGAAAGTTAATGTAAACAAGAGTAAAGTTATGGTGTTTGAGAGGAATGAAGTCACAGAATGCACGGCGAGGTTGGATGGTGAGGATATGGAGAATGTGAGTGCATTCAAGTACTTGGACAGTGTGATGAGTAAGGATGGAAGTTTTGGGGATGAAATCTTGAAAGGGTACAGCAGGGAAGGAAGGTTGTTGGTTCACTGAAAGCAGTCATGAGAAATAGGGAGGTGAGTATGGAAGTTAAGAAGTCACTGCATGATAGTACTGTGATCCCTACCCTGACGTATGGAAGCGAGGCGTGGACCTTGCTAGAAGGGAACAAGTCAAGAGTGAGAGCAGTGGAAATGAGTTACTTGAGAGGAGCATGTGGAGTGACATGGAGGGACAGGTTGACGAATGAAGAAGTGAAGGAACGTTGTCGGGTGGAAGTGGATGGGGTTGAGAAGATTAGGAGAAATACACTGAGGTGGTTTAGACATGTGGAGAGAATGGAGAATGAAAGACTGACTGGGAGGATGTATGTAGGTAAGGTGAAAGGAGGGAGAGGGAGAGGAGGATGAGGTGGAGGGATGGAGTTGAGAGGTATATGAGGGAGGGGGGAGTGAGTTGGGGGGGTGGGTAGTCAAATGGTGGCCGACAGAGCGACTTGGAGGCGTTTTGTCTGCGGCCACCCTTTGCAGGATTAGGGCGTCGGGCTATAGATAGATAGATACATACATAGATAAACCACATACATCCACTTTCGCATCGTCAAGCACCTGGACAACTCCTCAGTCTTATTTTCCTGTCTTAAAGCTCTCATATTTTTGTTTTTATACTTTTTAAATTAGACTAGGGTGCTTAACGAGGATGGGATTCGCATGGTCACAGGGAAAGAACTACATGGCCTACACCAACACCATCTTCTGCCTGGGTGTCCCTCTTCTAGCGTCAGAATTCTTCGGAATGAACTAGGTTAATGAATGATAACCATGTACAGTATTTGATATTATCGTATCATTTACAAAAGCTCCTATATGATTGTTCGGCCTTGGTTACGTAATGGCGGCTTTCCGCCCTGCTCGATCTCTGGCAGCCTCCCTATTCAGTCCCTTTTCTCTAAGGTCACTCCATAACCTCATCTCCCCCCCTTTTTTTAACCACTGCACAGTTTTACTTGAACTTTGACATAGCCTTCATTATCCCTTTCACCACTAGACTCATGCCGAAAAAATATGGTGTTAGCAAGAATGAAATAGGAAAATACATTATCAGATTGAACAAGTTTAGTTGTACTCATATCACTATAATTTGGCCTGAAATTTCCATCAGTCATGAATTTTTTTAACGCAATGGGGAAGGAACCAAAGGCCAGCAACCCACAAGATTGCTCTTTCCAAGAAAAAATAAAAACAGAATAAGAGCTAGATTCAAGATGCGTTCATTTTGAGATGCCAAGACACACTGCGTTTAAAAGACTGGAGGTCATAGGCAGCGGCAAATACAGAGGAAGACAGTTCCAGAGCTGACCTGTTGCATACATGAAGGACTAGGAGTATTACTTACCTTTCCTTAAACTTTCCCTGCGACCTTGACCCTTGACCGATTCCTTTAATTCCATTTTATCCCCCCGTTCCACAAAGTTGTAGTAGTTTGGACACAAGAAGAAAGAAAAACTTTTATTTGCCTTTGCTATGTGACCTCGACCATTCACCTATTATTTTAAAAACAACAGATTTATTCCTTGGCTAACCCTCAACCATTCCACCAAGTCCGGTTGAAATAGAGGCGGAACTGTTTGAATTATTTAACCAGCAAACACTTTCACAGACCGAACCTTGAGTGTGCCCTGTGACCTTGACTTTTGGCTGAGTGTTCTCAAAACTGAATAATATCAATCTTGCCTTACTTACCATCATCCCATCCCTATAGTTCAGTGTAAACTGGATGAAAATAAATATTTTATTCGATTTTGCCAGGTCAAAATGTGACTTAGCCTTGTGATCTTGGCCTTCGCCCTATTGTTTTAGCAAAACAGTATGTCTTTTCAATGGCTGTCAGAAAACTCTAACATTAAATTTGGTAAAAATAAAAAGTTTTGTTAACACACATATAGACACACACACACACACACACACACACACACACATAATAATAATAGCAATAATGATAGTAATAATAATAATAATAATAATAATCATCATCATCATCATCAGTCATCATCATCATCATCGCCTAAAAGAGCTCAAATCCACAAGATTCATTATTATCCTAGCGATATCAACAATCAGTGTCACGAGAAATACCGTATTAAAATATTAAGACCGACGAACAGAACTCAGTCTCTGAATATGCTGTAAGAAACCGTCAGTGTCATTCGGTATTATTCCCTTTATGGTGTAACAGTTGAAGTCTAGGTTATCGTAGTCTGGAAGATTTCTTGGTAGGCGCCATGTATTACACGATAAAAAAAAAATCAGTAGCCTGTTGCGGAATAGAAAATGCGTTTCCATGCCAACTAAGGTTCTTAGACCACTGCCAGTCACCAGGAGTCTTCTTGTATGAGATAATCCTAAAACACTGTGTGACCCATACAAGACGCTCCTCTTCCACCCGCCAAGTGATTCCTTGTGTGTTACTGGGACGGCTGTCAGCATTATCAGTGTCTGTTCTGCATAATGTATTCATTTCCTACTCCCTCTGCCATCCACATCCACACCAGCAGACCGAGCCATCCCTGCAACACATTAGACACCGTCAGCTTTGTTTCCACTGGGAGTCCTGTTTACTGGCAACCCTGTATAACACATAAAGTATGATTTGGTGTCAAAGTGGTGATGTGTGAGGGCATGAGGAGACAACTTTTGACCTGTAAAGACACATGGACAAAAAAGTTCCAACATAATTATTATCTCTTTCACAAAAATCCTGTGGAGGATTGCTTTGCCTATGATTTCTTGAATTAATACTATAGAATTGTTTTTGCCTGTTTATGGATATCATAATGCATTATTAACGTATATTTCTCTGTTGTACTTAACTTTCGGTGCTGATGATATTGTATTTCGATAATATTAAATGTGTGATAAATTAAAATTTTTCTGATGCAGTACACATGAGGTCTGGAGCTAAGCTACCGTGGGGAGTCTGCTACTCATAAAGCGAGGATGGCGTATGGATGGAAGACTGATGAATGGTTAACCGATGGATGGATGATGTTTTGATGTATAGAAACCACAGCGATGCTTGGATAGTTGTACCGTGGAAGGACACATGGATAGCAAACAAGCTGGCTGCAGGAGCACTTATTTAAGAATGAACAATATAATATGCAGATGCTAAGTCCGTGAAAATACATCAGTGATAGAAGGATACAGAGATGGATGGATGGCAGAATGACAGATGAGTGGAAGAATGGCAGTTGACGGAACTGAACAACTGATGGAACAACGGTCCTAATGGGACAATGTCGTATATGTTTGGGAGTCGGATGGGTGGCTGGTGGAATAATTCATAGCTGGAAGAAGATCGTGTGATAGGATGAACGAATGGAACAAAGGTTGACAGTCATGGATGATATAAGGATGACTAAGTGGGTGTTACGGGCACAGGATGGACACATCAACCTACCGAGTGAAGGTGTGATTTCATTCTCTCCTCACAAAATGATATTACCTAGTATCCTTCTTGTATCCTTGGAAGGTGTGTGTGTGTGTGTGTGTGTGTGTGTGTGTGTGTGTGTGTGTGTGTGTGTGAGAGAGAGAGAGAGAGAGAGAGAGAGAGAGAGAGAGAGAGAGAGAGAGAGAGAGAGAGAGAGAGAGAGAGAGAGAGAGAGAGAGAGAGAGAGAAAGACAGACAGACAGACAGAGACAGAGACACAGAGAGACAGACAGACAGACAGAGGGGGGGAGGAATCATTTGAAAAAAAAAAAAAAAACAGTGAATACTCGTACTCATCTCAACCCAAAATCACTTATAACTCTAAACCATCCTCATTATAACATGATATTATGACATATGATATTTCACAGAATCATGTTCCAACAGAGTTTTATGTGTTTTGATATTCTTTACAGAATCGGTGCGTTGCATACCAAGAATGCTCAGACGAAGTTGCGTCCATGGTGCTACCTCTCCATGCCTTCCCTCTTGCTACACGGGCAGCTGGCAGCGCTCATGACTGGAATGTCACTCAGCCATACTGCAGAACTTCAGCCTATCAGAATTCTTTCATTCCCCGAACTTCATCTCTCTGGAACTCGCTTCCTCAGAGTTGTTTCCCTCCAAACTTCAACCTACTGCTGTTCAAGTCTAACTGTTACAGATATTTTATGAACGGAGGACACCAGTAATCCGGTGCATGGATTTTTTTTTTATTCATTTGTTTTTCTTTCCTCAGTTCTGTTATTAAAAAAAAAAAAATCATCATAATCATCAACCGGACCTCGTCTCCCACCCTATGGCAGTGTGAGTAACAACGTCTAGACAGCCTAGTTTGCCCAGTTCAATGGACCACGCTTCCATCCACTGATCATTCAAGCCCACAGAATCCTGGCCTCATCAGATAGTAGTCTGGAGGAATTTCGCTGAACCTCGTTCTGAGACGTATGCAAAGTTTTATTGCATTTTTTGATACATTGGACCCTACTAATGAAAATTAAAAAAGTGCACCCAGTTGCCACACTTGAGCATTTAGTTATATGGGCCGAAATTCAAACTGGGCGCCCGAAAAAATGAAAAATTACAATATTTGATTACTATTGTCACTAGTTTTACTAATATTACATTATTTAATTGTAGAATTATTTCACGAAATTCTAGGCATAACAACGTATATTATATATGTGTAAATTGTGAGAAGAAAAATTACCCAATTTATTATAATTGCTTAAAAAAGGGCACCAAATGTGATTACTGTACCCTGTTACACTATCACCAGGTATTACCACAATATTTCATTTTCTTAACAAACTATACAGGGAGAGGATGGAGAACTAGGTCTTTCTGTCAGTAAACATTTTTAAATATTAACATGTCTATTCCAACAAACATATTTAAATCATAATTTTTTCACAACTAAAATGTTCATATTCTTTATATCAGAATGTTAGACCAATTACGCCATTCAAAATTGATCAAAATGTTTTACATCAAAAATATATGTTGCTTATAAAAACACTGGTAAAGTAAACACATTTACAATAAAAATAGTAAATGTCTGTCACTTCCATGTCCATACTTTCCTCTTCTTCAACTGACACTCTTGATTTACTTTGAGGATTGTGGCAGTCAGTTCCATGGCAAGCACAAAACAGTGAGGAAGAAAGTTGTGCTGCAGCACAACTGCAACGAGCAGTTGAACATGGGGTGCGGGATTGATATCAACACTTGATTAGTTTTAGGATATCACGTGATGCAGGAGAAACATCAGGTGGCAAGCCAATTGGAACCAACATGTTCGAATCAGGAACCTTGATCAACCCATAATGATGAGGGTTCATTATCTGGTGGCCCTGGATCAAGGGAGCTTCTCCAAATTGTTGCCCGTAAATGGGTTCTGCAAACATGTTCTTCACATGCTTCTGTTGTTGGTGGCAAAGCTTTTAGTTTTGGTGCTGTGGTGAGCCGAAGATTGCCCATCTTTGATTGCCCCACAGTATATCTTAAATATGTCATGTTGTTTTCATTTTAAAGCCATAATATGCTGCAATGGATTTTGTGGCTTCAGCAGTAACATCAGTCAGCTCTTCTTGTTGCCACCCTAATCTAGTAAATGCCTTCACACTCTTTACTGTCTCTAACATTGCTCCTTTACCAATACCCCATAAATATGAAACACTGTCACATCCTGTAAGAATATGGGCAGGTAACAGACTGTTGAGAACGTCTTGATTTTGTTCAACTGTTACTTTGATATCTGCATTTGATCGTAAAGGGCTTGTTCCAACCATTACCATACTGCAGGCAAGATTTGCTTGCTTATAGAAATGGCATAGCAGGACAAATATGTCTGTGTCATCAGCAATAATTCTAATGCTGTGTCTTCCTGACCTTGCCAAATGGACAGCTTGCTGCACCACAATAACGTCAGCTTTCTCATGTGTAATGCGCAAGTCAGACCTACTTCTGATTTCATTACAAAGCTCTACTGGCATTGGCTCCTTGCCTGTAATTACAAGGTGTTTGTCATTGTGTGGCAGTAGATCAGTGTGCTCACACAGATACTCACAATTGAGATTAATCACCTGGGATTTATTGTGTGTAACAGATAAGCATACCTTCTGAGGTGGCAGAGGTGTTGCCAATGACAGTCTGTGGCGTCTACTTGCTTCCTTCCCAGCTCTAGCTGCTCGTGTTGCCTCTTTTATACTTCCACTGTGATATCTGTCAAAGACCAGATGTGTGTTTGCTGCTAAAAGACAATGACATATGTACTGCACAAACTTTAGTATATAATCTTCTATGACACCTTTGCTTGGCCATTTGACAACCCAGAGAATTGTGCACCCATCAAGTATTATAGCATCAGCTGGGACCGTTCTGCGATCAGATACATCCACTTGGATTTTGGCTTTCAGGGTTGCTTTAGAAGGTGACAGGTTCATATCACCTGTCTCTTCCTGGAATATTGAGGGTGGAAATGCAGCCAACTCATAAGAGAGAACATCTCTCATGTTGATGTTCCTAGATGTTTGAAGACAAAGCACTCTTGAATAGATCAATGTGGCATCATACACAGATATATTGTCCACTTTAATTTTTTTTTATTGAAGTTGACATGAGCACAACTGGTCTTGTGTGTGGCTTGTGAAAACTCCGTGGCCATCCTTCCTCAAATGTTTTCATCATAGCTGCTCCCAATTCAACAGCCCTGTCAACACTGACATGCTGTGCACATATCCTACCTGTAACCACATTAATAAGGCCAGGTGGATGGTACTCTCCTTTCAGTGGATCTATGCAGCTTTGAAGCTTCTCCCGAATTTTTGCTCTTGTCTACTTCATCAATTTGTATCCTTGAAGAACCTTCTTCCTTATAGGGCATGACTGGATTGTGCATTTTCATCAAGCATGGATACAGCATCTTTCTTCAGTTGAGCGCAGATATGTAGTCCAAGAGCCCACCTTTTCAGTGCTGCTGGTTGATGGGTTATTCCCATAATTCCTCCTGGACTATGGCCATAACGCATGAAAGTTCTCAGTGTACTGGTCAGACCAAATGCCATTCCAGATGCCTGATTGATGTCGCAATACATGACCTCCGTCCATGATGTCTTGAAGCACTTCATCAGGCAGCTTGCTCATAGAATGAAAGAAATACAAGACATACCTTGCATAACTGGCATGACCACTAACAAAGAAATAATATAATTTGATATAGAAGTTTGCTGTCTGAATCTGTAATTAAGATAGGTCCCTAAAATATAAGCAGCATTGAATTAGGAAATATCACTCAAATGATATATCTATTGTTTTACTGACTTTGATGATAGCAATTTATTAACATTTAAAATTTCTTCTATCGGTACCTGAAAATGACCAAAAAGAATTAAAAATTGTTAAAATAAAATCTACAGTTTACAGGTGATCATTTTGTTTAGTGCATGTTCTGATAGGAAAAGTTAATATTATTATTGTATGAAGAAAATTAAAAAACTGAAAAAGATAGCTAATCATGTTTTATTAACATCATCATTCATGCAGGCGGCCATATTGGATTTCAGCCTCCATTTTGAAACGCTCAAATGTGCTAGGTGGGTGCACTTTTTTGATGGTTACAACCCATAGTATCAGAAAATGCAATAAAACATTGTATATGTCTCAGAACGAGGTTCACCCGAAAATGACTACTCTGCCACCAGACTATATAAGAAAAAAAAAAAAAAAAAAAAAACTAAGTTCTGTACCTTCACATATACCCATCTGATATACTCAATCCGAACGTTGTCACGTTAAAAGGGGGTGTCAAATCCGAGGTTAGACGCTTCTCAGCATAAAAGCTTCTCAGTCCCTTAACCTCACCAACTTCCATACCACTTCCATACCACTCTTCCATATCACTCTTCCTCACATTCTCATCCACCATATCCATCCACCTTCTTTTTTGCCTGCTTTGCCTTCTCGCTCCTTTAAATTCGCTCAGATATACCTTTTTCACCATTCTATTGTCATCCATTCTTTCCACATAACCAAACCATCTCAGTACACTCTCTTCGATTCTGGTGTCCGTAGAGTTCCTCACTCCACATCTTTCACGAATCACATTCTTCCGTATCCTATACACTTTCTGTATTCCACATACATTCCTCAGCAGTCCATCTCCATTGCTGTTACTCTTGACTTTTCATTTTCATGCCACACCATAGTCTTTCATCCATATGTTAAAGTTAACACTAACACGCCTTCACATAAGCCTCGTGCAGCTGCAACACTCAAGCCTCTTGTTTCTTATCAAGGCCTTCATAGCACCAGCTACTTTCCTTTCTTGTGTCACTCTACTTTCATTTTCTTTTGCACATTTTCCTCTCTTCTCCATCACCGTACCCAGGTATTTGAACTCTCACCAATTCCAGTCACTCTCCATTCACTGTAATATCAAACTGGGAGTCACCTTCTTTCTCGATTACCACAACTTTACCCTTTTCTACATTTACTCTCAAGGCACTACACTCACAGACATCTATAAAACACTGCACTAGTCTACCAAGCTCTTGTCCGGTGTTTGCAAGTAGCACTGCATCATCAGCATACAACAAATTTGAAATATTCCATCCATCACCATTTATTACCAACGCCATCTCTCTCCCCATTACTCATGTTTTCACTTCTCTCGTCACCCCTTCCATATATATATTGAACAACCATGGGAACATCACACAACTTTGTGCACTCCCACATTGGTCGTGAACCAATCATTTAGATGTCCATTTACCCTTACACATGCCTCACTACCGTCGTAAGAACTCTTGACGGCACCTTACAGCTTCCATCTACATCGTACATGCGGACAGTCTTCCACAGTCCTTCTCTGTCTACTTTGTCATATGCTTTTCCCAGATTCATAAATGCAATAAACACCTTAAAGTTGTTCTCACAAGCCTTCTCCACTATCTGTCTTACTGCAAATATTTCATCCACACATCCTCTGCCACTCCCAAAGCCACCCCGTTAATCACTCAATGGGACTACTGATACCTCTCTTACTTTCTTTTTAATTCTTCCATATACCGTCCCTACCACACTCAATAAACTTATACCACGACAATTCTTCCACTCACGTCGCCTACCTTTAGTTTTGTATGGGGGTACAATCACTGCCTTTTTTCACTCTAATGGCAGTCTCACTCATCAGTGCCTTCTTAAATATCCCCAACAAGCACTTCATTTTGCTCTTTCCACTACACTTAATCATCTCTGCATACACCTCAGCAACCCCATCTTTCTGCCGCTTCACATCGTTCTTCACGTTTCACGTTTCCTGGCACGGCATTCCTTCTCCGTATACCTCGAAAACCAGTCATGTTAACAGACGCTTTGCTTTTTCCATTCCCATTTATCAGACTCTCAAAATATTCTTTCCATATTGTTCTTACTTCATCCCCGTGGGTTATTTATCTACCACTTCACACTTTCATATTTCATTCTACTGTCACTTCTACATTTCCCCACCTCTTTCCAGAATAACTTCCTTTTTTAGAGTAATTTGCAGACGCTTATACAATTATGTACATGCTCTTATTTTTTGTAATGTTAGTAAGGGAAAGGAGTTCATGTAATTTCTTATGAAACTATCTATCTATCTATTGCCAGACGCCTCAATCCCGTTAGGGTGGCCACAAACAAATCGCCTCCACGTCGCCCTGTCCCCCACCATTTCACTGCCCAGCTCCCAACTCACACCCCCCTCTCTCATATACCTCTCCACCCCATCCCTCCATCTCATCCTTGGCCTCCCCTTCCCTCTCCCCCCCTCCACCTCACTCACATACACTCTCTTCGTCAGTCTTTCACCCTCCATCCTCTCCACATGCCCAAACCACCTCAGTGTATTCCTCCTAACACTTCCTATCACATCCACATCCACACAACAACGCTCCTTTATATCCTCATTTGTCAGCCTGTCTCTCCATGTGACTCCACAGGCCCCTCTTAAATAACTCATTTCCACTGCTCTCACTCTTGACTTGTGTCCCTCCAGCAACGTCCAAGCTTCACTTCCATATGTTAGAGTTGGTATCACAATACTGTCATGTAGCAACTTTATCACTTGCATGCCCACTTCCCTGTTTCTTATCACTGCTTTCAAGGAACCAGCAACCTTTCTTCCCTGCTGTACCCTTTCACCCTCCAAACCTCCATTCTTACTCATCACACTACCCAAGTACTTAAACGTAGTCACATTTTTCAATTCCTCACCATCCGACCTCGCTGTACGTTCACTGACTTCACCTCTCTCAAAGACCATCACTTTACTCTTCCCTACATTCACCTTTAGATTCCGTTTCTTACACACTCTCCCAAACTCATCCACCAAGCCTTGCAGCTCCCATTCGTCTTCACTCAACAACACAGTATCATCTGCAAACAACAGTACAGGGAGTATCCAAACACTATCCTCTCTCACCAGGGCCACTCCAACATCCACTACCCTACCTTGTACCTCTTTTATTACCCCATACATGTACAGATTGAACAACCATGGGGACATGACACATCCCTGTTTCAACCCAACCTTCAAAGAGGAAAATTCACTCAGTTCACCATCCACACGCACTGCAGCCTTAGCACCCTCATGCATACTCTTCACAGCATTCAACAACTTCCCATCTACTCCATATATTCTTAATACTTTCCACAATCCTTGTCTATCCACCCTGTCATATGCTTTCTCCAAATCCATGAAAGCCGCATACAACTTCTTTCCCTTCTCTAGAAACTATTCCACTAAAGAGCTTATGAAACATTTTTCATAATTATCTATTCTATCTATCTATTGCCAGACGCCATAATCCCGTAAGGGGTGGCCATTTGACTTTGAGGTATTTATGAATTTTGTAAAAAGCCACTTGCGGGTAGGAAAAAAAAGGTTGGATGACCATAAATTCTAACGTGGAAAAAGACATGATAGGTGATAGACGGATGTTTGTATGAGTGGTTCATTATTAATGTTTGAGTGCCATAAGGGTGTATGATGATTACATAATTGTTTAATATTATTCATATTACCATAATACAGTTATATGATAGGTCAAATGAGTGAGGGAAAAAGAAATGTAGATGGTGACGCATTGAAAGTAAAGGATTAATCTAAACAGGAATAGATATGAAGGTATGGTTCGGTACTCCTCAGTTCTAAGCGTGGCCTTTGCCGAACTGTTGAATGTATTTTATGAACGTATCATCAGAGGCAATACCTGAAAGTGAATATCTGTAAGAGAAATGGACTTTAAGTGTGATGCTCTGGTGCAGGAAAAAGGAGAACCAGAGAAGTGGTAGACGAGTTTTGAGTACCGTGGTGCACTGATGGACTAGAGAAAGATGCTGTATGGAAGTCGAAAGCAGTTAGCATATGGAAGAAAATTAAGCCTTTGGTATGTAGCCTACGTACAGTATATCGACGTATGGTTGTGAGACACTGGTATGATATAAATTTGAGAAGTTAAGACTATCAGCACAAGGAATAAGCAGGTAGTAACTGTGTGTGTGTGTGTGTGTGTGTGTGTGTGTGTGTGTGTGTGTGTGTTAAATGGAATAAGATATCGTCAGTATTTGTAGAGAGGGCTCTTGATATACTCCTAAGTGCAGAGGAGTGTGTGCTCATATTGTATAGTCAAATAGAGGAAACATGTGATGGATAGAGCTTTGAAAAACGAATCTGAAAGTGAATATGAAGAAACAGTGAGTTTCCACATGACAGGGATAACATTGCTTACAGACAAAAAAAAAAAAAAAAAAAAAAAAAAAAAAAATCGGGGCGGTAAACACCGTCGGCTGTTTTCATTGCACCAACTATTCCATATACTCCCTTAATAATTTTATAGACTGAGAATGAAAGAAACGTACCATAAGCAAACTTTATATTTGACCATTAGCACTTCATAATTCCACTATCTGAAGGATTTATCATGCTGCCAAAGAGTTTTGCGAAGTATATAAAATGTGCATTGATGGCCGTCCTCACTCATTTCCTGGCTACTTTTATCCTACAAATTTTCTTATCGTTTCACAGTTATTGACCCATTCATGAACCTGTGGGTTATATAATCCACTATTGTAGCACCCCTTTTGTTTATCGCCAGTTTGCCTTTGTCAACTTGGCTATATTTTTACCCTCTACCAACACACCGGGGTCTAATAAATTCCAGAAGGTGGAATGGAGTGTTGCGCATATTTTTCATGAATGGGTCAACAACTGTTAAATTACATGAAAAACTGTAAGATCAAAATTGACCGCTAAGTGAGTAAAGACGGCCATTAAAGCACATTTATATATATTACAAAACTGTCGGACAACATGCCAAATCCTTCAGTAACGGTATTGTAAGTCAAGGGTGGAATAAGCGAGAAATAATGATCAGCTCTATATAAAGTCGTTAAAATATTTTTGCTTATTTCTCTTTCTATAAATAATTCATATTATGTATTGGCTGGTGCAATGAACAGGCCGACGGTGTGTACAACACTGACTGGACGATTTTTTTTTTTTTTTTTTTTTTCGGTAGTGTAATATTGCAAAGTAATTTGTGAAAAAGTTAAGTGCAGACACTGAGGAAGCCAAATAATTTGAAACGGGTAGAACTGGATAGATGAAGTTTGTGTGGCGTGTCACATGATCTGGGTGGCTTTCTACTAGAGCACTTTGTCTCATAAGCTGTGTGAGAGTGCTTATCAGAAGAATATTGTAGTAACGAGGAACTTTCCGTATGTGAGGTAGGGTGCTGAATATCGAGGGCTAAATGTTGATTGTGCATATACGTGGATTATTTCCCTGGCAGTTCAGGAAATTATGGTCTCCACACTGTGAAGATTATTTTGCATTTGTCTTAGTTTTTCTTCTTGTTCCTTCCATCAAAATGCTTTTCAGTCCGGTGTCATGCCCTCATTTCTTTACCAATTCGTCTCAAATTAGGTACAATTGTTCCTTTGGAAATAGACATCTTGATTTCTTTACTGTGGCATTTTACTGGGTCTTATGTGGCCAGATTTCAAACCATACAAACACACATTTAGTGAAACGTGCAAACGTGAAGTTATAGAGTTTACAGCTATTACGAGATGTGAGCACAATCACTTTTTATATGGTAGATGTATTTTTGTGGAAACCATCATGTATTCCCTTTGGGATTTAGGCAATATTTATTAGTTACGCATCTGTCTCAATTTCTCTGTTTCTTTTTGTGGATTCTGCCATCTCATTTGTACATGACAAGACATGTAGGTAGGATAATGATGATGATGACTAATTCACAAACATTAGTGACACTTGGATACTTGTAGTGGCTTATTTAGGAAGTGCAAAAGTTACCAGAATGGAATGACTAAACGAATGCACTCTCACAGGCGGCTGAAACAAACCACAACCAGTACTTTGACTGTGTTGGCTGGGACAAGGAAGCACTAAACAGATTCCTCAGTGCTCTGTTCATTTGGTGGTGGGTGATTTGACCGTATATTTAACAGCTGGCTGTTGATCTTGCCAAAAGATCGCCGACTAAGCACAGACACGATTTTTTTTTCATTATACACATACTAGATCATGTCAGGATATGATGGGATCTTGCTAAGTAATTAAATGTTGACGATGACACCAATATCAGGGCGTGGTTGCTAATGGTATTTCATAGATAGCAAGATCAGCCAAGATATCAGAGACAAACAGGAAAATGGACAGGCTGATGTAGACAACCAGATAAATTGGTACGAACAGGAACATGTAGATAATGATTATACATATGGATAGGGCTTGCAGTAGGCAAATTATCGTCTCAGAGCAGTCTCCTAAAAATATATCCCCTCTGTCTCTTCCCTGTTTATATTCCTCCATGCTTCCTGTATCTCCATTCTCCCTCTTCTTCCTCCCATGCCCCTCCCTCCATCAACCCATCCACGCTCCCCCTGTTTCCCACGTTTTGTGTCTGTCTCAGTTTCCTCAGGCGTTTTTTTTTTTTTTTTCCCTCTTGGCTGGACTGACATTCACAGTAAACTTTTATGTTCCCACTGCCACTCATGCAGTTACCATCACACACACACACACACACACACACACACACACACACACACACACACACACACACACGCTGGCAACGCTGACGGATTGATTTTTAGCTTGTATTCAAAGTAAAGGCTTTGGTTAGCTCTTTGAATCTGGTAACTATGATCACAAACACTACTTGAATACTGCGATGAACTTTGAATTACCTAAAGTAACGCGTGAGGCACCACCTTGCTACTCCCGTTTATTCACCATTCCTCTTTTCCTCACTCTCGTTATTTCCATTTCTCCATTTCTTTCATTACCTCGCCTGGATGGAGTCCGCGAGGAACTGTTTATGGCCGTTTGTTTGTTTGTTAGCAACATTACGGAAAACCGGCTAAATGAAATTACATAAAACTTTCACGGTATATGGGCACTGGCCCCAAAAGCAAGTGACTAAATTTGGGAGGTAATCGAATGACCCTGAAAGGTCAACATCAAGGTCACGGATTTTCAGAGGACTATAACTTGATAACAGTTGAAGATAAAAATATTTACTATTATGAACATTCAGTAACTCGTAATACTGACTTTCATTTGGCACCAAGACCTTTGACTTTGAATTACCTTGAAAAGTCAAACTGATGGTCACGGATATTCAGAGGGCAAGAACTCGAAACTGGTTGAAGATAGGGGGATATTTACTACTATCCACATTAGAAAAATCCGATATGGTTTTTGATTGGTACTTTGACCTTTGACCGTCATCTGGAAATGTCAAAGTCAAAGTCACGGAAATTCAGGGGGGTCTAACTCGATACTCGTTGAAGATATAGTTACTACTACCAAGATATAGTAAGTCACATATTGGATTTCCTTCGGCACCATGACCTTGAGTGACCCTTAAAGGTCAAACGCAAGATCATGGATTTTCAGAGGGCTTAACTTGAAAACATTTTCACCATTACCTTAGACTTTAATTGTGTACTAGCACTAAATGGCAGGAACGATCCAGTATTAAACAACAATAAAATAACTGCTGTCGGGCGAGGTTTGTTGTGCCTGGCACCACTTGTTTACCTCTCTGTTCTTCCATTACCCATTTTCCTCAATCTCTTTTATCCCCTCTTTCTTTTCCATTTTCTTCCTCAGAATCCTCTTATCACCCTCTTCTTCGTCCTCCTTTTTCTCTTCATTACTCCCTCTATCCTTTCCCTTTCTCTCAGCCTTTTCATCTCTTCCCTCAACTCTCCTACCTTGTCCTCCCCATCTCACCGGTACAGTCACATGGGTGGCAAACAATATTCAATATGACCTTAGTTATTCTAACACTGATTACATTAACCATCTGATCCGACCTAGAAATTACAAACAAAAGAAGAGAGGTACAGAAGTGAGAAACTCTAAAACAATGAATTAAATCTGATGCAGTTCATAAGATGCATGTCGACTAATGTCTGTGATTAAATAACTCTTTGGGACAACCTCAGTTCACTGTAATTTCGCAAGAAAATCGGGTTGTTGTAAACAGAAATCATCAACAATCTGACATCAGAGCAGGAACAGCCCAGTGTGACATCGCTTGTCGAAAATGTCATACTCTTTCGACGTTATCTCACTAAGTGAAGTCTTCCTCTAGTTGAGTAATATCGTTTGACGGTAGCAAGAATTGGATAATGCAATTTGTCACTGTATTGAATGGTTCAATCGAAAATTTTCTCATATGCCAAAGCGTTCTCAGGTACGCTTTGTATGAGTCAGTTACCATCTCCACCAAAAGACCCACGTCCACACCGCAACTGGTACCAAACATCGTGGGTTTTATATGAAAAGTCTGCAAAAAGGCTATTTAATGTTTGATGAGAACACTTGGAGAAGACTTGGAAGTTGCCTGGAAGCAGTGGTAGAAGGAGAGCTTGGTTGAAAGGAAGAGATGACGATGCCGGAGGTGAGGGAGAGAAGGGTAAACGAGATAGGAAGAAATGACTGTGATAGGAGGAGGTTCGGGGGGGAAAGGAAGAAGAATAGATGCTTGAGACGAGAGGATGGAGGAAAGTAGAAAGAGGGTGGAAGAGAGATAAAAGCAGAGAGGAATGGATGGTGATGAAGAAAAGATAAAGGAGGGTTAAGAAATAAGCGAGGGAGGGAGGAAGAAAGAAGGGTGTATGATAGAGAAAGAAAAAACGGTGGAATGAATGAGGGAAGGAGGGAAAACGTTGGGGAAGAGCAAGAGGGGGAGGAGGAAGAAGGTATATGGAGGAAAGGATAGAAATAAAAAATGAAAGTGAAGGGAGAATAAAAGAAAGATGGAAGGAAGGGAACAGGAAAGGTGAGTGAAACATGGAGAGAAGGAGAGAGGGAAGTAGGGAAAGAGGAGTGAAGACTAGAAGGAGGAAGGTGGAGGGAAGACGGAAAGGGGATAGAAGGAAGGAGAGATAGAGAAAGAGAACGGTGGAGAAAAGAGAGGAGAGCTGAGGGAAAAAAAACATATTGATGGGCGGAGCGAGAGGGAGACACGTAGCGAGAGGATGTTATTCTGGAGATTTAGGGCACCTGGTGCGAACTGAGTTACTGTCACACGGAATTTGCAGGGACTACCCTCACAAGGAGATTGCAAAGGCTACTGTCACAAGAAGACTGCAAGTGCTACTGTCACACGGAGCTTGCAGTGGCTACTGTCGCACGGAGCTTGTACGGGCTACTGTCACACAGAGCTTGCAATAACAGGCAGGGGGGAGGAGGGCAAAGTGGCAGGCCGACAGCAAGGAAGAGAGGAGAGCAGTAAGAGAGGCAGGTAGAGGGAGGAGGATTAGGCAGAACAGACAGAGGAGTAGGAAAGACATGGAGGCGCAATGAGAGACAAGCAGGGGAAAGACTTAGTAACAGAGGTGAGTGAGGCAGTGGGTGATGGAAATAACGGTATGAGGGAGTGGGGGGACCAATGAAGTTACACATGGTAAGAGAGAAAACAAATGAACACACACACACACACACACACACACACACACACACACACACACACACACACACACACACACACTCCCACACACAAGCATCATAGATTAGGGTCTGGATAGTAATAATGACCTGTTCAGTGCGCCTGTTGTGATAGAGATCCAATTATCCAGTTGAACACTTGCTAATGACAGATTGGTAATTGCCTGTAGCATTCTCTTTTACCTGACGCGCGCGTGAGTGCGTGGGTGCGTGCGTGTGCGTGTGTGTGTGTGTGTGTGTGTGTGTGTGTGTGTGTGTGTGTGTGTGTGTGTGTGTGTGTGTGTGTGTGTGTGTGTGTGTGTTTGCACTTTAAACTGTCTATGAGTGAAAATTTCAGCGGGTGCATTTTTATGTCTTCCTTCTCCTCCATGTCTCATTCACATTCGGCAAGGAATGAATTACGGTACCAGTAAATCTTTACCTTTTTGATGGTGTCAGGACGGAGGGGTAAGAGATGATGGTGGGGAATCCTAGTGGTTATCATCATCATCATCATCATCATCATCATCATCATCATCATCATCATCATCATCATCATAACAATATTTCCCAATAGCTCATGGGTGTAACTGGTAGGTGTTGACGTTGGACTTTGACGTTCACTGGTAGAGACAGTAAAGGATGATAGCAAAGCAAGACTCATAAATACTTGATGGATTTTGTTCCTTAACACTAATGGTATGAATGGTCTCTCGTCTGACGGCACCAAGAGTACGTATAAGAGACATATCTCGTAACACAGGTATGGTTTCTAATGGAGACTGTATCCAACTCTCACATAACAGGATGTCGTCTGAGCTGAATAAAAATATATTGTGTTGGCAGTATTGAATGTGTTAAACGCCTTCGTACAAAAATGAATTATTTCCAGCACTACTATGACATCTTTTATATTTTGTTCTTCACACCCTCAGAAGGTTTTATGATATCAACTAAGGACGCTCGGACTTTGAGGAGTTAGACCCACCCATCACAAAAGTCTTCATTGCTAAATGTCCTTCCATATCTGAAAAGTCGTCAGGCATAACAAATAAGATATATAATAAATACTACTACTACTACTACCATTACTACTACTACTACTACTACTAATAATAATAATAAAAATAATAATAATAATAATAGCTAGAACCCCATAAAACTGTCCAAGGACAATTATGATAAAGAAAAACTTCCTGCAGCCATTGCCTGCTAGAAACGAACTATAAAGGGACCTTGAGATCAAGGTCACTGATTCTAAGCATGGTGACTCAAGCTTTTATGATTCATGGAAAATTTGATGACTTCCAGAATACAGTATCTGAAAATGTCCCAGTTTTTTACCTCAGGCGAGGTCAAGGTTACTAATCTTGTGTATGTCAGTGTCAAGGATCAATGGGATATGGAAGACATGCGAGAGTTTGGGAGTTAGGAAAAACATCTCTTAACTTATATTACATATATTAACATGTATAAACCAACACCAGTCACCTTGGCCGAAAAAAATTATACTACATCTATTTACAACATTAAGCTTAACACCACCGTAGTCTAATCACTTTACTCTGCCGCTCACACATTTCACCTTGGCAGGTTGCTCCCTAATCAGTCCACTGAAGTTCCGGCACTACTTGGCAGCCCCCTCTCTCCACGTAGAAGACATACAGGTAGCACGCTCCTTGTAGGCGAGTTGTAGCTCAAACATTCCACGCAGGTGACTTACACTAGGTCTGTAGTTCCTGGCTGAAATCTGCCCCTCTCCATCTATCCAGGCATGGAGTTCCTGGAGTGCTCCTGGAGGTCTGCTCTCCTCGAGGTTCGTTTCGTCTCTCCCCTCTCTGTCTATCCAGGCATGGAGTTCCTGGAGTGCTCCTGGAGGTCTGCTCTCGTCGTGGTTCGTTTCGTCTCTCCCTCTCTGTCTATTCAGACATGGAGTTCCTGGGGTACTCCTGGAGGTCTGCTCTCCTCGAGGTTCGTTTCGTTTCTCCCTCTCTGTCTATCCAGGCATGGAGTTCCTGGAGTCCTCCTGGAGGTCTGCTCTCCTCGAGGTTCGTTTCGTTTCTGTTCCTCTCCCTCTGGGTGTAACCCTGGCCTCACCTCGCTTACTGTTGCTATTGGCTGAGATCAGGCAGTTTTTACAAACGAGGCTACTCCTCTATTGGCCCCAACAGCTTTCCCTAAACAACCGACAATGGTGTAACAGTTTATAAACAAGTCATTATGGTCATTATGGTAGCCTGCATGTGACACTGCCCCCACACCAAGGACTCTCTTTAAAGAGAGGCAAAACAAAATCCTCACATGCGGCTTTAAGAAATCTGACAAAAGATTCTCTTTCCCAGGAATAGCTTTAATAGTGAAAGTGAAATTTTGCAAAAAATAATGCCCACCTTAACAATCTGACATTCTCAGATTTCTTTCTCAACAAGTACTGTAAAGCTGAATGATCTGTGCATAGTATAAATCTCTTTCCATACAAATACTTCTCAAACTTCTGTATTGTAAATACAATGGCTAGGAATTCCCTTTCAATAACTAAGTAGTTTACCTCAGGGGGCTTTAACTTTCTACTCACATAGGCAACTGGAAGCAAACCCTCGTCAAATTTTTGAAGTAATGCGGCTCCAATAGCCCTGTCCGAGGCATCTGTTTGCACCTCAAAGTCCCTGCTGAAGTCAGGGGTCCTAAGGATGGGAGCTGAAACTATACACTGCTTTAACTGATTGAAGGCTTCCTCCTGAGCAGTCTCCCATCTCAGCTTGTTCGGACTCCCCTTCCTCAAGAGGTCAGTGAGAGAGGCAGAGGCCTGGGAAAAGTTAGGAATAAACTTCTGATAAAATCCAACCAAACCTAGAAAAGGTCTCAACTGTTTCTTAGAACATGGAGGTTTGGCTTCACAAATTTTTCTTACTGTGTCTTTCTGTGGAGACACAGCATCTGGACTAACTCTGTGCCCAAGGAAATCCATTGTACTGAATCCCAGTAAACACTTTGAGGGTCTAATAGTTAACCCATTCGCTCTGATCTTACCAAAAAGAACATGAAGATTTTCCAGATGCTGTTCCCATGTTACAGTATGAACCAGTACGTCATCCATATAATTGTCAATGTCTGTCATATTCCCTAGAAGTTTTCTCATTAGTTTATTGAATGTAGCTGGGGAATTAACCCCTTAACCGCAGGGCGTCACTTTTGTGACGCTCGGGCGCAATGGATCATTCCGCGGGGCGTCACTTTTGTGATTCTGTGTTATTTTGAATTATCCGGGCTTACAAGTGGTGGCTTGTATCATCTATCATTACTGCCAATGTCCAACACTAGTCAGCACTCCAAATCTCATCTGTACTCCCATCCATTGTTGACAATTTAGCCATTTTTTCCCTTTCCTGACTCCCCTCCCTACCTCCCCTCCATTACCCTGTCCCCTCACCTCCCTGGCCGAGCTGCACTAAAGCAAATTTCCCCCGGAATTATCCACTGATTTCATCAATTGAAATAAGCCCTATGCCCTATTCTTATACAAAATAATATATACCAAAAAGAAATAAGGTAAGTGATAGTGCTATACACCTCGATTTGGCTAATTATCACCTGACAACATCTCACGTGCACTCGTTCGCTAATTTCCCACGGAAATTTCCCCTTTTGAAATATGCCGTATAATCTATTCTTGTAAAAAAAAAATTATATAAGAAAGGAAAGGAGAAGCCAAAGTGACATTTACATTCACCTGGAACTACCTACTTTTTTCTGTATTTTCGAGATATCCTTCTAATTATTTTGTAGCATGTACTGCTACTGTCCACCAATAGTCCGCACTCCTAATCTCATCTGTACTCCCATCCATTGTTGACAATTTAGCCATTTTCCCCCGTTCTTGACTACCCTCCCTACCTCCCCTCCAGTACCCTCTCACCCCTCCCTACCTCACCTCCTTTACCCTTTCCTATCGCCTGCCCTGCCGTGCTGCACTAAGCAAATCTCCCCCGGATTTTTCCACAGATTTCATCCATTGAAATAAGCCCTATGCCCTATACTTATACAAAATAATATATACCAAAAAAAACTAAGGTAAGTGATAGTGGTATACACCAGGAATTGGCTAATTATCACCTGACAACACCTCACATGCATTCATTCGCTAAATTCCCACGGTAATTTCCCCTTTGAATTATGCCTTGTAATCTATTTCTGTAATAAAAATATATATCAGAAAGGAAGGGAGAAGCCTAAGTGATATTTACATTCACCTGGAACCCGATTTCTATGTATTGCCGAGATTTGCTAGATGCTCTACCAATAATTTCTTACCATGTAACCAGATTAGCAACTGTCAGCCCCATTGTCACTGTCAACCCTACACTTCTCACGATAAGCTGTGCCATTTAGTTCCTTGTCCTCCTCTGTGGTCAAAGCATGTTGCTCATACAGCGCCCACCATTTCTGCTGCTTCTGCGCCCATTGCAAAGGGCCCTGTGACCTCTACACCCAGAAAAACTCGTGGGGGAAGCAGGAAAGGACTAAGTGACTCTGCAGTGGAACGTGAACTAGCCAAATTATCAATGATAATGATGGATAGTGACTATGACCCTTCGGGGGATTCGTTTGATGAGCTGGGTGAGGAAATCATGCCAGAAACTACTAGTACGAGTGCTTCAGTGTCCCAAGTTATCCTTAGCTCCAAGGGAAAGGACCCGTTAGTGCAGCAAGGGAAGGAATATGGGAAGGGAATGAAATGGCAGCGGGTTAGCCCCGGAACAATGGCCCCACGTGACCCAGCCCGCCATGAGTCACGAGGTGAATCACCTCCCTGTTCCCCAAGCCCCACTTCACTCATTTCTTCCTCTTCTTCTGCTGAATTTTCTCCGCAGTCTTCGATCTTGAGTAAAACACACCACCAGCATCTCAGGCAGTGAAGTGAAAGTGCTCCTTGAAAGGTAAATCATGACCCGTATACAGGCAACTATTATACAGCAGAAACTTGCCAGTAGAGTAAGGGCTGCTAGTGCTGTACGGCAACCCAGGGTCAGTGCGAGCGACCCACTTCCCTAAATTCCCAGGGGCAGGAACCTCGCAGCGAGGAGACGTGCACCTACGCAAGTCTGAGAAGATGCTGGCAATACGGTGGCATGACAAGAGGGTCGTGCACATGCTCACCACCGTACACAAGGGGGAAATGACAGACAGTGGGAAGGTCGACCGTAGGACAGCGAACCTGTGAGGAAACCTGATGCTGTCATCGACTATAATATCAACATGCAGCTGGTGGACAAGTCCGACATGATGACTGGAGAGATCGACTGCCTCAGGAAGAATACTAGGTGGTACAGGAAAGTTCTTCTGCATCTCATGGACATGACGATGCTGAACGCCTTCATCCTGTACAAGATGAAGGTCAAGCCACCCAAGTCCTTCTCCCTGAGGTTGTTCGCCAGGACTTGTGTTCAGCAGCTGCTTGACAGATATGGTAGGGTGACAGCAGCAACTCCAAGGCGCAATGCAGTAACTCTTTCCGACAGATTTGAGCAGAGGGCATACATGGATCGGCACAGACTTGTGCAAATGCCTGCCACAACCAAGAGGAAGGCTGCGATCCACAGGTGCCAGGTGTGTGTACATACCACCCTATGCACACCTGAGCACAAACGCACCTTTTGGCAGTGCGCTGAGTGCCAGGTTCCCCTCTGTGTTACTTGCTTCTTTGATTACACAGCCAGAAGCAGTTCTAAAAGTGGGAAAGGAAAATAATGTGTAAATAATGTGTAAATAGCAAGTGAAAGCAATGGATGTGCAGTACATATGATTGAACAGTGTAATATAGTTTTATGTTACCGCAAGCGATAGTGAATAACATAGTGTGTCAACTTGTCAAGTGTCAGCAGTGAAGTGTAATAATTTAATTTATATGCAATAGTGAAAGATGTACCGTACCCTTGTTTTGCAGTTAAAACAGTCTAATATACTAATGAAACAATTGAAATAAATATTTTAGTTTTATTTGAACTGTAATTTCATATATAAATAGTTTGCATTTGCGGAACTCCAAATTTCAATAATTTTGCGGATTTGTGGTTGCGGAAGGCAATTTTTTGAGTTTGCGGATTTAGGTTGTGGAATTGAATTTTTGTTTGCGGTGCCCACCACTGATATATATATATATATATATATATATATATATATATATATATATATATATATATATATATGTTTATATATATATACAGAGAGAGAGAGAGAGAGAGAGAGAGAGAGAGAGAATGAATGTAGAGTGTTAGATATAGTTCACACACAGTACAGGTGGCAGAAACAGTTTATTACTATGCAACAAAACATTCAGGCCTGCCTTTGTAACACTGAATTTTAATACCCCATATTTGAAAGAGAAAACTGTTTTTGCACTGTGCATAGATATTTTGAAACCCCCAGATATTTCACTGTCGATTCCTTGGTTATAAAAGCAATAAACCTTTGAACATGTGAAAGCTAACATCAACATATAGACGTGTTTTCACCGAGTCAGAAGCAATTTATGTACCGTGTGTGTGTGTGTGTGTGTGTGTGTGTGTGTGTGTGTGCTCCGTTGAAAAGCAATGTATGACGGATTCATCACTGAGGAACCACACAGATCTTTGTTGAATGTCTGAGCTCCGATCAGCCCTTGACTCTTCCTACATCGAAAAATATTCTAAACGTTTTCTCATAATGACCTCTACTTTAATACATTTCATAGCACTGACGAACGGTGACACCAACATTTCTTGCTTGAGTTTACCCTTGCATTCATATATTTCCACTTACCTTAGCATTGTTTAGACGCCTGTCTGTAATTAGTTTCTTTGCTAAGCTTGTTGCTCGCTGTGTTAATTAGACATCTTTGGGTAGTCATCCCTTATAGAAGGAAACTTGGTAGCTTTACTTGTTACACACCATAATATGCATTGTTCTTTCTCGTTACCAGTGGTGCAAAGTACATAACACCGTAAACGCTTCCTATGTTTTTGTTTTCTGATGCTCCTCTTATTATTGTTACGCTGCTGCTGCTGCTGCTATATTGTTGCTGCTGATAATGCTATTATTGTTGTTGCTGTTGATGTTCCTACTATTGTTTTGGCTGCTTCTTCTGCTTTTGTTGATGCTACTACAATGAATGCTATTCTTGCTCCTGATTCTGGTGATTTTCTTAATAATGCTGCTGCTATGGTTGATATTCTTGTTCCTACTACTTTTATCTCCGCAGGGATTTTCACAGTCTTTTCGACTCTCCTTCCTCCCTTATCCAGGTTAATAACATATCCGCGAACCGTTATTTCAACCCTGAAAGACTGTTTGAACTCTTGCCTCCTCCCTCTCCCATCCCACCCTTTGGAACGCTATTATGCTCTTTTGTTAACATATCTTTGGAGGTAAATACAAGCATTTACGTAGGTTCCTTCTTATTGCACGAGTAAAACTGAATACTACTACCCAAAGAGGAACACACACCTTGATTTGCTGAGTAAGAATCATACGTACTTACTGAAACTGTGCATGTAATGTTCTGCAACGATTTAGCTCTGTTGTTCTTCACAGTAAACACAATTTCTGTATTTGAGAGTGTTCTCCTAACTGATTAATTGAAGACTTATGTTTTCGATTTTTTTCGGGAGTGAAAAGATTTTCTGCTTTCCAGAACAGCATGTAAAGGTCAATAAATAGTTGATAACGTAATAGAGGAAAAATTCTAGATAACAGTCCATTCAGACATGTCAAACAATCAGAAGCAAATGGAATATTCCTGTTGATGCGATTACATTTGTAAAGTTTTATGAGTTCTAAGGGAAACGTATAATCAAAGTTCTAATGCTATTTCTAACAAATAAATGAGCTGGTGAGATCTAAAATCTGGAAAGAGTCAACACAAAAGTAATAGTCCGGTTGCCAACCTGTGATATTAAGGTGACCCTTGCAAAAATACCCAAGCAGGTTATGGTTCATTTTGATAGGGGAAGGCACATAGAAAGAGAATTTGCATGATGCCCTGCTGACATCATTGAGCGTTTTGAGAAATTCAAGATGGCGTCCGAGATGGTCACCAGGCTTAGTCACACAGTTCAACAGGTCATAAAATCTTCAATTATTTACCTTTTTTTATATTAATATGTTGTTTTATACTCATTTTAGGTAAGAAAAAATAGATTTATGAGCATAAAAATATTGTAGAGCTGTTTTGTCTATGATTAAATTAGTATTTTACTTCGCACAAATGCCGTAAGGCAGTAAGCAATTGTCAAAAATTATAAATTCATTTTGCACGGTGGTGGTTTAGAGTAACTGAAGTCCTGGTCTCATATGTTATCCCTTAAGATTCTATACCTGACAATCAAAATAACACTGACTTTAACAAACAATATTAATTTGAGTTCATCATTCACCAATATTCTATTGACATCTCTATGCTGAATTCCATATGTAACAAACCTGTACTGGAATGATATATGCATAATGTTTATTCTTAATAAAATTAACAATAAAAACACCATTATTTTTCAATGGATGCTTATTGGACAATATCAAAATTGTTTTTATGGAACACATTATCAGATGTTATCATCACTGTCATCATCAGCGTCATATGTTTCATCATTATCTGTAATATCCTAGAACGTTGTGTTCAGTGGATTTGCATCCTGAAGGTCAGAACTGATTTGGCATTTGCAAATGACACTGCAAGCAATACCTGTTTTTCGACATGAACATCTTTGGCACGTGCATCTTTGGAGCGGCAACTGCAGCACAACAATCAACACCTTCTGGGGAGCAGTCAATATGCCTGCTGGAAGTGTGACCGGAAGTAGTCTAATTTCAGTAGTCTGCCTTCCAGCCAAATTCTGTCGAGTCCATATTCGGTGGATCACACTGCAGTGCGTCTTTCTACAAACAAGCTTGATAATGTGGTCTTCTGACATGCAGCCGAAAGGTTTTAGAGCTGCGTGGAAGAGTTGTTAGTCTGAAGCAACGAAATTTGCCTCGACTAGTTTAATGTTGCCAGACGCTGAACCGAACATCAGACATCGTACCTTCTGCTTTACTTCCATAAAAGCTCGTAATGAATGCAATAGCTTTGGTTTCCAAAGCATCAACACTTACGTCCATGTCACCCAAAACAGGAGGAAGGTTTCCTTTTTTGAGCCCTTTCAATGCTTTCACTTTCCCTATGCTATATAATGTACTTACAGTGTCACAGCCAGTTAATGCATGAAAGGGGCAGTATGTACTTGATGATCTTAATGTGTTTCCTGGCTGTCGCACCAATGTTCACGACATTCCTGGATGTGCGTGTCGGAACCATGACTTTGTCACTGTGCAGACTTTCAGATGAACTGAATTGGACCAGAAGGACAAATACAGCAGTATCCTCAAAAACGACATGCAGAGTTTTATTAGATTGGCTTGCAATGTGTATCACATGATTTGCGACGATAATATCAGCCTCTTCATGTGTCACATACAAGTCCTGTCTTCCGGTATGCATTCCATTCTGGATCTCCTGTGGGACAGGGGCTGAGCCAGCAATAAGAAGTTTCCTCTGAGTAATATTCTTCTGGAAACATTCATCCAAAGCACCACACAGTGCATCAGTGATCTGTGCTTTGTTGTCCACAATTGAAAGGGACACGACTGAAACGGACGTGATGAACTTGCAGTCAAACGAAATGGCTCATTAGCTGTGACAGATGACCGATGGCTTCGTGTACACCCCTTTGGGCTATATGAATAGTATTGGTCAGAGATCAGAGAGACATCACTGTTAATCAGCTTTTGATGCAAATATGTCTCCACTATAATAGTAAGATTCATTGTGCCTGGAACAGGCCAGTGTATCGTACAGAGGACTGCACAGCCATTCAACACAGTCACCTGTGGGTCGGGTAAGGTTCGAGAAGATGGCACAATTTCTAAGTATTTTCTGAGTTTTTATTTTGATGTTGCTGGACGAAGGTTTCCATCGTCAGTGAACAGAGGTGTTGGAATATGTGACAGCTCATAGTAAAACAGTTTATTCGAACAGAAATCCACTCTGTACATGAGCCCCAAGGTCCTGTTGAAAATAACTTCATTGTCAAATGTTGGCTCACCAACTTCTTGTAGTGTTATGTGCTTTCTAATTTGTTGTCATTATGGTTATGGAGCAACTGACTGGAGCTTTGTGAACATTAGCAGAAATGCTTGCAATCTGCCCAGTAACAATGTTGAAAAGTTCCTGGGGATGACCAGCAGGGTCCAAAGGATCGATACACTGGTCCAGCTTTTGTCATAGTTTTAGTCTGTCAGATGCATCTGTTTGCATTCATGCAGGTGATTCTTCTTTGTGGTACTTCAAAATTTGATCAGTGCTATCCTTCACAGATTGGATGTCATGAACAAGCACACTGCAAGAATAAAGGCTAAGTGCCCATCGTTGTGTTTCATTACTGTTCAGAGTGATTCCATTTAAGCCATCTTGACTGACCCAAAGCGCATGAAAGTTGTCTCAATATACATGTCACTCCATGTAGAGTTTGTAGCACTACGTGTGTGTCTCATAGTGTGTTGACCTTAGAGGACCATATGAGATACTTCAGGCGGGAGTGCCCCCATGGATCACAGATCATGGGGGCCATATCGACCATAGTTCACATGGCCAGATGCAAAAAAGTAAGGCATCATCTGCGACATTGCCCACAAATGAAGGGGCCAGTCTGATTCACGCTCTGATCGTGTAAAAGCCATCACAATGAGCACGGGAAATATGAAGCAGTCCACCCACAGCTTAGCAGCTTTATTTTGGTTGGACCCATCTGCCATCAAACTGTCTAAAACCTCAGAAGAATTCACCCCTCCAATATATGCCCAAAGAAGTTCCCCAGCAAGCGGTCTGAATGCCCTGACGTTCTTTGGGTACTTTCTGGTGTAGAGTATTTTTCTGCTCCCACAAAAGCATCCTTCAGAATGTCTGCAAGACCAGAATCCATCATCAACTTGCCAAATCCATCATCAACTTGCCAACTGACCCACAAAAGCTCATAATCGTGTGGAGGCCTCCTAAGTGAGGATATATATTGCTCAAGCTCTCTGGAGATGACCATGTGTTGTCCAAAATGACTGTACAACTGCTGGTCTGCTGTGATTAGATCAAATTGTTGACCAGTCAGTAGTTAAGGACTGTTTTGATCAAAGCGGTTTGTACTGTTGATGGGTCTGAAGGCTTTAGGTCAATTAGAGGCCTGTATCGAGTCACAGTAGCTGGCCGAATTGTAAATTTATAGCTAATAAATCGATCATGCATTTTGTTTACCATTATTCCAAAAAATACTGGAAGAAGTATGTTTCTGTCACTTGTATCTGGGGTCTGTCATGACTGGGAGCCATTAGCACTGATTACAATGAGGTGGTGAGGACAATGGACGAGGAGAGGAGGAGGCAGATAGATGGAGGAAAGAGAGTGAAGGAAAGAGAACGAGGAATGGACAGAGAGAAAAGGAATGATATGAAAAGTCAAAGAGAATAATAAGAGTAAAGAAACAGGAAAGATTTATCTGAATGAGATATAATAAAAAGGGGAACAAAAGGGTTAAACGAGATTAGAGCATGTGAATGGAAGGAAGCAGGCGTAATATAAGAAAAAAAAGAGGTGAAAAAAGGAAAGGAACAGATGAAGCATACCATATTTGAAAAAAAAACAAACAAGATAATACTGAAATATAATTAAGGCGGGAAAAATGAAGTTGGTTTAAAGGTTGTAAATTGTGGGTGAGCAGGAAGAGATAAAGAGGTCTGAAGTGAGATATAATGAATGGAGGAAAAAGGGGAAAGGAAAATGAAGAAGTGTTGTATGATTTGGTGAGGGGAGCGAAGTGAAATAGTGTGTCAGTAGTCAGGTGAGATTGAGTGCCAGGGGAGAGACTAAGGAATAGCACCGGACTTTGTCGTTACCACGAATACTCACGCAGTGTGCAACGGTGTAGTGGGCTGAAGTGCTGGACGATGGGGTGGCTAGGTGCTACGCCTAATTTCAAATCCTTAATCCGCCCCGTCCCGACTGATTTTCCACCACTGACCCCCCCCCCATCCCGACAGATTTTGAAAAATTTGGGGGGGGCTCAAATCTCCGCTTTTGGTGAGAAACATCAAGAATTCATAGAGAAATCGCTCACTTGAGGTTTAAAATACCAGATACAGGTAAGGGTACCCCTTACCTTACTTTGTTTTCTATGAGGCAGGCTCCAGAGAAAACGAGTTCTGTAGGAGAGATAACTATTCCACACCACTCATAAACGGTATTTATTTATTTATTTGGTACGAATTATGTAGTACAGGAGTATATTGGTTATCACATAGTAATATAGGCAATATAAGCATTGTTTCACTCACCAAACACATCAACAGACCTCACCTTTTTTAGTGACATTACCTGATCAACATTTCTGACTTTTTCTTCCTCTAATGCTACCAAAACTATGTCCTCCACATTATCATCAATTGGGGAATCATTCTGGCCTTGAATTTCATACCGTGGCATGACATGTCTTTACTGGCCAGGTCACTGGTAACAGGTGAATTGCCGAGGCAATGCCGTCCGGTGGGTGGGGGGAGGTCATGTGGGGTAAGGTATTGTTCCTGCCTGGCATCTGGTAGATGAAGGTGTCCCGTGTATAAGTACCAAAATCACGCACAAAATTTGAAAAATGTGCAAGTGATGGACCTTGAAATTGCTGTGCGTTTGTACACGTCAACGGGAGTCAGTGACAAAAGGTTCGGATATATATACACTTCAACGAGAGTTGGCAGGTTAAGGCAAAAGTTATATATATAACGTGAGGAAGAAGGTACCAAATGTTAGAAGCTCCCAAGATTCATCCTCCATGAGAATCAGCAAAAAGCCAAACTCAAGATACGTTTGTTTCGAGATGCCCGGGACACTGCGTTTGAAAGACTGGAGGTTATAGGCAGTAGGAAATACAGACAGAGGAAGCCAGTTCCAGAGCTGACCCTTTGCATACATGAAAGACTGGGAGTCATGGTTGACTCTACCATTAGACAGTGGGACAGAAACAGGATGAGAGTTTGCTGCTAGGCGCGTGTTATGCGCCCAAAACAGTGGTGGAGAAATGCAACCAGATAGTTCAGAGGACCAGTGACCATTGAAGCAGTGATATAAAAGAGACAAAGATGCACCAGTGTGGTGGGGAAAAATGTTAAAGAGAGCTAGTAAGAGAAGGAGAGTTAATGAGAAGAAAGACTTTTGACTCTATCTTGTTGATAAGGCCTGTATGTAGGAAGCCTCCCCATTTGTGAGAGTTGTATTCTACACATGGGCAAATAAAACCCATGCATTAAGTCAACAACTATGCAGGGGTAAAGAAGGCATGGAGTCTATTTAGCACACCTAATCTCTTGGTAGCAGATTTTATAAGAGAGGTACTATGTTCTTTCCAAGATTAATCCCGAGAGAATGAAACCCCAAGGATGATGCCAGACTGAGTTAGTTATTTGTAAAAAAAAAAAAAAAAAATACAGGATACTCCCGCAGAAGACTCAGAGATTGAATGACGTAAGAAATTAGTTTTTTGATGCATTAAAAAAAAAAAAAAAAAGATTACGTTTACGAGTATCCCAATCAGAGATATGAGCCAATTCAGACATTAGGTATACCATGGCCTAACTAACTGCTGAGATTGATGCTGTAAGAAGCGGATGGAAAAGTGAAAGGTGACGTCATCAGCATACTAGTGGATAAGGTTTGATTTACAGCTTAGAAGGGAACTGTTAGATAGAATAAAGAGAGCTGGAGATAGGACAGAGTCCTGAAGATCATCATTACCAGTATACTTAATGTATTTAGTGTTAAGCATCCCCCTGTTCCCCTGTGCACAGTCTTGTAAGTGAGTGAGAACTGTCTCCTTAGTTTCGTTTATTGTTGTCACCGATGAAAACAGTTTACATCTTATGTATACAGTTATTTGGTGAGTAGAGTTTTGTTTGTTTTGATTGCACTTTCCCACAACTAGCTTACCTTAGTTTGGGCTGTTTGGTTAACCTTTTTTTTTTTAATTCTTTTTCTCCCATCTAATTGTAAGTTAGAATACTTATCATGTAGATTCCCCCCCTTGCTTCACTTGAAAAAACAGTTTGCATTTCAACACTTGAATCACCTTTGCTGCCAGATAACTGCCTGTTTATTTGTTTTAAAAGGTCCATCATACATGATTTTTTTTTTTTTTTTTGCTTGCTGATAACACCTTTTTTTCTTAGTTACAGGTAACTTTTTTTTTCTACCTGTTTATAGGCATGGCTTCATCTGGTGTATTTCTATGCCCACGCAGTCCCGGAATTAACACTATTCCGTGCTAGCCTTGCATAATTTTCTACCCCATTCCCAGTCCGGGGGGTGAGTTTCCAACGAAATGAAGCTGTGTTGCCTGTGTTCATCAAATTTTTATGCCACGTATTTGGGCCACGAAAAATTGCTCCAACAAATGACGCACTGGTGTGTCGCTGGCCTGGAATTGGTTGGCCAACAAATGTTGCGTTGGTGTGTCATCAGCCCGGAATTGTGTTAATATGTTTTTAGTACCTTCATTCCAGGTGACAACACATTTTCCACTTGACAGCACTCAATTAACTTTGAATTCTTTGGAACAGCAGTAATCAAAATTCCCTTGAACGTAGCATGCACAATCTGATCCAGTTGTTTCACTAAATCTTTTTCCACCAATATTTTTTTGGGGGGTTGCAGGATGTGCAAACTCAGCCGTGATCTTGAGGAAAAGCTTTCCAAAGCTAGTAACAAAATAAATATCCTGAACTGCAGAACTGATACACTGGAGGAATTTGTTGCAAGCAATGTCAGTAGCAGAGTGGAGGGGAGCAACACCCCTCAGTCAAGGACGGGTGTTGCCCAAGGTAAACAATAACACTGTCCCTCTTCCTGCCGCATGAACTAACCAAACCCCATCTGGACAAGATAATTATTTCCAGCTAGTGTGATGTGGTGCGAGGGTGACAAGGATGCGACGTATTTTACCGGCCACCACTTGCAATAAATTTCAGATATTGGCTGACGCTGACAAAGATATTCATGAGGCTCAACTCGTGGGGGATGCAATCAGTAATGGACAGTTCGTGGAGTTCTGTGACAGAGCAATAACAACAACAACAAAACGATATTGCATTCCAGGTACTGGACTTGTTGATGTAACTGAGGCCGTGGAGACTGTTTTGGAAGATACAACTAATGAATGTGTAATTATCATACATGCAGGAACCAATGATGTAATATGAACCCAGTCTGGAGAGCTCCTGAATAAGTTTATGTTAATGCTTCAGCATTACAAGGAAAAAACTAATATTTTCATTTCAGATGTTCTCCCAGGATTTCAGCAAGCAATGTTTTTTATATCAAAGCTTTTGGCTTAAATATTCGTATTAAGTGACTTTATTTACAGGAGAGTATTGAGTTCATAGACACCTGGAATCGCTTTAACAAGCAATGGTGTCTGTTCACACGTGATGATTTACACTTTAGTGTGGGTGGCTCTGTTCGTCCTGGCCGATTATTGGATGATGCAGTGCATTTTTTCTGGCAAAAAACACTCATCATACGAGGCCTATAGGTAAGTCGATGTAGACGTCATGAATCACAAAAAGACTGATGGAGGCAAGGATATTAAGGTTTGTCTTGTGATCGCGTATAGTTAGCAAAATAAATTATCTGATTTAGAGGTTTATGTTCTTGCCGAAAATTACGATGAAATAGGTGTAGCAGAATCATGGCTTAACATGGAACAATGAGATTTTTTTTTAGCGGAGTACAACATACCAGGTTACAATACTTTCAGTAGCGAAAGAAATAATAGAGTGTGGGGCAGTGTATTGTAATCTATTTTATAATGATCAGATTTCTAAATGTTTGTTGGTTTGTTGGTCTGTTTGTTACTGTAACACCAAAAACGGCACACTGTAGCACGATTTTCGTTAAAGCAAGGTGCAGGTGTAATGCTCTAACTTGAAGAATGAAACAATTTTCGGTTCATTTGGGTCATTGGTTCCCGAGTTATGACTCATTTTTGACCTTTGACATTGAGGAGAAAGGCCGCCAAAGGAGGCCTTTAAGCGAGTATTTTAAAGTAGGACTTCATCCACTCATAATTCCTAAGCCTTGTATTCATAATATTGACAGTATTTATCTCCTCTGTAGAAATACATCCCGTTGTAAGAGAGTACTTGGATTAATTTATCGTCTGGGAGCACAGTCCAGTAAAACAAATAGTGAAATTTACAAGAAAACTGCTGAAATATGTAACACCAATCATACTCTAATCTTTGGTGGTTTTAATTTACTGGTTGCCAAATAGGGACAGACACTAATGTCACACACAGGGCTGGACCTGTTCACTTGCATGGAAGTTTAATGCATCAGTTCGTAAACTGCCAAACATGAGGAGATTTGGTTTTGGCCACATCAGAAAACTCGATGAATAATGTTATGGTAGGGGAAGAGGTTTGTAGTAGCGACCATCGCATGGTCACATTCAACATCAATTTTTAGTAACGACAATGTCAGGTCTAGTTACGAGACAGTGCTTGACTACAGGAGAGTGGTTGTTCAAAAATATCTGTAAATGACTGGTTCTAGTGACTGGAATGCCATTGTTCAAACAGAAGATATTAATGAAGCATGGATATTATTCACAGATATTCTCATAAAGTAGTAACATTATGTATTCGAATGCAAAACTAATGGCCTACTAAAATTATAAAACTCAAATAGTGGAAAGGGAATTTAAGCATTGCCTATCAGCTAAAAAACATGCCCCCAAACTTGTTTTTATCATAAAAAAATCAAAGTGACAAAAAAATATATTGTGATCATCGTTGAAAAGCAACTAATTAATAAAGCAAAATAAGAAGAAGTTTGAAACTCACGTTGTATGTATCAGCAAGTCTAACCCAAAAGAATTTTTCAGCTCAATCAGAAACAAGAAGAGAATATAATCAACAGTCCCACTAGTCACTGATAACTGAGAGTATACCTACGGTGGAACAGAGATGGCTAAAATTCTCAACATATTCTTTGCATCCGTATTTCCATTTATAGAAAATGCAGGTTCAATTCCCAAAGCTGTTCCTGTTACCTTAGAACTGGGCAACATAATTAGCAATATTACCATAAGCGAAAACGATGTACAACTTGCCACTGGTAAATTTAAAGTGAATAAAACACAAGGGCCAGGTAAAATATGCCAGTGCATTCTAAATGAAACAGTGAAAGAAATATCAAAGTCATTAGCTGAGCTATTCAATAAATCATAAGTAACAGTAAGGTGCCTCATGAATGGAAACTATCAAATGTAACCTTGATATTCAAATAAGGCAAGAAATCACAACCAGAAAACTATTGACCATTAGGTTTAACTTCAGTGGTGTGGAAGTTGCTGGAAACTATTCTCAGAGATAAGTTTGTTAAGTAGTTACAACTAAATAATCTCATCAAAGATTCACAGCACAGGTTTCGAAATAATCGCTCTTGCCTTATGAATCTCTTGGATTTCTTCTGTGATATATTCAACACATACGATGAGACCAGATCTGTTGAGCTTGCATATCTAGATTTTCATAAAGCATTTGATAAAGTTCCCCATAAAATACTACTTCAGAATTTGAATGTGCATGGGTTCAAAGGCAATGTGCTCAGATGGATCGATAATTGGCTTACAGAACGTAAGTAGAGGATCGTAATAAATGGGGAAGAATGAGACCAGAAAGATGTTACTAGTGGTGTGTCACCCGGCTCAGTATTTCGTCCTATTCTGTTTTTAATATACATAAATGATATATATGAGGGTTTGATTTGTAAAATAACCAAATTTGCTGATAATATTAAAATTGCTAACGAAGCAGACACATCTTTACAAAGGCAGGCAATACAGAGCGACATCGATCAACTGTTTGATTGAGCCAAAAATCTGGCAGATAGACTTTAACCCCTAAACCGCGGGGTTGTTTTGGTGTGACTTGCCTGTCCCGCTAGGATATTCGCGCTCTGACAGACTATCTAAAAATATTTGCCAAAAATCAGTTATTAGTCATAGAATATTATAAGTAAATATGCCTATGGCACATACCTTCAGCTTTCTCCTGGGATGTTTGTTGAGCCTTCGTTCGAGTACCGTAGGACTTGTGGAGACCTCTGAAGTTGGGTAACGGAGTCTCCACTTTACACTTCCCAACACCCCGCACTATGATTACCACAGCCCGATATTATCATTAGAAACACTATTCTATGATTTTCAAATAGTTTGGAATCCATACTCCCAAAAAAACACTGTGAAAGCAATGAAAATTACGAATGCGTAAGCTCCTCCCACTTCCTCTCGTTCTCCGCTAATATTCTGTCATTTATTATGCATAAAAACACTCACACTCTAAATTTCTATTACTATATAACACATATATATATATATATATATATGCAGTCTTTATCCATAAGATTCCTTCAGTAACAGTAGTTTATTATCACTGTAAGCATTCAATTTCTCTTTCAGTAAAATACGTAGAGAGCCAAGGTTTCACTTTCACTGTCATAACTTCAAGTATTTGTACTCATATTCTTATATTACTAATTATTTACATTTCTATTTACATTTTCTATTGTCTTTTCAATATTTACACTTCTATTTTACTTACACTATGTTATTTATTATGCATAAAAACACTCACACTCTAAATTTCTATTACTATATAACACATATATATATATTTATTATGCATAAAAACACTCACACTCTAAATTTCTATTACTATATAACACACACATATATATATATATATATATATATATATATATATATATATATGCAGTCTTTATCCATAAGATTCCTTCAGTAACAGTAGTTTATTATCACTGTAAGCATTCAATTTCTCTTTCAGTAAAATACGTAGAGAGCCAAGGTTTCACTTTCACTGTCATAACTTCAAGTATTTGTACTCATATTCTTATATTACTAATTATTTACATTTCTATTTACATTTTCTATTGTCTTTTCAATATTTACACTTCTATTTTACTTACACTATGTTATGCACTGTCACTTGCAGTAACTTATAAAACTATATTACACTGTTTCATCATATTTACATCCATTGCGTTCACTTGCTATTTACACATTATTTACACATTATGTACACATTATTTACACATTATTTACATTTTCCACTTGCATTTTTAGAATTGCTTCAGGCTGTGGTAATCAAAAAAGCAGGTAACGCAGAGGGGAACCTGTCACTCAGCGCACTGCCAAGAGGTGCGTTTGTGCTCAGGCGTGTGTTGGGTGGTATGTGCACACACCTGGAACCTGCAGATCGCAGCCTTCCTCTTGGTTGTGGCAGGCATTTGCACCAGTCTGTGCCGATCCATGTATGCCCTCTGCTCAAGTCTGTTGGGAAGTCTTACAGCATGGTGCCTTGGAGTTGCTACTGTCACCCTACCATATCTGTCAAGCAGCTGCTGAACACAAGTCCTGGCGAACAACCTCAGGGAGAAGGACTTGGATGGCTTTACCTTCATCTTGTACAGGATGAAGGCGTTCAGCATCGTCATGTCAATGAGATGCAGAGAAACTTTCCTGTACCACCTAGTATTCTTCCTGAGGCAGTCGATCTCTTCAGTCATCATGTCGGACTTGTCCACCAGCCGCATGTTGATATTATAGTCGATGACAGCATCTGGTTTCCTCACAGGTTCGCCTGTCCTATGGTCGACCTTCCCACTGTCTTTCATTTCCCCCTTGTGTATGGTGGTGAGCATGTGCACGACCCTCTTGTCATGCCACCGTATTGCAAGCATCTTCTCAGACTTGAGTAGGTGCACGTCTCCTCGCTGCAAGTTTCCTGCCTCTGGGAATTTGGGGAAGTGGGCACGATTGCTCTTCACAGTGCCGTAGGAGCCGATGCCGTGCTCTGAAAGACATTTAGCAAGTTTCGGTGCTGTATAATAGTTGTCAGTATACAGCATATGATTCCCACCAAAATACCTTTCAAGAAGCACTTTCACTACACAGCCTGAGAAGCCAAGGGGGTGTGTTTTGTCCAGATTGACAGTGCTGGCTGAATAGATGACTAAGTCAAGGATGTACCCCGTCTTACAGTCACACAGTACAAAGAACTTGATTCCAAAGCAATGGCGTTTGCTTGGAATGTACTGTACAAACCTAAGACATCCTCTGAACAAAACCAAGGATTCGTCTATGACAACCTTCTGAAAGGGGTGGAAGAATGACATAAACTTATCCTTCATTTTGCTCAGAATCTCCCGGATCTTCCAGAGTGGGTCGGTTTGGGAAAGTACATCGTTGTTGGCGAAGTGCAAGTTTCCCATGATGTTCCGGAAACGATCTCTGGCCATGTACTTATTGAAGATGGGTGAGGGTACTAAGGGGTCCATTGACCAATATTCTTCCAACTCATACATCTTTGAGTGTGGCATGAGAAGCATGAACACATACAGCTTCTGCACTCCCAGCACGGTCCACTGTTGCATCTTCGCTGCACCTGCACCACTTGCAGCACGTTGTGATTCGTACCTGTTAGTCTCATCACATATGTGCTGCATGACTTCGTCATCAAGGAAGGCCAAAAGGAAGTCCACACACTCAGCATCCTCGTCAAGAGTGAAGGCAGGCTGTATCCCTGAGGAACTCTGATGAAATGGAGACGTTAAGGGACGAAATCGGACCCTTCCGTCCACACGAAGGCGTCCAGGATTCCCTGTCGTGGCGGTGTAGGGTGGGTGAGCATGGAGGGTGGCTGTGAGGCAGACTGGGCTGTTTCAAGGTCACCCTCACTGACCCTAGGTTGCCGTGTAGCACTAGAGCCCTTACTCTAGTTGCTACTCTACTTTTATGAGTCAGGGATTTACCTCATCCCCTATGGCCTGCCTTCACTGCAGGTGCTGGTGGAGACTCTGACAACGAAGACTCAGGAGAAAATTCCGCTGAAGATGAGGAAGAAATTAGTGAAGTGGGGCTGGGGGAGCGGGGAGGCGATTCACCTCGGGACTCATGACGGGCTGGGTCTCGCGGGGCCATTGTTCCGAGGCTAACCCACTGCCTTTTCAATCCCTTCCCAAATTCCTTCCCTTGCTGCACTAAGGGCTGCTTTCCCTTGGAGCTAGGGATAACTTGGGACACTGAAGCACTCATACTAGGAGTTTCTGTCACGATTTCCTCCCCAGGCTCATCACACGATTCACTGGAAAGATCAAAGTCACTATCCATCATTATCATTGACAATTCTGCCAGTTCACATTCCACTGCTGAGTCACTAAGTCCTTTACTGCTTCCCACACGAGTTTTTCTAGGGGTAGAGGTCACAGGGCCCTTTGCAATGGGCACAGAAGCGGCGGAAATGGCGGGGCGCAAGTGCGACATGGTTTCACCTCAGAGGACGACAAGGAACTGATTCCTGCGGCGTATATGGGAAGGCAAGAGTTTACAATGTCACTAGGGTGACAGCTGCTAATTTACATGCTATGAAATGATTGGTAGGAAATCTCGACAATACATAAAAAAATAGGTAGTTCCAGGTGAATGTAAATATCACTTAGACTTCTCCCTTCCTTTCATATATATATATTTTTATTACGAGAATAGATTATACGGTATATTTCAAGGGTAAATTACCGGGGAAAATTAGCGAACTAGTGCACATGAGGTGTTGTCAGGTGATAATTAGCCAATTCCAGGTGTATGGCACTATCAGTTACCTTATTTTTTTTTGGTATATATTATTTTGTACAAAAATAGGGCATAGGGCTTATTTCAATTGATAAAATCAGTGGAAAATTCGGGGGAAGATTTGCTTAGCATAGCACAGCCTGGCAGGCGAGAGGATAGGGTAATGGAGGGGAGGTAGGAAGGGAAGTCAAGAATGGGGAAAAATGGCTAAATTGTCAACAATGGATGGGAGTACAGATGAGATTAGGAGTGGTGACTTATGTTGGACATTGGCAGTACTGATAGATGATACAAGCCACAACTTGTAAGCCCGGGAGAATTCAAAATAACACAGAATTACAAAAGTGACACCCCACAGTATGATCCATTGCGCTCGAGTGTCACGAAAGTGACGCCCCGCGATTAAGGGGTTAATATCAGTAAGTGCGAAGTGCTAAACATTGGAAATAGAAATGAAAAATCCATGTACACCATGAATGTTATTCAAGTAGATAATGTCAGTCATGAAAAACACTTAGGAATTCTAAGAATATATGATCTTAAGGCAACCAATCAGTGTACAGAGGCTGTTTTGAAAGCCAACATTATAATCGGATTCATTGGCAGAACAGTCAAATATAAATCATATACTATCATACTCGCCTAATATAATTCTCTAGTTTGCTCGCACTTAGAGTATTGTGTCCAGTCCTGGTTGCCTTTTTACAAAACAATATGTAGAGAAACTTGAACGAGCACAACGAAGTTTGACCACAATGATATCTAAACTGAGAAACAAACCATACGAGGAGAATTTAGAGGCCCTGAATCTCTTTACCCTTACTGAATGCTGATTACACAGAGATTTATGTATTTAAAATATTCAAAGGACACGATAACATGGCTGTTGATTCATACTTCACAGTTGATCACTCGGAATATACTAGAGGCAATTGGCATAAAAAAATCGGCAAACGATTCCAGTCACATGAAGCTAAGCATTTCTTCTTTAAAAGAGTTGTAAATATATGAAACAAAGTGCCCTCCAATGTAGTAAACTGTGATACAGTACTTACCTTAGATGTCGCTTGGATAATATATATATATATTTATACCTATCTATCTATCTATCTATCTATATATAGATAGATAGATAGATAAGATATAGATATAGATAGATAGATAGATAGGTATGCTCGGATGATGTAACCTGTAGGTATTAGGAGCTCGGATGATGTAACCCGCAGAATAACATTGATAAACAATGCTGACTTCCTTTTGAGGTAGACAGTTAGATTAAAACTTCCTATCCCTCTTTCCTATGAAATTTCCATTGCAGTTTTTGTGTGCCGCATGGTGATCCTTCTCACTATTTCCTGCCGGCTTCGGCTGGAGGGTTTCTTGGGTGGAGAGGAGCCTTCCTGGTTTTCTTTGTCCTTAGCCGGAAGACTAGTTTTGTTAGTTACAACCTTCTCTGTCAGTCATGAAAGGACCAAAAGGTTTGTTACTGTTTCCTTTCCTTTGTACTCCTTTGCACTTCTTTGTACCAGTAAATTTGCTTATGTATACATCTTTTCAAATTATGTATTCCATTCCTCTCCCTCTCCCATTCCTTGTCTTTTCCTCTGTATGTCCTCTCTTCCGCCCACTGCCTTTGTCTTCCCTTCTCTGTTTGCCTCCCAGCTACCTATCTTCCCATCTTCATCCCTCCCTCCCAAACTCTCTCTCTCTCTCTCTCTCTCTCTCTCTCTCTCTCTCTCTCTCACCTGCTCCTTTCCTGTTCGATCCCTTTACCGTCACTTTCACTGCCCGTCTGTTTGCCTGTCCGTCATCTCATCATTTTTTCTTAGTCCGTCAGTCTGTCTGCCTGTATATTCAATGTTCATTATCGTGCCCGTCTGTCTGTCTGTCTGTCCTCCTGTAACTCACCTTCTCTTCCTTGCATGACTCTCAGCCTGTCATCTCATTTTCGTCCCTACCAGTCTGACTGCCTTCCTCTCAAAACGCCGTATCATTTTGTGACCGTTTGTCGATCTGTCTGTCTGCTTTCCTATTATCTCACCATCTCTTCTTCCCGGTACCTCAGTATCTCATCTTCTTCCCGTCCTTTTACCATCTCTTCCACTACACCTCTGTCTGGCTGCCTTTCGTCACCTCACCATCTCATCCTCTTCCCGTCACCTCACCATCTCATCTTCCCGTCAGCTCACCATCTCATCTTCCCGTCAGCTCACTATCCCATCCTCTTCCCGTCAGCTCACCGTCTCACCTCCTTCCCGTCACCTCACCATCTCACCTCCTTCCCGTCATCTCACTATCTCATCCCCTTCCCGTCATTTCACCAGCTCATCCTCTTTCCGTCACCTCACCATCTCTTCCCCTGACTGTCACATCCCCGTCTCTTCATCATCTCTTCCCGTCACCTCACCATCTCTTCCTCTACCTGTCATCTCACCATCTCTTCCTCTTCCCATCACCTCACCATCTCATCCTCTACCTGTCACCTCACCATCTCGTCCTCTACCCGTCACTTCACCATCTCTTCCTCTACCCGTCACCTCACCATCTCTTCCTCTACCTGTCACCTCACCATCTCATCCTATATCCGTCACCTCATCATATCATCCTTTTCCCGTCACCTCATCTCATCCTCTTCCCGTCACCTCATCATCTCATCCTCTTCCTGTCACATCACCATCTCTTCCTCTTCCTGTCACCTCACCATCTCTTCCTCTTCCCGTCACCTCACCGTCTCTTCCCCTGTCTGTCACCTAACTGTCTCTGCCACTCCCCTATGTCTGTCTGAACCCCTGTCACTTTCCTGAGGTCACAATAGAACCTTGTCCAATTTTCATTAACGACTTCGTGGAGATTCATCTTACCACATCATTCCTCCTCCTCCTCTTCGTCTTCTTCACTCTTCTTGCTCTTCATCATCATCATCATGATCTTCTTCTTCTTCTTCTTCTTATCATCATCATCATTGTCATTATCATCATCACCATCATCACCATCATCATCATCATCATCATGTCCTTTGCCCCTTCTCATCCTCTTTTCTGTCCCTCGTCACCTTCATCCTGTTCTTCCTTTATCGGCTTCCAACCTCTTTCTCTTACTGCAGCTCCTCTTTCACCCTTCTTTCTCTTCGTCTTTTCATCCGATCCCCCATTACTTATTTTTCTGTTTCTCCGTCTTCCCTATAATGTCCCTCTTAATTTTTCTTTTGCCCATCTACGTCCTCATTCTCCTTGACTTCTCTTCCTCTCTTTTTCCTTCTCTTTTTCTCTTCCGTTTCGATTTTCCCTTTCCGCTCCCATTCATCCCTGTTTCTCCTCTTCCTTCATCACTCAATCTTCATAGCAGCCTTCTCATTCACTTTCTCTTCGTAATCATTTTACCGTCTCCTTCACAGTGGGTTGATGATTCAGCCGACATCTAAATAATATAATATATTGCTGCTGCTGCTGCTGCTACTACTACTACTACTACTACTACTACTACTACTGCTACTACTACTACTACTACTACGCTACTACTACTACTACTACTACAAGGCGGTGGCTCAACCGGTAGAGAGGTGGCGTGCGGTCCTAACGGGCCCAGGTTCAAATCCCGGCTGGGGCAGGGAACAGTTTAAGGATTTGAATTTCATTAAATCAGGCTTTACTGATCTACCAGAAGACCCGCCGACATGTCGTAAAAATACCCCCGCTAATACCAATACACCAGTCCTGCATGAGACAGCCCTAGCATGTATTCAATATGGACGGTGGGTGTTAGCGCCGAAGTGGTGACATGTAGAGGTGTATGGTATGTAGGAGGACTGCTGGGCCTTGATAGCAGGCTGTGAAACCTATGCCCAGAGTCGGACACATAAAAAAAAAAAAAAAAAAAAACTACTACTACTACTACTACTGCTGCTGCTGCTGCTGCTGCTACTTCTACTAGTACTAACTAGTTACCTATTTACTAACTGTGTAGCCATAATAAGGAAAGTTCGCCATAAATGAACCATGGGTATATTCTACATTTGTCTCAACTGGCTAACCGTATGCTTACTTGTAAAAATATTCCATTCAGATAATAAGAGGGACCACAGCCATAGTTCTTTAAAGTCACAGATCTACATCTTTTGTGATTTTCTCTAAAACTTGTTACAAATAAAAAACACTGAGCAGATTTAATTTCGATATTTTCCACTCTGCTAAATGGCAAAATATTTAGCCAAAATTCTCATCAAACTTTTTTATAATAGAATTTTCAGCCAAATAGCTGTATCTCATTTAGTTTCAGAGATATTTCAATTTTAAATATGCATTTTTTTTTTTTTTTGCGCCAGAAATGAGTATATGACCTTCAAAAATTGGTCAAGGTCATTTACATTTGGTACAAGTACTTGGGTTACCCTAGAGTACCTTCCTGTATAATATCAAGATGGCAAGCGAGAACGTTACCACTGCACCAGCGAGCTGTGTGTGTGTGTGTGTGTGTGTGTGTGTTCACATAAATAATAATTAGAAGATAAGCTAAGCATATCTAGGGTAAGGTTCTATATTAGTTGGTGAGGTAATAAAGGCCATGGTGTAGACTGTTGACCGTGGCACTGTGTAGTAATGGTGGGAAAAACATTCAAGCCTTCACAGAACCTCGGAACCACCTTGCTATGAACGTCTGATTTCCCTCCACAGTCACTAACTGTTGTCCACATGCATGCAGTTGAGACTTAGTTTTGTTATCAATGTCGTTCAAGTTTATCATTAATAATTTTAAAGGTACATATTTATCATTAAAGATATCACTGCTTTAATCTTTATCTGTATAATCTGGTTTCTTATAATAAATGAGGGATTTGGCTGGAATACAAAGTCAATTTGGTGCACGTTCCAACACGGCGGGAATTGACCAATCACCACCTGAGATCATCATGCAAAGTGTTACCAATTCTAACTGTCCTCAAGGTCAAGGTCATTTATTATTGGCACAAGTGCTTGGGTTACCCTAAGGTATCTTCCTGTATAATACCATCAAGATCCAAGCAAACAAAGTGGAATGAAAAATAATAATTGCGAGAACAATAATAATATTTACAGAAAAAATAAGCTTTGCCATTTATATGACGAAGAATAATAATAATAATGTTATTCAACATCATCATCAATATCATTATCTTCACTGACAAACAGAATATTCTGTAAGGACACACACACACACACACACACACACACACCGCTCGCTGGTGCAGCGGTAACGTTCTCGCTTGCCAACTGGTGGACGGGAGTTCGCGCCTCGCTCAGGTTGCGAAAAGTTTCACTGACGAAGTGGGTGGTTACTGTCCCCCTTGAGCAAGGGGACGGGTGTGTGTGTGTGTGTGTGTGTGTGTGTGTGTGTGAAGGTCACAGCCTTGCCCTTAGATCGGACTATATGAGCTCTCAGCTTCCTTCCGGGATGGTAAAAGCTGACGATCACGACCATCATGTGATCCTGACCGACCCGGTGAATTACACACACACACACACACACACGCACGCACGCGCGCATTCAAAGACATACAACCAGACAGTGAGATGTATATCGATTAGGAAGGTATGTACTGTAAATAGTATGGTGTAAACAAATTATCACTGTCATGGTTAGAGGTCGAAATTGAAAGTATAACTCACCAGATTTGTACGGAAATTGTTTGCCAGTCCGTGTTGCCTATTGTTGTTTTCTATCATCACGTATCACTGGTTAGGCGTGCCATTGAAAGTCCTATATTTTTCTCATTATTTGACAGATTAATTGCTCTGAAACATTTCACGCCGACACGTAACAACAACTATTACCAAATATATTTCATTTATTAATTATTTTTGGTGTTAACCCTCTAATACGGTATATGGATAAATTCAACTGAGGCGTGGCGAACTGTGAGGGTGGGATACGGTGAGGTGGGATGTGGTGGGATGAGGTAGGATAGAATGAGGCAAAATATGGAATTAGGCGATGCAGGATGTGACGTAATGAGGTAGAGTGCAGCGGAGTGAGGCAGGATAAGAAGGAATGACCTAGAATGAATTCCGGTGAGGCAGGATGGAATAAGGCAAGTCAGGTGTGGAGTAGAATGAAGCAGGATGACATCTGTATAACATTATTGTTGTCACACCGTAATTTTGTTCCAAAAAAAAAAAAAAAAAAAAAAAAAGCTCACAAGGAAGGAAGCTGTTACGCTGAGAAAATAGACATGAAAAACTTGCGCGATTACACGGTGCCACGATTTCAGTACGTAGAATATTCTAATTTCAGATTTTACGGTTTACTCTATCTTTAATTTAACTTATCTCAACTTTCAGGAAAATATGAAGGGGTTAGAATCAGTCTCTATTGACTAGTTCAATACGGTGGCATCGTTGTAATTATTATTCATGGCACGGCCAGACGATTTTCAACCTACTTGGGCATATACTAGTGGTAGAGAGAGAGAGAGAGAGAGAGAGAGAGAGATTTTCAATAACAGAACGGATGAAGAAATAACAAATGAATGACAAAAAATGAAATGCGTATACATGCATAAATATGCGCATAAATCTCTCTCTCTCTCTCTCTCTCTCTCTCTCTCTCTCTCCTCTACATATACAGATACAGGCAGATATAGATAAATAGATATTCTTAGTTCCATTTTACTTCGGACCTGGTTCCGACTTTAGGCACCTGGAAAGCAACAAACTATATCACTGAAGGACAAAATAGATGAATCGTTAAATGCAGTGATAAGATGATGAAGATAGTTTCAGAATATTACGAAGTGACAGGAAAATAAGAGTAAAAGTAGATGATGTATATTCAAATTTCCACTCAATTAACGCCGGCGTGCCGCAGGGATCAGTTCTGGCGCCAACCCTATTTCTGGTTCATATTAATGATCTCTTATCTGTCACTCACAATCCCATTCACTCATATGCAGATGACTCAACACTACATAGTTCATTCACACTCAGACATCCATTTACAAAGTCTAATATCTCTACCTCTCAACTCAGTACAACCATCTCCATAAATCAAGATCTATCTACAAGCAGTGAATGGGGACAAAACAACCTTGTCTCTTTTAATGCTAGTAAAACTAAATATATACAGTTTACTAATAGACAGATATAACCAGATTCGTACATTACCTTCAGTGCTACTAATATTCCCATCTCCAAAAGTATTGAAATTCTTGGTGTCTCACTTAACAGTGCCCTCAGCTGGACCACTCATGTCAGACCACTTGCTAAAACCGCCTCAAAGAAATTTGGATTATTGTACAGAGTCCGTAACTTCTTCGCCGATGAGCAGTTAGCTATAATTTATAAGAGTCATGTGCGCTCTCAGCTTGACTATTGCTCACCCTTGTGGAATGGTTGTGTAGAGGCTGCATTAAGACAACTAGACAAAATTCAGAATAAAGCTGTTAGAATCATTAACAACCCTGCCATTACATATAAACTACCTGCCCTGCAAGTAAGAAGGAATGTTGCCTCCCTTGCATTATTTTACAGATATTTTTTTGGCAAATGCTCAGACGAAGTTGCGTCCATGGTGCCACCTCTCTATGCCTTCCCTCGTGCTACACGGGCATCTGGTAGCGCTCATGACTGGAATGTCACTCAGCCATATTGCAGAACTTCTGCCTATCAGAATTCTTTCATTCCCCGAACTGCATCTCTCTGGAACTCGCTTCCCCAGAGTTGTTTTCCTTCAAATTTCAACCTACAACTGTTCAAGTCTAACTGTTACAGATATTTTATGAACAGAGGACACCAGTAATCTGGTGTATGGATTTTTTTTTTTCCCCATTTGTTTTTCCTTCCTCCGTTCTGTTATTTAAAAAAGAAAAAAAAAATGTATGCATCAAAGACAGTAGCACCAATAGCTAATTTTTCTGCTGACACAAGTGAGATACCTGAGGTAACACCAGACGAAGTAAATAATTCTCTTAAAAATATGAAAAGAGAGAAGACCCAGCAGAAGATGGAAGAGTAAGAGTTTTACTGTCGGATGCACGAGCAGGCGAACAAAACAGGCTCGTCCACGTATTTGCTCAATGAATTCGATGAGGAAAATTCCCAAAACATGGTGCAATGCAATAGTTATTTTGTTTTACAAAAGAGAGAGAGAGAGAGAGAGAGAGAGATTCGAAAGATTCTATTAACCATCGATCCATCACCTTATTACCAGTTATTTACAAACTTTTTACTATTATTTTTAATAACAGAACTGAGGAATGAAAAACAAATGAATAAAACAAATAATCCATGCACCAAAGTAGTGGTGTCCACCGTTCATAAAAAATATTGTTACAGTCGGACTTGAACAGCTGTATGTTGAAGTTTAGGGGGAAACAACTTTGGGGAAGCGAGTTCCAAAGAGATGCAGTTCGGGAAATAAAAGATTTCTGATAGGCGGAAGTTCTGCAATATGGCAGTGCGACATTCCAGTCATGAGCGCTACCAAATGCCTGTGTAGCACAGTGGAAGGCATGGAGATGTGGCACAATGGATACAACTTCGTCTAAGCATTTGCAATAAAAGTATAAGTACAATAATGCAAGGGAGGTAACATTCCTTCTTACCTGTTGGGGAGGTAGTTTGTTTGTAATAGCAGGGTTATTAATACTTCTAACGGCTATTTTCTGAATTTTGTCTAGTCGTATTGGTGCAACCTCCCCACATCCACTGTACAAGGGTGAGCAATATTCTAGCTGAGAGCGCATGTGACTTATAAACTAATGCCATACGCCCATCAGTGAAGAAGCTACGAACTCCGTACAATAATCCAAGTTTCTCTGAGACGGTTTTAGTAAGAGCTCTGACATGGGAGGTCCAGATGAGGTCATTGTTAAGTAAAACACCTAGAATTCCAATACTTTTCGAGACTGCATTATTAGTAGCATCCCTACGAACAGAATAAATATGTATTAGGCTCCCACACTGAAAGTGTGGAACATGTTCGAGCGAGCAAGTCAGGCAGTGCTTATAGTCTCATGTTGCTCATCATCTTCCTCTGATTTCCTGACATGAAAAGACTAAAAAGAACTTATTAGATTACACCAAAATATTCCTTCACACTTCCTAAAACAAAATACTCCTCTTGTATCAATTTTAGGTGTAGGGCTTGGGACCTAGCAGGTTAACCCACGCCGTCCCGAGGACGTACTTCCACGTCCTCACGTTTTGTCACAGCTAATCCCGAGGACGTACTTCAACGTCCTGCAATTGCAAGGTTCATAATTTCCACAATTTTCAATTTTCGCGAGTCATTTTTGGTACGTATACACGGGACACCTTCCTCAACAAGATGCCAGGCAGAGACAATGCCTTACCCAGCATGACCTCCTCCCCCCCCCCTGCAGGCCCTCTTCTCAGCAATTCACCTGTTATCAGTGACCTGGCCAGTATAGCCATGTCATGCCAAGGTCCGAAATTCAGGGCCAGAGTGATTCCCCAATCAATGACAATGTGGAGGACAAACTTTACATAGCATTAGAGGAAGAAACAGTTAGAAATGATGATCAGGTAATGTGGCAAAAAAAGGTCAGGTATTAGTGAGTGAAACAATGCTTATAATGCCTATATTACAGTACTGCTTGAAAACCAATATACTCTTGTACTACATATAAATTCGTAATAGTAAATAAATAAATACCGTTTATGAGTGATGTGAAATAGTTATCCTCCCATACAACTCGTTTTCTTTGGTGCCAGCCTGATAGAAAACCCAGTAAGGTAAGGAGGCTCTCGTACCTGTAATGAGTATTTTAAACCTCAGGTGAGCGATTTCTCTATGAATTTTCGATGTTTCTTACCAAAAGCGAAAGTTTTAGCAAAAAAAAAAAGGGTCGAAAAATGGTTGGGATTGGGGGGTACCAGTGGTCAAAAAGTGGTCGGGACGGGGCGGGTTAAAAATGACTTTGCCATTTGCTCACTCACAAAAATTAATTTCACCTAATCTCTCGGTGTGCTCCAATTCGAATCAGAAATCAGAAATTTAGTTTCTTTCATTAATCAGGATACTGTAATAGTATCACTCGGATCCTGTCAAAAATTTCCAAAAAACGCCAAACAGAAGGACTTATTTGTTTTGAAAAGGCAAAACCTGGTCGCTCTCAGCAATCGTCAGAAAATACTGCTGCACTACTCACCCAACCTTAGACCGTTAATTCTTGTGCTGCTGTCTGTTATGCTAATATTCCTTATAAGTAATCGTTTCCTCGATTAACAGAAAAAAATATTAAGTATTATGGTGTTGTCTATGAAATTAAAATAATTGAGGATTATTATGCGATTACCAAATTGGTATCTATCTTTCTTGTAATTTCAAAATTGGGTAAGATATCCAAAAAAAGTTCACTACTGTACTTCAGGGTTTTCCTCCCGACCCCTGCCTCCATTTCTTGTTGATGCAATAAATCTTTCTTTCGAGTACATATGTCAGGAGTCCAAACTGACCAAATTTGGTGTTCGAGCGGGCGAAGTGAGCGAGAACAAAAACATCTTTGGAAGAAAACCAACCAAGTGAATAGGCAGGATTCTGAAGTGGGTATTTGACTACTAAACATCTACACCAAATGAATCTGCTAACTGAAAAAAAAAAAACAATATGATAAACCTCTGTGCTTAGGTTCTTGTGATTACAAAAGGGGTTTCGACTCAGTAGAGAACATAGCTAATATAAATTCACTGCAGGAACCAGGAGTAAATGAGAACATCCTATAACATTTTTTTTTTTAACAGAACAGAGGAAGGAAAAACAAATGAATATAAAAAATGAATATCCATACATCAGATTATTGGCGTCCTCCACTCATGAACTGTCCGAACAGCTGAACTTGAACAGTTGTAGGTTGAAGTTTGGGGGGAAACAACTCTGGGAAAGCGAGTCCCAAAGGGAGAATACAAGAATTCCGATAGGCAGAAGTTCTGCAATATGGCTGTGTGACATTCCAATCATGAGCGCTACCAGATGCCTGTATAGCACGAGGAAAGGCATGGAGAGGTGGCACAATAGATGCAACTTCGTCTGAGCATTTGCCAAAAAAATATCTGTATAATAATGCAAAGGAGGCAACATTCTTTCTTACTTGTAGGGGAGGTAGTTTATTTATAATAGCAGGGTTATTAATCATTCCATCAGCTTTGTTCTGAATTTCGTCTAGTTGTTTTAGAGCAACTTCTTCACATCCATTCCACAAGGGTGAGCAATATTCAAGTTGAGAGAGCACATGACTCTTATAAATTATAGCTAACTGCTCGTCATTGAAAAAGTTATGGACTCGGTACGATAATCCAAGTTTCTCTGAGGTGGTTTTAGCAAGTGATCTGACATGAGAGGTCCAGCTGATGCCATTGTTAAGTGAGACACCAAGAATTTCAATACTTTTGGAGATGGGAATTTTAGTAGCATTGAAGGTAACATACGACTCTGGCAATATCTGTCCATTAGCAAATTGTATACATTTGGTTTACTAGCAATTAATGTGACAAGGTTGTTTTGTCCCTATTCATTGGTCGTAGATAAGTCTTGATTTATGGATATGGCTGTATTGAGAGTTAGAGATATTAGATTTTGTAAATGGGTGTTTGAGTGTGAATGAACTGTGAATTGTTGAGTCATCTGCATACGAATGGATGGGATCGTGGGTGAGAGATAAAAGATCATTAATATGAACCAGGGACAGTGTTGGCACCAGAAATGATCCCTGTGGCAAGTTGGGATTAACTGAGTGGAAATTGGAATATACATCATCTATTTTTACTCTTATTTTTCTGTCACTGAGATATAAGGAAAGCAGAGGAACAAAAGACATTAGTCCATAGCAAGGGAGTCTGGACAGCAGGGAACGGTGCCACACTCTGTCGAAAGCTTTAGAAATTTCAAGAGCTACTACATGAATTGCTTCATGATGGTCAATTGATTGATGGATGGTATGAGTCAGGAGATTGAATATGTCAATTATGGATCTTTTGTGGCGAAAACCATATTGTCTATCGCTAATTAAGTTGTTGGAGTCAAGCTGTTTAACTACAGTATAAGCTTATTAATAATAATTTCAAATACTTTACCAAGAGGATATGTGACAGCTATTGGTCTGTAATCACAGGTGTCAGAGGAACTTCCTTTCTTTGGAATTGGGTAGATATTTGCTTCTTTCCATGAATTAGGGAATGAAGAAGTATATATGCATAGTCTGACTAATTTAACTAGAACCGAGGCAAGTTCTGGGGAACACTTTTTCAAAACAGTTGGAGGAATTCCATCTGGACCTGGAGCTTTGTTTGTTGGTAAATTGCCTAGGATGGATTTTACATATCTTGTCTGAATTTTAAGTGGAACAGTTTCGGGAAAGTCGACTTCTAGTAAAGGGGTGTTCTGGCCGACTTCCTCAGTGGTAGAATTTCTGGCAAATGTACTAGCAAAGATATTCACTTTCCCATGTAGGTCATTTGTAATCATGCCATCCGATGATTTTAGTGGGGGAATTGATGATGCCTTGTTAAAGTTATTACTGGAAGAACTGAAAGTTGACCAGAATATTCTGTTCTCATTAGAGTTGTTAAGTAGTTTTGATGCTTGATTTTGAAGAAAGTTTGATTTAGCGAGATTTATTACAGCTTTTGCATGGTTCCTAGCAATTTTAAATTGATAGAGTGATTCAGATGTTTTTTATTTTAAGTAAGAGTTATATGCTAATGACTTTAGGACCGTTGCTTTGGCACAGTTGGTATCAAACCATTTTGGAGAGTTCGATCTTTTAGTGAACTGTTGACTTGGTATGAATCAATCCATACCAGCTAGTATTAAGTCATTAACCCCTTGACCACGGGGCGTCACTTTCGTGACGCTCCGGTGCAATGGAGCATACCGCAGGGCATCACTTTTGCGATTCTGTGTTATTTTGAATTCGGCCAGGCTTTGAAGTGGTTGCTTGTATCATCTGTCAGTACTGCCAGTGTCTAGCAATAATCAGTGCTGCTATTGTCATCTGTACTCCCATCCATTGTTGACAATTTAGCAATTTCTCCCTGTTCTTGACTCCCCTCCCTACCTCCCCTCCATTACCCTCTCCTCCCGCCTGCCCCAGGTGTGCCGCGCTAGGCAAATCTTGCTCGGATTTTTCCAGTCATTTCAACCATTGGAATGAGCCCTATGCCTTATTCTCATACAAAATAATATATATATATAAAAGAAAAAAGGTAATTGATATGCCATAGACCTGGAATTGGCTAATTATCACCTGGCAACACCCCACGTGCACTCGTTCGCTAATTTTCCCTGTTCAGTTCCCCTTGAAATATGCTGTATGACCTGTTCTCATAATAAAGATATATATAAGAAAGGAAGAGAGAAGCCTAAGTGATAAATTATTTACATTCACCTGGAACTACCTAATTTCTTGCCAATCATTTCACAGCATGTAAATTAGCAGCTGTCACCTCGCTGACGTTGTCAACCCTTGGTGGCCCGATTTACTGCTCGTTATTCAGTTCAGTGCTGTCTCTTGAGATGAAAGCATGTAGCACTAGCGCCCATTCGTTTCTGTTGCTTCCTGAGGGCCCTGTGACCTCTGCCCCTACTAAACCTCGTGTGGGAAGGGGTAAAGGACTATGTGACTCTGCTGTGGAATATGAACTGGCTAATTTATCCATGATAATGATGGACAGTGACTACAATCTTTCTGGTGAATCGTGTGATGAGCCAGTGGAGGAAATGGTGATAAACTACGTGTGCTTCAGTGTCCCAGGTTCATCCTGGCTCCAAGGAAAAGGAGCCCTTAGTTACTGGAAGTGACAGTGTATAACACAGTGTAAATAAAATGGAAATGTAAATAATTACTAATTTAAGAATATGAGTACAAATACTTGGAGTAATAACAGTGAAAGCTTTGCTCTGTACACTAGTGTACTGAATGAGAAAGGTAATGCCTGGAGTGAAAATAAACTACTATTACTGAAGGAAACTTATGGATAAATACTGTATATATATATATATATATATATATATATATATATATATATATATATATATATATATATATATATTGTTATGGAATAGAAATAATGAACACTTCAAGTGAGAATACTAAAATCACTACTGTCCCGCAAAGTTCCAGGTTCAAAACAAAGGAGTTAGGTAAAATTACAAGTTAAAGTTTAATGCACAAACTAACAACTAAACATTCAGGACTCAGTAGGATAATGTAATGGCAAAAAACAGGTTAAATATATGGTTAACTGCAATAGCCTCTATTAACACGAAATTAGCAAGAGTAAATTTATCTAAGTCAGCCCTGATAAAATGAGAAAACCGGATAATGCTCAGTTAATGCAAGATATATTATTACAGATACAAAATATTATTAATAATGGCTGACATCAAAACCTCCACATGAATCACAAAAACCTTACCAGGCCTACGAACTAACACCTTATGCTATACAGTACAAGAAAAAATGTAATAACACTTATACTCAAATTACACAGCAGCTAGATGGTTGGAGACTTCCTGAGCACTCACAAAAATAATAACAACTGTACAGGGGAGGACAGAGATGTGAACAAAATGAGGAGTAGATCTAAGTGGCAATTAATGTAGAGACTGAGCTCATTATATAGGGTCCGGCAGAGCTTGATACAACTTGTATGAAGGACGCGCAAATGAAGCCATAGGGGCCAAAGAGTTGACACTCCTGCTCTGAACAACAGAAAGAACGACTTACTCTACTATAAGGGAGGAGAATGGGGGAGTGAGGTAGAACACGAAAGCTTGGTCACTATGGAAGCCACGAGGCGAATCGTGATCAAACATGCAGCATACTGTACGTTAGAATTATACAAAGGATGATGAAATCATAGGCTATGTAACAATATATATATATATATATATATATATATATATATATATATATATATATATATATAAGTGTAATAAAGTAATAGGAATATAAAGTGTGAGTGTGTTTATGAATAATAAATGACAGAATACCAATGGGGAACGAGCGCAAGTGGAAAGCTCGTAGGCGCCCATAATTTTCATTGCTTTCACAGTTTTTTTTTTTTTTTTTTTGGTGTATGGATTCCAAACTAATTGAATATAATAGAATAGTGTTTCTAGTGATAATATCAGGCTGTGGTAATCATATTACGGGATGTCAGGAAGTGTAAAGTGAAGACTTCGTTACCCAACTTCAGAAGTCTCCACAAGTCCTATGGTAGTCGACGAAGGCTCAACAAACATTCCAGGAGAAAGCTGAAGGTATGTGCCACATGCATATTTAATTATAATATTCTTTGACTAATAACTGATTTTTGGCAAATATTTTGAAAAACTCAGTCGGAGTGAGAATATCCCCGCATGAGGTGCACGAACCGCCTCCGACATGCCCGTGCTTAAGGGGTTAATGTGGGACTGGGTAGAAATGATGTCACTAGAAAAGAGAGACTGCCATGAAATGTCAACAAGATAATTTTTAAATCCATCCCAGTCTGCCCTCTCAAAGTGCCATCGAGTCACCCAGAGAGGTTCAGAATGGGGAGGCTTGGGGGGCTAAGTAATGAGGTTTTGATGAGATTGTGGTCAGAGGATCCAAGTGGTGACTGTACTTCTATCCTGTATTGCTCTGGATTATTTGTCAGGAATAGATCCAAGAGATGGGTATTATGGTCAGGTTTATCTGGTATTCTGGTTGGCTGCTTCACTAACTGCATGAGATTAAATGATTCTGCAAACAGCTTGCACTCTAGACCAGCATCGTCAGTCCTGACAGAATGCAATAACCATTCAACATTATGTACGTTAAAATCACCCAAAATGGTAATTTTGGTGCTAAGGGCAAGGTTAAGGTTACTCAACTGTGTGGATATGGAGTCCTGTACAGTACACTGGGTTCTGAAGATGAATTGGAGGAGCAATAGGCTACACAAATACATTTAGTAATATTTACATAATTTAGTTTACACAGTGAGTAATCAAAATTATTTGAAGTGAAGTTTAAAATGGTGTCAACTGCATATTCTGATTTTAAAGAACAACAGGTGTCACCCTTGTTATGGAAGTTTGTGAGGAGATGGTAACCAGGAAAACAAAACAGGGATATTTCGATAGAGGGAGAGATTTGTGGTTCTGTGAGGAACAGGGCCAGAGGGGATATGGACTCAAGGAAACAATGAACTGAGTTCAGGTTGCTGTTGGGACCACGAATATTGGGGAAGAATAAGGCTGCACCTGCACTTTGCTGACGAGCATGAATGGAATCTGCAACCGTCACTGCTGGCAGAGTACATTTCAATTTCAAAATTGAAAAAAAAAAAAAATGGGGCATGCTACTGATGACTCGGAGTCCCCGGGGAGGGGGACCATAAATACCCCCACCATCCGCCCCTCTCCCGGTGAAGACTCCAAGTGCTGCCTGGAACCACTATCTGACTCACTCCATCTTCATTTCTCCAACATTCAAGGCCTTTCCTCTAACTTTCTCTCTGTTGAACACCACCTCTCCTCTAAACCTCACCTTCTCTTCCTTACCGAGACTTAGCTGAGGCAACTGACAGCAAACCCTTTTCTGTATCCTCCTATTTTTTCTATACTGATTTCAAAGTCAAAGGAGCTGTTGTGTATATGTACGCAACGACTTATCTTGCTCTAGTGATCCTGAACTAGATTCTTCTGAATTCTCTACTCTCTGGCTTCGGCTTTCTTGTCATTCTATGACTAAATATATTGTTTACTTATCCCCTAATTCTACTGACTATCAAAAATTCTTCGACTATCGTACTTCTACGATGGAACACATGCCATCCATTTCTCCTTTCTCTGAAATCTCCATTCTAGGAGATTTCAATGTTCACCACAACCTTTGGCTCTCCTCTCCTTTCACTAATCCACCTGGTGAACAAACCTACATCTTTTCTAAAGAAGCTTGTACAGCACCCCGCTTGTATCCCTGACCGCCTTGGAGAGAGCTCCAACATACTTGACCTCTTCCTTGCAACTAATCCTTTTGCTTACACTGTTAATCTTTTCTCTCCGTTGGGCTCCTCCAATCACAACCTCATTACCTTAACCCGTCCTATCGCTCTGGTACAGCTTGTGGACCCTTCAAAGAAACGTTGTCTGTGGCACTTTGGAGCTGCAGATTGAGACAGTACTTCTTTGACTTTCCATGGAATGATTATTGCTTTCATGGCTGGGAGCCATCTGAGTGTGCCTTGCCCATTACGGAGGTTATTCTCTCGGGCATGGAAGCATACATTCTTTTCTTATATCCTCTGAACAATGCAAGAAAGCCTTGGTTTAATCACGCTTGTTCTAATGCTGTCCGCGACAAGGAGAGGGCCTGTAAAAGGTACCAGAGCCAATCCACCCCTGAATCGCATCTTTTTGATGTTTCTGCCTGGAAACGTGCTAAGTCTTTTTCACACTGCTAAAAATAATTCCATCCGTACTAAATGCTCACAACTCTCCAACTCGAATTCTTCCTGCTCCTTCTGGCACCTCGCCAAAAACCTTTCTAATAACTTAACCTCATCATCCTTCCCCCCTCTTCTCTACTCTGATGGTTCTGTAGCTATTTCTACTACTGATAAAGCAGATCTCTTTGCTTAGACTTTCTACAATTCCACCTTGGACGATTCCGGTTCTGTTCCTCCATCACTTCCCCTCTCTTACTTCCTCATGGGTGACATTACAATTTCTTCATCTGATGTATTTTCTGCCATCACTGGCCTCAATACTAATAAAGCATATGGGCCTGATGGAGTCCCTCCTGTTGTCCCCAAGAACTGTGCTTCAGTGCTTACACCCTGCCTAGGTGAACTTTTTTGCCTTGGTCTGTCAACTTGTACCTTTCCTTCTTGCTGGAAGTTTGCTCTTATTCAGCCAGTCCTAAAGAAGGATGACCGTTCCCAAACCTATAACTATCATCCAATTGCTTTAACATCGTGTGTTTCAAAAGTTTTCGAGTCAATTTTTAATAGAAATATTTTAAAGCAGCTTTCCTATCACAACCTTTTTTCTGATCGTCAATATGGGTTCCGTCAGGGACACTCCACTGGCGATCTGCTCACCTACCTGTTAGACTCCTGGTCATCCTCTTTTCGGGACTTTGGCGAAAGTTTTGCCATTGCACTTGACATCTCAAAGGCCTTCGATCGAGTCTGGCATAAATCTTTAAATTCCAAACTGCCCTCTTACGGTTTCTATCCTTCTATCTGTGCCTTCATCAATAGCTCCCTTTCTGGTCGTTCTAGAGCTGCTGTTGTAGACGGCCATCGTTCTTCTCCTAGATCTGTGAACAGTGATATTTCTCAGGACTCTGTCCTATCACCAACTCTTTTCCTGTTATTCATCAATGACCTTCTAAGCTGTACATTTAACCCTATCCACTCATATGCTGATGATTCCACCCTTCACCTTTCCATTTGATTTCCACAACGTCCATCTCAGCAGTTACTTTGACAAACAAGAGATGAGGGTATGGTGCACCTAATGTCTGACTTGGCTTGTATCTCTGACTGGGGTAAAAATAGTCTTGTTTTTTAATGCATCAAAAACACAGTATTTGCACCTATCAACCCGACACAGTCTTCCAAAGGAGTACCCACTAATGTTTAATAATATCCAGCTCAGTCCTGCATCATCCTTGAACATGCTTGGGGTTTCATTCACTCGGGACTTATCTTGGAAAAATCATGTTGCACCTCTTGTAAAATCTGCTTCCAAGAGATTAGGTGTGCTAAGCCGACTCCGTACCTTCTTTACCCTTGCACAGTTGTTGACTTTATACACGGGTTTTATTTGCCCCTGTTTAGAGTACAACTCTCATATGTGGGGAGGCTCCCACATACAGCTCTTCTCAATAGGGTGGAGTCAAAGGCTTTTCGTCTCATCAATTCTCCTCCTCTTACTGGCTCTCTTCAGCCTGTGTTTTTGCCACACTGTTGCATCTTTATCTCTTTTCTATCGCTACTTCAATGGTCACTGCTCCTCTGAAGTGTCTGCTTGCATCCCTCCACCTTTACGACGCAACAAATTTTCATCCCTTTTCTGTCCAACTCTCTAATGCAAGAGTTAACCATTACTCCCAGTCCTTCATTTATGCAACAGGTCAACGCTGGAACTGTCTCCCTCTGTCTGTATTTCCTACTTCCTATGATCTCTAGTCTTTCAAATGCAGTGTGTCCAGGCATCTCGAAATGAACAGATATTGAATTTGGCTATCTTTTGTATTAGTTTTGTTTTTTCTTGGAAGGAACGGTGTGTGGGCTCCTGAACTTTGGTTCCTTCTTTCTTGCATAAGAAAAAACTTGTAAAAGTTTACTGAACGCATACATGAGACCCCAATTTACACTAATTGGCTATGCATCATTCTTCTGCATAGATAATACTCTGCCAGTAATTATTGTAAGAATAATTTCGTCCACAAACTAAACTAATTATTAAAGAATAATGCATGATATCTGATAAACAGCTTGGCATAAATAGTGAAAAATCAAATGGAAGTGGATACAGTACCTCACCTATGTTTTTGTCTTGTTGTAAGATAACCATCTCCAGAGGTGGTGAGGTCTTTTAAAACAAAAAAAATATTAAATGCTTATTTTTCTTTACACAATGTATTTATCATTGTATTAAAATTCCTATCATACATAGCCTGCCATACGCTCCTTCAGATTCTACATACCGTAGTTTTCTTGGCACAAAGTTGCTATAATATGACGAAGAGGCATGCAAATGGGCATTATGAGACTCAATGCGGACTCCAGTACTACTCTGAGGTAATGCTCTCCCGTTCACCGGGGAATGCTCTCCCTTTCATGTGTTAAGATTACCATAAGATACAGATATGGCAAGGTGATTGCCCACAGTTTAAGACTGCAGGCGTAAGTCGGCTGTGACAGAGGTTCTACTGGACTGGCATGCGTCAGGATATTGATGAGTGGTTTTGAGCCTGTGATGTATGCTGTTCCAAGAAGGGACCCAAAAAACGTCGTTGCGCCCCTCTTCAACTGTATCAAGTGGGTGCACCAATGGAAAGAGTCATGGTGGGCATTGCTGGACCTCTGCCACTCACTGAAAGAGGAAACCAGTATATACAGTAAGTGATGTCATGGACTAATCCAGAAAGTGGACAGAAGCCCATGCCATTCGTGATCAGGAGGCCACGACTGTTGTTCAGATGTTGGTTGACCAGTTTTTCTGTCGTTTTGGGATTCCACGGGAGCTACATTCAGCCCAGGGTAGAAACTTCGAGTCTGCTGTGTTCCGTGAGTGTTGCAAGTTACTGGGGATCAAGAAGACCAGGACGACCCCACTAAGGCAACAGTCTGGTGGGATGATGAAGAAATTCAACTGAACCCTGGGACAAGAACTGGCCAAGTACTGCATAGATGGACAAACAGATTGGGACCAGAAATTACATTTGTTGCTAATGGCATATTGACCTGCATCCCATGAGTCTACTGGCTTCACCCCTGCAAACCTGATGTTGGGTCACGAGTTACGTTCACCCATTGCCTTGTTAATGGGAAGACCAGTTGCTGAGGAGCTGCTTACAGACACCTCCAGCTATGCAAAGCATCTTCAAGAAAGGTTGGCTGTGGTACATCATCAAGTGCGAGAAGCTCTAAAGTTTTCAGACGAAATGATGAAGTGCAAGCATGATGCCAAGGCAAGTGAGGTGAGCTTCAAAGATGGTTATAAATTCTGGTTATAAAATCCTCATTGGAAGAAGGGATGGCCACTGAAGCTGCACAGCCCATGGGAGAGGCCTTACTCTGTGTTGGACTGCCTATCCGACATAACATACTGGATTTGGAGAGGCAGGAAGTCTCGCCTAAAGGTGGTACATGTGAATCATCTGTGGCAGTACCATGGGCCAGGACAGTGCAGCTGGAACGTCTCCGAGGAATCGTGCTCACCCACAGCCAAGGATGTTGAGGAGGACCATAGAGCTGAAGTATAAGAGGATGATGACAGTTTCCCGAGGGAAGAAGTGAATGAGGAAGAGGACCAAGACATTTCAGGAGTAGTGGACTGTGCTGAGGAGCAGGGAGGTCGTCAGAAGTGGCATAGGAGAAGACCTGATAAGCTGAAGGATTATTTTGTGTATAAGTAGATGTTTCATTGGAATTAATTATGTTTGCTAGTTGTGTAGTTTTGTCGGGACAAAAGGACTAGGGAAAGGGCAGTGTTGAGAAGCAGGATTTGCCAGTCAGGTACTGCTGGAGTATTCCCGACGATTCTCGAATTTTTCCACTACATGTTAGAGTTGCCAGTTAGCCTGCTGTTTGTGAGCGGAGTTTTGTAAAGTTATGCATTAAATTTTATGCTCTTTTTTTCTCTATAACGTTTTATTTATGTGATTGTTTGTTAAATTATGTAATTTGATTTAAGTTTGTATGCTAAATAATCTAGAGCGTTACGTGATGTAAAAAAAACTCTGAATATTTTGGATGACTCTGAGCTGGCAACTGTTCCCTTCCCGAGAAACTAGTAGATTATTCTAGTACAAAGGGAGCTTAAATATGGATCAGAAAGGGGCTAGAGGTGTTTCAGTTCAGTTTGAGTTTTGCACAGTGTCATATCAGTGTCAGTGCAGATTGTATAGCTCCGGTACTTGTGAAAACAGTGAAGTGAGGTTGGCAAGCATTAAGTGTGACTGTCTGGAAAATAAAGATAGCGAACTTAAGAAGCCAGTGTTTGTTTACAACGCCTGAGCTGATCTGTGTATTGTACACGTAACGGCTGCCTCTAGGAACAACTCACTGGGCGACTTCCTTCCGATATGGAACTACTGCTGTTGGAGCCTCTCTGCCTGTGTGTGTGTGTGTGTGTGTGTGTGTGTGTGTGTGTGTGTGTGTGTGTGTGTGTGTGTGTGTGTGTGTGTGTGGAAACTGTTTTAGTAATTACCATATTCTAGTCACACTTAAGCCTTGTCAAAGAATTTATTGTGCTGTATTTATCTGAGCTTCTTGGTTGTTTAATAGGACACTGTTTTGTCCATATCGAAACAATGAAATCAGTTATGGTGTGAATTATGTTGAGAATGACCACAGGCGTATTTCATTGTCAAAATCTATACTTGTATAATACGCACTGTGTAGCAAGATGATAGGATGCATGCCGGACGATGGACATGACCGGAGTTGAATTACAGAGGGAGGGAGCTGAAGTTGTTGTTGTCGTTGCAACCTCAGGCTGTGACACATTGTCAGTGAAAATTATGCAAGCAGGGATGATTGGATTCCCAGAGTGGCAACATCAAGTAACTGTGCGATAAACAAGTCTATAGGAGCAACACTCCATTTCATTATCAACAGGACAGACAGAAAGTTACTGTATGTGATACTGGAAGGTGAAAATCAGCGTGTATACAGATATGACGATAATCCTAAACTCCAGTCGTGTGAATTCCAAGGGACACACAAAATGAAGAAACAATTATTGATGTCCAAGGAAGAAATGATGGAATAATTTAATAAAAAGGCAAAAGAATCAATTACCAGCATAGGTGACACTGTCTGTGGCATCATTCACACTAGCAACAATAAATTATCACGGAAATTTGAAGGCCCATACAAAGTAATTAAGAGAACAGCCAGTAAGGTAGTAATTAAGTCACTATCGAGTGGCGAAGAAAAGCAAATCCATGTTGATAATTTGAAAAAAGGTCTTAAGAAATTTAGCCAGCAATTATGTAACCTCGGACAACCGAAAAACTGAACACAAACGATGACCGTAAACCAGAAGAAACTGATACATACAGAAGAAAAAAACTGCACAGCAAACAAAAATAGGTGCAACTGTTGCTGCAAATGCCACAACAGTGTGTCTACATGATCTAGGTAACGATTTAAACTCCTATAAGTGAAACAATGAGCAAGGGTATTTTTCTCCAACAGCCAGCTTGTAATGCACATCATCACTAACATCTACCTTAGTATGACTGGATTAGCTAATTGATAGATTTTTTCGGCAGGTAACGATGAGGGGACTTATACATGGATTCTCATCTGCAAGGGGATCAGCTCACTTACATCCCTCAACAAATAATAAGGTAAGGATGCCTTATAGCCCCAGTGGCCTCGACAGCAATTGTGGAAGATATCACTAGTACTGAAATTAATTTGGATATCTTATATGAATTACCTGTATTGTTGGAGAACATCACTAATCCACTCAGGACATTGGAAGCAATGATAGTAAGTTCTGCTTCAGAAGCTCATCACACAAAGGAAGTGACTGAATTCATGAAGTTAGAACAAGCAGAGACTACCATGCTCACCATGATCCAAGATATCCCATCTCGTGGAAATGAGACACTTAGTAACGTGAACAACATCGCACATACACCTGAGAGCCTTCCTTGTGTCTTGGCTGCCTCGGCTCTCTGACCTGTCTATCCCATTTTCCCAATATATCATTGGTTGCGTCATGTACGCGAGCATCTGTGTGAGGGACTTTCCTCAGGTCTTTCCCTCATATAGAACTGGCTCAGCGTGGTTAAAGCACCTAGTCATGAAACTGGTCGGATTTAGGCCCGACTTTCCTCAAAGCTTTCTTACATTTAGGCACATTTTTTTTTCCTTAAGTCTCTACATCACACATATTGATTAAATATTACGGTCTGTAACTTGTATGTAGTGTGTGTTTTATATTTTGGCACCTGACTCTTGTGTTGTACTTACACCATCTTTGTCCAGCTTATCTACAAACAGTCATTATGCCGTCCTTAATCATGCACATAAACACTTTCAACCACTGCCTAAGATGTATTTTCTCACAAGCACAAATATTAAGCTGACTTTGCCTAAGTCTGGAACTATGCAATTAACCAATCAAACGATGAAACCCTGGGAAGAATTGAGTATGAGTATGTTCAATCAATATCATGTGTATAGCCCAGCTCCAGTTGTCTTCATAATCTTCTCCATTATCCATCCATCCATCATCCAATCCTATGTTGCCCCATGAGGAGCGTAGGAGCCCGGGGCTAGGCAAGTTGGTCTTCTCCATTATATTTAGTATATTACTATTGACTATGCACAGAATGCAAGCAAGGATTGCAAATTTGGAATCAGTATGTAAGGGAGGAAAAGTAAACATTCAAATGTGACCCCCTGAGTGAAATGTGTATGTTATGTAAATATTGTAAATTATATACAGGTATATATATATATATATAAATATATATATATATATATATATATATATATATATATATATAGAGAGAGAGAGAGAGAGAGAGAGAGAGAGAGAAAGAGAGAGAGAGAGAGATACATACATACAGTACACACACACATAGATACATAGACATATAATAATCGTATGGCTGATTCCTAATACAACTGACTACAACAGACTTGCCATGGTACTGCAGTTATACTGCCATTGTATAAATGCGTATATACATTATATCACTACAATACAATGTTCTATGCTCAATTTCAACTACCATGTATTTACTCCATATGATATATTACTACGATATGTTAAGTTTTTACAATACTATTGTGTCTGGACTGTTTTGTGATGAATACCACGTATTAATGTTATGACAGAATATGTAATTGTTACTACATGCTGTCGTTGGTACAACAGCTTGGCGTGACCGAGCAATATCAAGACACTAAAATATCACAACACATTTCATAACAGTTAGAGACAGTAACATGTAATCATTATGTGTAAGGTAGAGACTTGAGGAAAAAACGTGCTTAAATGCAAATATGCTTTGGGAAAAGTTGGGCCTAAATCTGAGCAATTTCATGAGTCTGAGCCACTTCTTCGACATCAGAGAAAGACCTGTGGAAAGTTCTTACCACACGTGCTCACACACATGACCCAACCAGTGATATACTGGGAAAATGGGAAAGATGGATCAGGAAACCAGGGACTGCAAAGGCACAAGAAAGGCAGAAGGGGATGGGATACGATAGGAAATAGAGAGGCACGGTGGAAAAGGCAGAAGTAGAAGGTACGGCGTTAGCTGGGATAAACCCCCCCCTCACCTTAGTACTGCTCTTGTCAAGATATCTCCCTTGGAGAATAAAACTACAGTCAAACCCCAGACTCATTTTCATCTTTCTCCTGCCATCCACGACAAGACCAACTTGAAAATTCTCTCCTTTTACAAACCTATAATGTAACACTTTTGGAAACGCCCCGGCTACGGCTACGGCTACGATTCAGAAAATCATATGGCTTTTTTTTATGCTAGGAACAAGGAACCAAAGGCCATGAACCCGCATAAACTGTTCCCTCCAAGAGAAGAACAAAATACAAGAGAGAGCCAAATTCAGGATCCGATTATTTCGAGATGCCTGGACGCACTGCGTCTGAAAGACTGGAGATCATAGGGAGCAGGAAATACAGACAGAGGGAGACAGTTCCAGAGTTGACCTGTTACATAAATGAAGGACTGAGAGGAACGGTTAACTCTTGCATTAGAGAGTTGGACAGAAAAGGGATGAAAGTTTGCTGCTTGGCAGGTGCTATGCGCCCGTCGTAGAGGTGGAGGAATGCATGAAGACAGTTCAGAGGAGCAGCGACCATTGAAGTAGCAAAAGAAAAGAGATAAAGATGCAACAGTGCGATGAAGAGACAGAGGTTGAAGGGAGCCAGTAAGAGGAGGAGAGTTAATGAGAGAAAAGCCTTTGACTCCACCCTATTGAGAAGAGCTGTATGTGGAGAACCTCCCCACACATTTTTTTTTTTTTTTTAAATAACAGAACGGAAGAAGGAAAAACAAATGGGAAAAAAAAAAAATCCATACACCAGATTACTGGTGTCCTCTCTTCATAAAATATCTGTAACAGTTAGACTTGAACAGTTGTGGGTTGAAATTTGGAGGAAAACAACTCTGGGGAAGCGAGTTCCAGAGAGATGCAGTTTGGGGAATGAAAGAATTCTGATAGGCAGAAGTTCTGCAATATGGTTGAGTGACATTCCAATCATGAGCGCTACCAGATGCCCGTGTAGCACGAGGGAAGGCATGGAGAGCTGGCACCATGGACGCAACTTCGTCTGAGCATTTGCCAAAAAAATATCTGTAAAATAATACAAGGGAGGCAACATTCCTTCTTACTCGCAGGGGAGGTAGTTTATATGTACAGTAATGGCAGGGTTGTTAATGATTCTAACAGCTTTATTCTGAATTTTGTCTAGTTGTCTTAATGCAACCTCTCCACAACCATTCCACAAGGGTGAGCAATATTCAAGCTGACAGCGCACATGACTCTTATAAATTATAGCTAACTGCTCATCGGCGAAGAAGTTACGGACTCTGTACAATAATCCAAGTTTCTTTGAGGCGGTTTTAGCAAGTGATCTGACATGAGTGGTCTCACTGTTAAGTGAGACACCAAGAATTTCAATACTTTTGGAGATGGGAATATTAGTAGCACTGAAGGTAATGTACGAATCTGGCAATATCTGTCTATTAGTAAACTGTATATATTTAGTTTTACTAGCATTAAAAGAGACAAGGTTGTTTTGTCCCCATTCACTGATTGTAGCTAGATCTTGATTTATGGAGATGGGTGTACTGAGTTGAGAGGTAGAGATATTAGACTTTGTAAATGGATGTCTGAGTGTGAATGAACTATGTAGTGTTGAGTCATCTGCATATGAGTGAACGGGATTGTGAGTGACAGATAAGAGATCATTAATATGAACCAGAAATAGGGTTGGCGCCAGAACTGATCCCTGCGGCACGCCGGCGTTAATTGAGTGGAAATTTGAATATACATCATCTACTTTTACTCTTATTTTCCTGTCACTAAGATAAGAAGAAATCAAAGGAACATAAGACGTTAGTCCATAGCAAGGGAGTTTGGACAGCAGGGAACGGTGCCATACTCTGTCGAAAGCTTTAGAGATATCAAGAGCTACTGCATGAGTTTCTCCAAAAAGATCAATTGATTGATGGATGGTATGAGTTAAGAGATTGAGTATGTCAATGGTGGATCTTTCGTGGCGAAAACCGTATTGTCTATCACTAATTAAGTTGTTGGATTCAAGATGTTTAACAATATGCTTATTAATTAAAGTTTCAAATACCTTACCAAGAGAAGATGTGATAGGTATTGGTCTGTAATTGGAGGGGTCAGACGAACTTCCTTTCTTCGGAACCGGGTGGATATTGGCTTCTTCCCATGAATTTGGGAATAAAGAAGTACATATGCATAGTCTGAATAATTTGGCTAGGACAGAGGCAAGTTCAGGGGAACACTTTTTCAAAACAATTGGCGGAATTCCATCTGGGCCTGGAGCTTTGTTGGTAGGTAAATTGTCTAGGATGGATTTTACGAATCTTGTCTGTATTTTAAGTGGGGCAATTTCGGGAGAATCAAGTTCCAGTACTTAGACATTCTGGCTGGTATCATCTATGGTAGAGTTTCTCGCAAAGGTACTAGCAAAGATTTCTGGTTTCCCACGTGGGTCATTTGTAATATTGCCATCTGAAGATTTTAGTGGGGGAACGGAAGATGACTTGTTAAAGTTATTATTGAAATAATTAAGAGTTGACCAGAATATTCTTTTGTCATTAGGGTTGTTAAGTAGTTTTGGTGCTTGCTTTTGAAGAAAGTTTGATTTAGATAGATTTAATACAGCTTTTGCATGATTTCTAGCAATTTTAAATTGGGAGAGTTGTACTCTACACAGGGCGGATTGAACCCGTTTATAGAGTCAACAATTGTGCAGGGATAAAAAGGAACGAGAGTCGGCTTAGCACACCTAATCTCTTGGAAGCAGATTTTACAAGAGATGTAATATGATCATTTCAAGTGAGTTCCGAGAGAATGAAACCCCAAGCAAGTTCCAGGATGATGCAGGATTAAGCTGAGTATTATTAAACATGAGTGGGTACACCTGTGGAAGATTTTGTCGGGTTGATAGGTGTAAGAACTGAGTCTTTGATGCATTAAAAAGAACAAGATTATTTATTATCCCAGTCAGAGATACGAGCCAAGTCAGACATTAGGTATGCCATAGCCTCATCCCTTGTTTGTTGAAGTAACTGCTGAGATGGACGTTGCAGGAACCGAATGGAAAGGTGAAGGGTGGAGTCATCAGCATACGAGTGGATAGGGTTAGATGTACAGCTTAGAAGGTCATTGATGAATAAAAGGAAGAGAGTTGGTGATAGGACAGAGCCCTGAGGATCACCACTGTTGATAGATCTAGGAGAAGAACGATGGCCGTCTACAACAGCGGCTATAGAACGACCAGAAAGGAAGCTATAGATGAAGGCACAGATAGAAGGATAGAAACCGTAAGAGGGCAGTTTGGAAATTAAAGATTTGTGCCTGACTCGATCGAAAGCCTTTGAGATGTCTAGTGCCACTTATTGTAGATCTACCCTAAAATGGAGGAACTCTACACCAAGTGGGTGGATGATGGACGACCCCAGCTACCAAAGTGTGTCAAGGCAGTCATAAATAGATGCTGATATGTACTGCTTTAGGCAGAAATAAAGAGTTACAGTGACGGATAGACATAGGCTACATACATACAGACATACATTACAAACATTGAGAGAGAGAGAGAGAGAGAGAGAGAGAGAGAGAGAGAGAGAGAGAGAGTATATTTTCTGATGTCTTTTGTTTAATGCTCAGCAAAGCTTTCTGAAAATGTTCGAACTTTTTTCCTTTTCGAGGCACATTCAGTCATTGCATCTACCACTTCTGTGCAGTATTCTTGGACCTTTTTTGTCGTGGGTTTTGGCAGGTCCCAATTATTGTGTATTTCTTTTATGGTGTATTTCTACTTATTGTACGCTTACTCCTTCATTATGAAAGGCTTCTAGAGATGACCAAAGAGATAATCCTGTGACGGTAGGTACAGAATGTTGTTGTTAAGGAATGTCATCTAATACTCTTCTGTCAAAATGTTCTGTTTTAAGATTAAACATAACTTCCCAAAGTTATAATCAATCAATCATACAATTAATCAACCAGTCAATCAATAAACAGAGTCTATTACCCTGAAGAGATTAACCCTGGTAAACATTCGATTTTTTTTTTTTGGGGGGGTACGCTACCATATTCGTGGTCACTATCGTGTACCAATAAAAAAAAAAAACTGGAGTTGTTTTTATTAAACTTACAAGGTATGGACTTAAAATGTACTCTTAATACTACAGTCTGACAGAAAAAAAAAATAGTGCAATCCTCCAGAGGTAACTAAAGACGATTCTTAAAAAAATAAATAAAGACTATAGGCACGAATATAATGAATTGATCTCGATGTCCGTTGACCAGTGGGCAGGGGGGGGGGGGGCAGCAGACCGACTCCCAGTCTCCTGGCAGAAAAACATCGATTTTGTTCATGCACTAAATGTCTAGTACTGTGACACATTCGTGAACACGTTTATACCCCACACCTGTGTTATATGAACACCTAGCCAAGAAGCGCGCACCACCTACCTTCACCCGACACAGAGCATCATTTTAGGAAGCTACCGAGAACACCACCCACTTGGGCCACATAGGAAGCAAGGGCCATGTGGCCAAAGTTTGCGTGGGTCACAATAGTGTCCTCGAATGCGTTCCAGGGTTAATATTCCCTCGCATGCTTTTTTACAAGCTCATCATCACCATCATCATCTGCACCTATTTCAACAACTTAAGAATGGGGTGAAGTAGGGCCAAGAAAGCAAAACAAAAAGAAAGTCACGAAAGAGGGAAACTAATCACCAGCATACCCTGTAACTTAGGCCACACACTCATTCACTCACCATTCAAGCCCCCGGGATCCCAATTCCACATGGTAGGCGTAACCATCCGCACGTGTAATTCTGCGATATTTCTCCTTCTAGATGTATTTGAAATTATTAAATCAGACAAAGTCCCATTACTTTCATTTAAAACTTGGTGCCTGACCTTTCTCTTGTGTTCCATGTTATATATTTCACCCATCTATGTCGATACTCTGCTATTAGCTTCGTCAACAGTTAAAAAGAATATGCACGACAAATATAAGGTGATGTATTCAAAATCGGCCAAAATCATCGAGCAATAGGTGGCAGTGGGTCTCGTCAATTCATGCATTTTCAAAGTCACATTATCGTGGTCTTAGTATGCTGATAATCATCTTTTGATTTCTTTTCCTTACCCCCGTAATTCTGTATAAGATATATCTTAATCCTTTCTCTCAGATAACGAATTTTATACTGCGGTATTGACACGGTCATACGGTATCATTTAGCTTATTTTTGAAAAGGAGTTACTGTCGCCATAGCCTTTATTAATCCTATCAAAATCATAGGTATTTCCTCGGGCTTAAGATATACATATACCTACTGTAGGTTGAATATAACTGCCAGGTGTTGGCAAGAGGAGAATAAATTATTATTCAGTGGGAATGAAATGGTTGAGTACTTCAGTGCTATGTAGGCTGTTGCATTATTTCTGTTACCACCAAACAGTTCTGTGCCGCACAAAAACACCTTTCCACAATGACAGCTTCTTTCTTCTGTTATTCGTGCAACCGTCAGGCAAAATCATTTCAATCAGAATACACTACAGTACTATTGTTGTGGTGCCATGGTCATCTGTATGTGAACTCTGTGAATTGCAGGTTAAATCTGCCTTTTTCCCGCGGTCTAATCTCCCTTTGGGATTAGAAACGGAGCTGAGAGACTTTTGTACAACTGAGCAGTGGATCCGACTGTACTGTATATAACTGCCACCGCGTGAAAGTATTCCTCTCCAGCAGCAAACCTACAATACTGAAGGATTTGTACACAGTCTGCATTGACCCCTTTACTTTGATGAGTCTGAACGAAATCATCTACATGTAAACTGAATATACTAAGAATGACATGCTCTGTTCTTATTGGTTACGAAAAAACCTTCGACTCAGGTGAAACAGCGGTACTAAGCGGTGAAACAGCGGTACTAAACGGTGAAACAGCGGTACTAAGCATAGTTCACAGACAAGGTGTAGATGAGACATACTGTATAATATTGGAAGGCATACAGAGATGGAGCAACGACCATTAAGCTCTATATACACTAGAAATTATCCCATTAAGAAATGTTAAAGACAGGGTGATACTATGTCAACAATACTGTTTACAGCATGTTTAGAAGCATTTAGAAAGCTTTACTGGAGTAATAAAAGGATTAAAATAAATGAATACCTGAGTAAAATAAGGTTCGCAGATGACATTGTTCAATTTATTCAGTCATGTGGGCAAGTGCAACAGGTGATAGAAGGCATAAACAGTGAAAGCCTTTGCGTAGGAGTGATGATGAATTAGAAAAGACAAATTTCATTATTTATAACCAAATTAAAATAGATTAAATAAGAAACCAAGATGAAGTTTTAGAAATAGGTGGTGGATTTGTATACCTCAGGCAAATTGTATAGATTAACCCGTCATCTGAACATGAAATAGTCAAACGCGTAAAGCTGGGTTGGAGAGCGTTTAACATGCAAAGTATCATATAAAAGAGCTCCTTACCAATGTGTTTAATGCAAAATGATTTTAATCAAAGCGTTCTCCCCGTCATGACTTGCGGCTCGAGTCATGGACAGTGACCGAAACACTCGAAAGAGTTGAAATGTGACCAGAGAGGTATGGAAAGATCGATTCTAGAAATCACTTTAAGAAATGGGAAAGAATCAGCTTGGTTTGGGAAACGGGTGGAATACTGTAGAGGACGTAACAAAATCAACTAAGGAGAAGATGGCAGTGGGTGGCCATATTTCAAAGAGACACGACAATATATGGACAAGGAAAGCAACAGACTAGGTAATGACTGATTTAAAAAGACTAGGAGCAAGACCAGCAACTAGGTGTGATGGAATAAAAAAAAAAAATCACCAGTAGATACAATGAGGCAGAAAAAAAAAAAAAAGGCAAGCTATGAAAAAACAAAATTCTTCAGTGATCTCAGGGTTCCGGAATGGAGGGAAATAGCACAGGACCTGGATATATATATATATATATATATATATATATATATATATATATATAGTATATGCGTCTATGAGAGAGAGAGAGAGAGAGAGAGAGGGCTATCTATTAGCCTTAGCAAAGAATGAAATCGAAAGCTTCGTACAAATTCCCGTCTTTGTGAAATGTTGTTCTTTTTTGTCACTGTTTGAGTGAAGGAAAATAATATGTACTGGAATTGTGTGTGTGTGTGTGTGTGTGTGTGTGTGTGTGTGTGTGTGTGTGTGTGTGTGTGTGTGTGTGTGTGTGTGTGTGTGTGTGTGTGTGTGTGTGTGTGTGAGAGAGAGAGAGAGATCTTGCATTGGACTATTCACTTCATTAAATCTACAGAAATAAATGAATAAATAAATAAATAAATATGAGCAATGTGTTTGCAGTTATTGCACCATAAGATGACCACTGACAATAATATAACCACCAAAACTATGCAATAACTTAAGCTAACAAGACTACTCTTGCACTACCAGAAATAAAATGTAGCCAATATCACCACAAAATGAAATCTGTAACGATAAATCTTCAGAAATATAATTGCTGGAGTTTACGTTTGGTAAGGAATATTTTACGAAATTTATTACTTCAGGTCAAAATTAATAAAAAAAAAAAGAAAAAGAAACATAACATGTAATCTGTATTACCAGCGGTTATCTCACTAGCATTCCAGTCATATTATGTCAGAAATCGAACACGATTCCTCATAAACCAAACTTATGAAGGCCTTTATGAAGAATGAGATATTTTATCCCATACATCACGTTGCAGGAACTTGTATTGCCAATCACACACACAAACCCAACAGCAATATACCCAACAAACTGTAAAATGGATTACCAATGAGCTGTACATTGGCAGGATTTATCTCTACCGTATAATGATGATTACTAATCCATCCCATGACTCGAACAGAGCGTATAGTATAGCCTATGCCCAGAGTCGACCACATAAAAAAAAAAAATCATCTGCGAAGGTCCTGTTGCCCCACCTACTTCTCTCCTCATGGATTATGAAAAGATTGTTGATCCGCACATGCTGTCCCTGTTGACATACGTTTTTGGCCAGACGAAGCTCTTAGTACCAGTTGCTGCGGATTCACCTGACTGATTTTGAAGGCCTATACAGATAGAAGCACGACAGGCTACACGGCTCTTGTGAACGAACTGACATGAGTAATCACTATTTCCCAAAGATAACCAGTGCACAGGAATTCTTTATGCTAATAGTGTCTCACTGAATACACTACGCTGATGATATAATTTATCATACTCATAAATTGTAACGCATTATTGGTGAGCTTATGCCGGTACAGTGTGTATTTCAGTATCTGCCAAGTATCCCTGTCTGCAGGATATCTACTCAACATGAGACGCGGAGACTGTCAGCGAGGAAAACACATGCCAGTTTCCTTCCCCGTCATCCACCCTCTTAATAGCATTAGATTTTATATTTGCCTGTGCTCGCGGATGGAGAGCAGGTATTTTGCTTTACCGGACGTGTGTGTGTGTGTGTGTGTGTGTGTGTGAACAAAATTATTTCAAAAGTCTTCATTCGATGGAATGGCTTAGTGTCAGCCAATGAGTATGCAAACAATTGGTCAAAGGTCAGGGTTACGGGGATAATTTAAGTCTGAGCTAACAAGATCAGCCTTCATTTTATTTTTTCATCCAATTTACACTTAATTAGTGGAAGGAATGAAGATAATAATAATAAAAAGAAAGGATTCGATTTTAAGAACAATCAAGTCATATGTCAAGCACACAAGGCAAGGTTACAGTTCGATTCGTATGTCGGTGTGTGAACAGGATAACAAAAACAGTTTTAATATAATTTGGATCTAGCTTCATGAAAGGGATGAGGATCAACTAAGGGGTTAACATGTTTTGAGGATACTAAGCCAAAGCCCAAGGTGACATGCAAGGTCAACTTGAACAGTTTTTATCCGGTTTAGGCTAACCTTCAAAGTCAGGGTTAGGGTTCGGCAAGGACAAGAAGATTCTATCTAGAGAGGTCAGTCAAATGCCAAGGTTACGTGAGTCGTCACTTGTCAAGGTCACAGGGCAAGATCAATAGTTTTGATCTGATATCGATCGACTGTGGTTGAAAATTTAAAAGTTAAGCAAGAAATAAGCTACTCGGCTTTCAAAGCAATCGGCCAAATGTCAAGGTCACAAGGCAAAGGCAAATGTTCGGCCCTCAGAATGTTTGGTGGGAGCAGGTATTACATTCCCTTACTTCTACTTGTCGTGACTGGCTTTTCACTCGTTGCCTACAGATGTAAATGATGCTTCTCTCCATTATTTATATTCCTCAGTCTCCTGCTTTTTATATTAAATTCGTTCTACCCATCCCCTTTTCTTCATTATTAAAAAAAAAAAAAAATGATTCTCCCACATTCCCTTGACACCTCTTTGCCTTGCACCTCTGTTTCCCAGCTTCCAAATTCCACTCTGAGTTGCTTGTTTGATTTTGCTAATTAACGTTCCCTTTCTGATCCTCGCAAGTCTTCCTCTCCAAGTAGCAATATTGTGAAACGGTTTTACTTTTTTCTCTTTATCGATAATACCCTGAAGTTGCACTTCCTTTCTGTCAGCCTTCCTCTCTTCTTGTCGCATCTCCTTTCTTTCAGAAATCTCAGCCTATCTCCTCTCTCTCTCTCCCTTTACCTTGGAGACCCGATAGATATAAAGAGACATGAAAACCCAAAGTGGAGGTGCCGTTTCTTCATATCTATCGGTTCCCCAAGGGGTGGTTCCTTTGGGGATACTGCATCGTTTCTACAATTGCCAGAAGTCGCTAGAAAAATAAAAAAAACTGGACATTACCTTAATTTACATATCATGGACATACTTACTTTCTTATATTTGCCCATAACGATTATAAAGACATGCATTTGGTATACTTGTACGGTGTTCTGATATTACGAGCTATCGTGACGGAGTGTATAATGACTGTTATTCTGATTTTCACCATTACATGATGAGAAGAACGAAATTTCCTTTACTTGACTTCGATTTATATAGTTTATTATACTAATATGGAGATCACTGAACACATATTTGCTGAATAAGTTGTGGTTAAGTAAAATCAATCCAGAAGTCAATAACTAAACCATTATACTGATCTGGCAACTACATTCCACTGTGTTGGGCACTTAACCCATGGATTGCGCAATTACCTTGTTTTATCCCACCCTGCAATGCGCAAAAAACAAAAGAAAAAAGTTTTTTTTAGTTTTTGTTTATTGTAAACTTCAAGATAAACATCCAGGGCATCATCTGGTGAAAAGAAAAAATCTCTCTCTGTCTTTGCGTAGGGCCATGCATAAGTTTACGTATGGGAGTAGTGAAAAAATGAAAACAAATAAAAAATATTATTTATTATAAACTTCAAGATCAACATCCAGGGCATCATCTGATGAAAAGAAAAAAATCTCTCACCATCTTTGCGTAGCGCCATGTGTAAGTTTGCGTAGGGGTCGAGTTGTTTACGGTGATGCTCGGCCAGCACAGCCTGAGCTGTGACTCGCAACGCGATGCTACCCAGCCTGTGCTGTAGCTTGCAATCCATGGGCTAATGGGAAACTTTGTAAATGTCGTCTGCTGCCTAGCTGGGGAGACTAACTCGGTCCTGGACTTGAAACAGTAACTTAATTATAGTGAGCATTTTATATATATATATATATATATATATATATATATATATATATATATATGGTTAAGCTTAGGCCATTTTTTAATACCATGGACCACTCTCCACTAAAAATAATAGTCAATAGAAATAGCACACGTTTAAATACTTATAACTGCATCTTTAATGAGTGCGCGAGTCTCCTTCCAATATTGTTGCGTCCTTGTCCCACACTGCCGCAGGCAGTAGTTCAGTATAGGAAAGACGTCTCCCAGAGAATCATTCCTCATAGGGTCGGCCTTTCAATACACACAAGATCAACTCAGGTGTAGTAATAAAACAGCCTCCACGCATTCATAGCCTTTATTTTCCAAGTAATTTTTTTTTTTTTTAATGCGAGGAAAAAGGAACCAAAGGCCATGAGCCCGCAGTAACAGTTCCCTCCAAGAGAAAAACAAAATACAATAGAGAGCCAAATTCAAGATCCGATCATTTTGAGATGCCTGGACACACTACGTTTGAAAGACTGGAGATCATAGGCAGCAGGAAATACAGACAGAGGGAGACAGTTCCAGAGCTGACCTGTTGCATAAATGAAAGACTGGGAGTAACGGTTAACTCTTGCATTAGAGAGTTGGACAGAAAAGGGATGAGAGTTTGCTGCCAGACGGGTGCTACGCGCCCGTCGTAGAGGTGGAGGAATGCAAGCAGACAGTTCAGAGGAGCAGTGACCATTAAAGTAGCGATAGAAAACAGATAAAGATGCAACAGTGCGGCAAAGAGACAGAGGTTGAAGGGAGTCAGTAAGAGAAGGAGAGTTAATGAGACGAAAAGCCTTTGACTCCACCCTATTGAGAAGAGCTGTATGTGGGGAGCCTCCCCACACATGAGAGTTGTACTCCACACAGGGGCGGATAAAACCCCTGTATAGAGTCATCAATTGTGCAGGGGTAAAGAAAGAGCGGAGTCGGCTTAGCACACCCAATCTCTTGGAAACAGATTTTACAAGAGATGTAATATGATCTTTCCAAGATAAGTCCCGAGTAAATGAAACCCCAAGCATGTTCAAGGATGATGCAGGATTAAGCTGAATATTATTAAACATTAGTGGGTATACCTGTGGAAGATTTTGTCGGGTTGATAGGTGTAAGAACTGAGTCTTAGATGCATTAAAGACAACCATATTATTTTTACCCCAGTCAGAGATATGAGCCAAGTCAGACATTAGGTGTGCCATAGCCTCATCCCTTGCCTGTTGAAGTAACTGCTGAGATGGGCGTTGCGGGAACCGAATGGAAAGGTGAAGGGTGGAGTCATCAGCGTATGAGTGGATAGGGTTAGATGTACAGCTTAGAAGATCATTGATGAATAAAAGGAAGAGAGTTGGTGATAGGACAGAGCCCTGAGGAACACCACTGTTGATAGATCTAGGAGAAGAACGATGGCCGTCTACAACAGCGGCTATAGAACTACCAGAAAGGAAGCTAGCGATGAAGGCACAGATAGAAGGATAGAAACCGTTGGAGGGCAGTTTGGAAATTAAAGATTTATGCCAGACTCGATCGAAAGCCTTTGAGATGTCAAGTGCAATGGCAAATGTTTGCTTAACTAATTTCACAAGTGCCAGAGTTACACTAACTTCATAAGGGCCACAAGTAAACTGACCCTCTACGGCCTCCTCCCATCCTTTTTATGACTTTCCTTGCTACTCAGACGTTCTAGGTACTCCTAGCAGCAACAGAGTTCTCAGTCAGAGACATCCAAAATATTCCAGAGTTTTCTTACATTATGTAGCACTCTAAATGCTTCACATACAAACTGAAATTAAATCTGAATATTAAATACTTTATCAACAATCACCCAAATAAAACAAAATAATAAAAAATTAATGCATAACTTTAAAAACTATCTCTGCTGACAACAGCAAGCTACTTAGCATCACTGACTAGTGACTATAAATGCAAGAATTATCCGGAATTTTCATCTACAACCTACCTGGCACTCCTTCTTAACCTTTCCGCCTTGTTTGTTTGCTTGTTTTTTTTTTTTTTTTTGGCTGGATGTCCCCCACATGGGTTTTTTGAGATATAAAAAGAGATTTATATATATATAAATATATATATAAATATATATATATATATATATATATATATATATATATATATATATATTCCACACAAAAAACAGACTATAATTTTCTGAGTAAAATTAAGTGTAAGATAATGTACAAAAATGAAAACAATTACATGATTTTTGAACTGTCAAAAATTGCGATGTTGGAACTGCTTCAAGTAGTAATTAGAGCAGCCATTGGCTGCAGTGACAGTGGAAACATCTCGTACCGCACTAAGAGACAATAAAATAGTGCTCCCGTGATGGCAGCACCTCAGTGTTGGCACCTCATGATACGTGAACCATTACTGGGCCCCAGGCACTGGCGGACAATTATAATAAGTCCAGAACACGTATACATGCCACCCAATGGCTACAGACATTTAATTTGTGGCATGTACACATAACACCCATTCATAGTCCTTTTGTTGTACTGAAAAATTACACAATATTTACATAATCCTTAATCCTATCAAAACATATTTTAATTATACAGTACACAAAATAGTCTCTCACCTTATCAGGTCTCCTCCTATGCCACTGCTGATGACGTCCCTGCTCCTCCACACAGCCTACTCTTCCTGGAATGACTTGGTCCTCATTCTGATTCATTTCTTCCCTAGGGAAACTCGCCATCCTCATGTGCTTCAACTCCCTGGTCCTCCTTAACGTCATCACCTGTGGGTATGCACGATTCCTCAAAGACGTCCCTGGCGTACTGTCCTGGCCGATGGTACTGCCATAGACAGTTCACGTGTACCATTTTTGGGCGTGACTTCCTGCCTCCCTAAATCCAGTATGTTACAACTGACAGGCGCTCCATCACAGTGTAGGGCCCATCTCATGGGCTCTGCAGCTTCAGTGATTGTCCTTCCTTCTGCTGAGGATTGTACAACCAAACCTGGTCACCATCCTTGAAGCTCACCTCACTTGCCATGGCATCATACTTGCTCTTCATCACTTCACCTGAGAACTTCAGGGCTCCTCGAACTTGATGCTGTACCTCATCTAGTCTTTCCTGAAGTTGTTTCACATACCTTGAGATGACTGTAGGCAGGTCTTCACTATGTCGTCTTCCCATTAACATATTAATTGGCAATCATAACTCGTGGACCAGCATCAGGTTTGCAGAGGTATAACCAACAGACTCGTGGGATGCAGACCAATATGCCATCAGCAATGTGGGTAATTTCTGGTTCCTTTCCATCTGTCCCTCTACACAGTACTTGTCCAGTTCTTGTCCCAGGATCCAAGCGAATTTCTCCACCATCCCATCTGAGTATTGCCATGGTGGAGTTGTCCTGGTCTTCTTGATCCCCAGTGACTTGCAGCACTCACAGAACATAGCAGACTCAAAGTTTTTACTTTGACCTGAATAGTGGCATCCCAGAATGACAGAAGAACTGGTCAACCAACACCTCACAGCTGCAGCTTCATGATTGAGGATGGTTTAGGCTTCTGGCAACTTGAAGTAGTCCAGGGCAACAAATAAGTACCGGTTTCCCATATCAGTGAGTGACAGAGGTCTTGCATTATCCACTGTGACTCTTTCTATTGGTGCACCAATTTGCTACAGTTGAAGAGGGGCACAACCACATTTCTTGGGCCCTTTCCTGGCACAGCATACGTCACAGGCCCGACACCACTCTTCAATATCCTGATGCATGCCAGTGCAGTAGAACCTCTGTGGCAGCCGACGTAAGAGTTTTCTTCACTTCCAGTTGTCCACTGGTAATTCGGTTATGAGACTCTTCTTGAACCTCAGACTTCATTTTCAAAAGATTCACCACCTGCCAAACTTGCTATGACCATCAGGAGTCTCTCACTGATACTCCAGTAGTCTGTTGTTCAAACAATGAAAATCCCACTGACTCCAGTTGCTCTTTGTTGCAGGGCCAAACCTGGAAACCTCTTCCCAAGACGGTCACACTGAACTCTGCTGCAGCCACTTTAGTACTGGATGTAAATCTGTAACCTCCATCAGCATCCTCTTCAGGTCTTCTTTAGCTGACGCTGGCCCTGTCACTGCAGTACAGTAGTGCACCAACTTTCGCTACAGCAGGATTCGCTGAATCCACTTTCGCGGCATGCACCAAATATTCCCTAACTTCCAATTTCGCTTGAAAAAAAATCGATTTTTTTTTATTTTTGGGACAATATTTTGAACTTTGAATTTCCTGCACCGCCCGCCCGCAACCCACCGCCATCTTGAATGACGTCATGTCAACACTCTGTCCACCCATTCCCGCCATTGTGTACGAGCGTGCTAGCTCCATTGTGTTGGATTCTCACGGTTCAATGGCCTCTACTATACCTGGTAGTGTGGGGAAAGGGCCTGGTGGTGTGGGGGGAGAGCCTGGTGGTGTGGGGGAGGGCCGGGAGGCAGTGGTGGTGATAAAAAGTGGCCGGGACATTCAAAGTCAGGAGGAAAGGCCAAGGCCAAGGCCATAGAGGAGCTTAACCTGGATGAAGATTTCGATGGATTTGTTCAAGAGAACCTAGCACAAAGGGAAATTCAGCACAGAGTGGAAGTGTTGCATCAAGTTGCATCTGAGGAGGCAGAGAGAGAGAGTGGTAGCGAGGCAGCAAGAGGTGGCGCCAATACGTCTGGCGTGGCTAAATAAGCCCGCCACGCGCCTCGGATACTTACCCCCAACATCCATTAAACACCTCAACCTGGTCTCTGTGGTATGTTTCTCCTCATATAATGTGTACTGTACAGTTTTTATTGTTTGTATCTCACAATGCAATGTACAATAGGGATTTGATGTACTGTATTGCAAGTGAAAATGAAAATCTGATGTTACTTTAGGATAACCGGGAACCAATTAGTCTTTTTGCCATAAAGACAATGCCCCAACTTTCGCTAATTCCACTTTCGCGCATTATTTTTGGACCCAATTAGGCGCGAAAATTGGTGCCCCACTGTACATCAGTATTTCTTGCAAGGATTTTTTTTTTCATACTACACTTCTAGCAAACTGGGTCATAAGGCCAAAAACTCAGGCCGTCAGAATTGCCATGTACCAGCCCAGGACAGTGGTGCACCTCATTTTTCTGCTGGTCCACCTTCCCGAGCCAGTGAGCCAGTTGTCATTAGTTTCATTCTTCATATTTGTTTTATTCATTCAATGAAACCATTCTATCTATCCTGCATGGTCAAAAGCTCTGTTTCTTATTCCTCAAGACATCCTCTTGTTGGATACTTATAAATATCTCCACTGTACACAGTCACTCTTTCATGATTGCTGTACATACCTGGTGGAGTCATTGTGCTCTCATTCATAACTTCTGTCTTCAGTGTTTTGTGTATTCCTCCAAGGCAACTATTAATTTCTATTAGCCCTAAGTTTGTTGGGCCATACTGCTTCCCCTCTTTCGTCATTTCAGTGTTCAACCAGGCTAGAAGGAGGTTCTTATTCTCTAGTTCACAATAATTGAAAAATGATTTTTCAGCTTACCAGTATCCAGCTGCAATAAGTGTATATGGAGCACAGTTTTCTCATAATCTCTCATCGTCCTTCTTTATAATGTTTTTGTTTCATTTGTATTCTGAGTTCCAATACCTTCCTAAATGTTGATACACTGAATAAACTGTTACAGCATTTCTTTCTCAGGATATCAATATTCTCCTTACTCGAAGTTGCTTTCGAAGTTTTCCACAACTTCTGAAAGAGTACGATGTCGTGGATCATGTCTTCGATACTCAGATCACCCTTTTTTTCTCTCCAAGAGTTTTTCCTCTCCATGGTAATGTTTCAGGAAAATTGAAATCAATCAGATATGTACAAGCAAAATAGTTTACACTGTCCTTGCTAGCAAGTGTCTGCAATGACTGAAAAAATCAGATAAAAAGAACAACTATATAGGAAAGGGAGGTGGAGCTGCGGTAGGGAGACCACTCTAGAACAGCTGTCACAGAGGTAGCATCTCCAATGCTGTCTGTTGGGCAAAACACCTGCCATCGATGACGTCACTTCTAAAAAACGAAGGAGTCATTCAAACCTCCTCCAATGTTGTGAAGGGCCGTCTTTCGCGTGCACGTGGAAGTGTCCCCCAAGTTACTGTAGGCTGAAATACTGCCACCAATGGCGTTGCTTCTAAAAAAGGTGGGAGGCAATGAGCCTCTTCCCACTGTGATGAACGGATACCTGTCACGCGTGCACAGAGATTAGGTGAGGTGGGGTGGAGAACTGAATAACAAAAGAAGGATCTGCAACGACTTCGGCAGCAGAAGAACACCCATAGGAGTCCCCCCAAAAAAAACAAGGGTCTTTCGCCCCTGACATTCAGTAGTACGGTAGAGGCACGGCCTGAGGAATCCCACGCCAACAGGAGTCACACGTCCTGACACAAGCGTAACTCACTGTTTTTCTTTTCCCATTTCGTTACACCCGTTTCTATCTCATCCTTTAACACCCGTTGCCTTTATCACCAGTACGTGACATAATCACTTTCCTCTCTCTCTCTCTCTCTCTCTCTCAGCGAGGCCATCCAGCCAGCCATATTGACATCATACTTTAACACCGTTAGGTGATGTCATGTGGCATCATCACTTTTCTCTCTCACAAACACATGCACCGACCTTCACCCCGTCCTTCACCTATTCTTCCACTCAAACCGGTCTACTACACACAACCACTCTCTCTACTTCCATAACAAACACACTTGCATAAACCTGCAATCAGTCCTTCCTCCGTACATTCACACGTCCTTCCACTTCCGCCCAAAACGGCTCTCTACTCACGACTTTCGAACACATCCTCTTCTTCCATAAACAAACACGTGCACTGACTTTTGCACCTGTCCTTTCTTCGAACATTCACCTTTGCACCTGTCCTTCCTTCGAACTTTCACCCCACTCTCTTACTTCCACTCAAAACCCGTCCACTCCCGACTAAAACGAACATCCCACCTCCCTTTCATATTACACAATCGCCGTTTTGCACATCCGGCTTTTTGGTCGTGGCGGCATTAAGTTGCACTACTTATCTATTTATCTATCTATCTATCTATATATCCAAGCAGCTTTGTTGGGAGGACATAAGAACAGAACGAGGAAAATGGAAAAGATGATCTGAGAATTGCAAATGGAGTGGCTAGTTCATGTAAAAGTACCCTGGGATGGTTTGGCCATGTGGAGAGTGGAGAATGAGAAATTGCCTACCTGAGTATACGTGAGCGAGATTGAGGAGGAGAGAGGGCGGGGGAGATCGTGGATGAGATTGATGTATGGGTTGGAGAATAATATGAGTAAGGATAGCGCGACTTAAAGGAAAGTCAGCGTGATATTAGAGGACAGAATGACAGCGGCAATTTGATTGTGACCAGCATTTCCAGGATTAAGGTATCTGGCAATAAACAGATAGAAGGACAAAGAGACAGGCTAACAGATAAAGACCGAAGCCATATATATAATTGTGAAGGAGGTTTTTGTGGGACGCTAAGTTTAGCTTCCTGTCATTCCTAATGGAGATACTTTTAATTCCTCAAATACAAAATTAATACATTACCTTTCTCATAATGTTCATGTTACCTCTGGACGATTTCATACAGCGTAGAGACTTATGGTGGTGAAGAGGTTAGAAAAAGTCTCACTTTATCACCCAGTTCAAAAACACTGAGACTGAATGCCTTAGACGTCCTCCCGCTAAAACATTTTCACAACATATGAAAACGATAATGGTCTTGCTGCCAAAATATGTATAAAATTTCGGGAAAAAACTGATAGTGCGTTCATTACTCGTCTGCCCCCAAAATGTTAATACAACTTTGCAGAAGTGTGAAAAAGGCAGGTAGTGCTGATCTTATTCATATTCCAGCCAAATGCTAATGCAAATTGGGAAGAGCGTTGATACGTCATACCTTACTCGTCCTGTCCTCGGTATGTTTATACAACTTAGCAAAAATGATTATAGTACATACGCTATTCGTCCTGCTGCTAAATGTTTATACAGTTTGGGGAAAACATACTGAATGGTACAATGGTCTGCTCTCGTATTCTCTGTGCAAGCTTCTTCCAGTCTCATTCCAACTCTCTCTCTCTCTCTCTCTCTCTCTCTCTCTCTCTCTCTCTCTCATAGCTGCCACACTGGTACTTACTGTGTTATATTATCCTTGTGTGAGCCGATATGAGGTGAGATTTTCCTGTCAGTGGTAGCATTAACATAATTAATGATGTGGCCACTGATGGATGCTGGAATGCTTTGTGCTGGCGCCTCATATCCATAAAATAAGACAATGCCATTTTTTGAGCAGGAATTTGTTTTTTGTCTAATGAATCACGCATAGTGGAACACAACACGACGATATTTTTACCGATTTATTTCTTTCCAGTTTCCAGATCCTTCCTATCAACAAGCTCCTATAGAGACATTAAAATAGTTATAGGCATTAATAACTATGTGTAATGATGTTAATTTTAGTTACCAGTGTAACGATCAGAAATATTGAGATTATGGGAAATGGGGTAGCGTGATCTTATTTTGAGAGTGCGTGAGCAGATAGATATTAGTACCCTTTGCGGGCCACCCAATCTCGTCTGATCCACTCCTTAGAAGGTAGCAAAAAAACTCGAAATAACTTAACCTAAGATTTACTAGGCATTAAGAACTGAAAGACAGATTACTCTTCGAACTGTGAATGAAACAAAGCAAATTTAACTTTTTCAGTGTTTCAGTAACACAGAGAGTAGGCCAGCATGCTCTCCAATACAAGTTTCTCTATCTACACCAAACTACATGCACAGTACACACTTCACTTCCTTTTCAAAAAAAAAAAAAAAAAAATCATGGCTACTCAACACTCAGCCTCGGAGGCCCCATGGGGGGGGAGGGTGACGATAAATGCCTCCACTTTCCGTCCTTCTCCGGGTGACGACTTGAGCTACTTGGAACCACTGACTGATTCACTTCTTCATTTCTGCAACATTCGCGGCCTTTCCTCTAACTTTCGTCCTGTTGAGCACCGCCTCTGCATCTCTAAACCTCACCTTCTCTTTCTGAGACTCAGCTGTCTGAGGCAACTGACAGCAAACCCTTTTCTGTATCCTCCCACTTTCTCTAAACTCATTTCATAGTCAAAGGTGGCTGTTGTGTATATATATGCAATGACTTGTCTTGCTTTTGTGTTCCTGAACTCGATTCTTATGAATTCCCTACTCTCTGGCTTCGGCTTTCCTGTCATTCTCTGACTAAATATATCTGTGCTGTTTACTTATCCCCTAATTCTACTGACTATCAAAAATTCTTCGACTATCTCACTTCTACGATCGAACACATTCTATCCATTTCTCCTTTGTCTGAAATCTCCATTTAAGTAGATTTCAATGTTCACCACCACCTTTGGCTCTCCTCTCCTTTCACTGATCCACCTGGTGAACAAGCCTCCATCTTCTCTATCCTTAATGTCCTAGAGCAGCTCGTACAGCACCCTACCCATATCCCTGACCGCCTCAGAGAGAGCTCCAATATACTTGACCTCTTCCCTACAACTAATCCTTCTGCTTACACTGTTAATCTTTTCTCTCCATTGGGCTCCTCTGATCACAACCTTGTCACCTTAACCTGTCCTATTGCTCAGGTACGGCCTGTGGACCCTCCAAAGAAACGTCGTCTGTGGCAATTTTGGAGCTGCAGGTTGGGAGGCCCTCAGGCAATACTTCTTTGATTTTCTCTGGAATGATTATTGCTTCCATGGCCAGGAGCCATCTGGGTGTGCCTTACGCATTAGGGAGGTTACTCTCTCGGGCATGGAAGCATACAGTCCTTTCTCATATCTTTTGTCTAATGTAAGAAAGCCCTGGTTTAATCACGCATGTTCTAATGCTGTCCACAACAAGAAGAGGGCCTATAAAATGTACTGGAGCCAACCCACCCCTGATTCACATCATCTTTACATTTCTGCCCGGAATTGTGTTAAGTCTGTTCTTTGCTCTGCTACAAATATTTTCATTCATACTAAATGCTCTCAACTCTCCAACTTGAATTCTGCCCGCTCCTTCTGGCCAAAAACCTTTCTAACAACTTTACCTCATCATCCTTCCCTCTCCTTTTCTACTCTAATGGTTCTGTAGCTATTTCTTCTACTGATAAAGCAGATCTCTTTGCTCAGATTTTCTCCTCCAATTCCACCTTAGACGATTCCGGTGCTGTTCATCCATCATTTCCCACCCCCTGACTTCCTCATGGCTGACACTAAAATTTCTTCAGCTGATGTACTTTCTACCATCACAGGCATCAATACTAACAAGGCATATGGGCCTGATGGAGTCCCTCCTTTTGTTCTCAATAACTGTGCTTCTGTGCTTACACCATGTCTAGGCAAACTCTTTCACCTTTGTCTGTCAACTTGTACCTTTCCTTCTTGCTGGAAGTTTGCTCTCATTCAGCTGGTCCCAAAGAAGGGTGACCATTCCCAACCCTCTAACTATCGTCCAATTGCTTTAACGTCCTGTGTTTCAAAAGTTTTCAAGTCAATTCTTAATATAAAAATTTTAAAGTATCTTTCCTATCACAACATTCTTCTGATCGTCAGTATGGATTCCGTCAGGGACACTCGACTGGTGATCTTCTCACCTACCTTTCAGACTCCTGGTCATCCTCCTTTTGGGACTTTGGGGAAAGCTTTGCCTTTGCACATGACATCTCAAAGGCCTTCGATCGAGTCTGGCATAAATCTTTAATTTCCAAACCGCCCTCTTACGGCTTCTATCCTTCTATCTGTGCCTTCATCTATAGCTTCCTTTCTGGTCGTTCTATAGCCGCTGTTCTAGACGGCCATCGTTCTTCTCCCAGATCTATGAACAGTGGTGTTCCTGTCCTATCACCAGCTCTCTTCCTTTTATTCATCAGTGACCTTCTAAGCTGTACATCTAACCCTATCGACTCGTACCCTGATGACTCACCCCTCACCTTTCCATTCGGTTCCCGCAATGTCCATCTCAGCAGTTACTTAAGCAAACAAGGGATGAGGCAATGGCACACCTAATGTCTTACTTGGCTCGTATCTCTTACTGAGGAAAAAATAATCTTGTTCTTTTTAATGCATCAAAGACTCAGTTCTTACATCTATCAACGCTACAAAATCTTTCACAGGTGTACCCACTAATGTTTAATAATATTCAGCTGAATCCTGCACCATCCTGGAACATGCTTGGGGTTTCATTCACTCGGGACTTATCTTGAAAAGATCATATTACATCTCTTGTGAAATCAGCTTCCAAGAGATTAGGTGTGCTAAGCCGACTCCGTTCCTTCTTTACCCCTGTACAATTGTTGACTCCATACACGGTTTTTTTCCGCCCCTGTGCAAAGTACAACTCGCATGTGTGGGGAGGTTCCCCACATACAGCTCTTCTCAATAGGGTGGAGTCAAAGGCTTTTCATCTCATAACTCTCCTCCACTTAATGGCTTCTTTCAACCTTTGTCTCTTCGCTGCACTGTTGCATCTTTATCTCTTTTCTATCGCTACTTCAACGGTCACTGCCCCTCTGAACTGTCTGCTTGCATTCCTCCACCTCTACGACAGGCGCGTAGCACCCGTCTAACAGCAAACTCTCATCCCTTTTCTGTCCAACTCTCTAATGCAGCAATTAACCGTTACTCCCAGTTCTTCACTTATGCAACAGGTCAACTCTGGAACTGTCTCCCTCTGTCTGTATTTCCTGCTTCCTATGATCTCCAGTCTTTCAAACGCAGTATGTCCAGGCATCTCGAAATGATCGAATCTTGAATTTGGCTCTCTCTTATATTTTGTTTTTCTCTTGGAAGGAACAGTTGTCGCGGGCTCGTGGCCTTTGGTTCCTTCTTCCTAGCATAAAAAAAAATAACCAGGATATACACATCTAGAAATATGAATCTATACAAACTAAATTAATTTTTAAAGAATACTGTTACACATGAATATATTAATCCCGTGGTGTCTGACGGACTCTTCAGGAAGAAACCTAAAAATTACCACCAAAGATTATTCTCTCAAGACTAAACATGTATAATAACTCAAGAATTATATACAAACAAGACAGAGTAATCAAATGGACCAGCCGATATACAATTTGATTACATGAACTAAGAAAAGGGGGGAGGGGTGTGATTTAGTGTGAGATGGATGTTAGGCATTGGCTAGAACTCTCAATCTGTGAACGATAGGGAAAGGAGCAGCAGTCTCATTATTCAGTACAATTGGGATCAGGGGAAATATCACCAATTTAACTCACGGACGTATATATGAGGACTTACATTACACGAGGGAGAAAAGGGGGGGGGGGAGGATGTGAGTTCGGCACTAACCTGTGAACGATAGGGAACAGATCAGCAATCTGGCTGTTTGGCACGGCTCTCTGCCATTTATACTTTTTTGTGTGTGTCCGACTCTGGGCATAGGCTTCACAGCCTGCTATCAAGGCCCAGCAGTCCTTCTACATACCATACACTTCTACATGTCACCACTTCGGCGCTAACACCCACCGTCCATATTGAATACATGCTAGGGCTGTCTCATACAGGACTGGTGTATTGGTATTAGCGGGGGTATTTTTACGACATGTCGGCGGGTCTTCTGGTAGATCAGTAAAGCCTGATTTAATGAAATTCAAATCCCTAAACTGTTCCCTGCCCCAGTCGGGATTTGAACCTGGGTCCGTTAGGACCGCACGCCACCCCTCTACCGATTGAGCCACCGCCTCCCCCACAGTATCACAGTATCAGGAATCAGCTATAACATCAAGTGCTTACTTTGTAACATTACTGTCTTTTCTAAGATCCCCAAAGAATACGAAAAATCCGTTTGCGCTCAACATACGTAGAAAAATTACTTACAATGCATAAAATTTTTGTAATTTGCGTACAAGTACAGTCGTGGCCATAAATAATCACCTATACTGCTATACCCCGTGCCTCAGGCTGGCTCCCATACGCGCGGCAGGTCACAATGGGGTAAGAGGGGCTGAGAGGGAGGGGCCAGAGACAGAAGGGCAGGTGGGTGGGGGGATGAGCGATGGTTCTTGGGTGGAGTGAGGGAGGGGAGGGAGGGTAGGTAGGGGAGGGAGAATGAAATGCGAAGTTGTGGCCAGATAATTTGTTTATTTTCTTTCATTCAGGGCATCATATAAAGGAATTACTATTTACTACATAAAGCTGCATTACACGTTTTAAAGCGGCGTCAAATAACGAGCTTTAGATAGGTGGTGATATCAAGGACTGACTCGTGAGAGAATTATACTGACGTGACAGATCAAATATTAGTCCAGGGCCATCGAGATTGTTGGGCCCAGATTGTCAACACGTGGGTAAGGCGACCAGAGTCCCGCCTTTAGGCGGGACAGTCTCTTTTTTTTTTTTTTTCTTTTTTTTTTGGTCACACTTTTTTAATTGTGAATAAAATGTCCTGCTTTTTATGCAAATTATCTAAAATGTCGCACTTTTAGAAAATTACTATTACATTAGATAAAATATGACCTTTTATGAAATTATGATAAATTAGTAAAATTATGCCTAATCCAAACCAAATGAAATACCGAATTGTTAATATAAAATCTGCAATACTAACTGGCAACTATGGTCGACCCATTCACCGTACCGTGCTGTACAGTATATTGGTCATTGGAGTTCGTTTGAGACGTTAGTGTTTAATTAGCAGCCTCAGGGTGAGGTGTTGCGTAGCAGCCGTCGATGTCACTCGCATTTAAATCTCTCTTTATATATCTCTCTTTATATATATATATATATATATATATATATATATATATATATATATATATATATATATATACACACACACACACGTGACAATGTCCCACTTTTAGCTCCAATAACTCGGGTCACCTTACGCGTGGAAGCCAGAGAACGAGAGGACACGGGTCCGCCTCCTCCAGCACACCAAAGACGAGTGGGAGCTGTCCAGACAAAACAAGCAAACCATCAACAACATTGTTTCACCGGTGCCGCGAAGCCGCATGAGGTTTTTAAGGCATGAGGCCACTATACTACGTCCTAAGGCTTTCTTGGTTGCTTTGGCTTGACCAGTGTTGGTAAACACTGACTCGGATATATTTTGGGAGTTTGGGTAGGATTTTGTTCCATTTTCCCTCTTACAGGTAATGAGAGATACCGTTGTAGCGTTATAATTATAACGCTACACCGTCACTATATCCACCCATGAGCACAGAATCAAATTTATTTATCTATTATGCACATTTATTTTAAATAGCCTTTTCATATAGAGATGTCATTAAATAATTACTGAATTTACATGATGACTGTATAGAGGGAGTGTATACCGCGAGGGTTATCACATTTACTGTGGACACAGCCATGTCAAAGGTTGCATATAATATTTAGTTCCAAAAATTAATTGCATGTAAGGGTACAGGACGTTTCTGACACAAACATTACGGAATTCAAAGCCATCCAGATTCCATCCTGCGTCCGAAGTCAAAATACACGGATAAACACAAATATCTGGCTCCGCACAAATGTTTGATGTCACGTCAGTATACTTCTCTCACGAGCCAGTCCTTGATATCACCACCTATCTTAAGCTTGTTATCTGACGCCGCTATACAAGGTGTAACGCAGCTTTATCTACCGAATAGTAACTCCTTTATATGATGCCCTGAATGAAAGAAAATAGACAAATTATTTGGCCACAACTTCGCATTTCATTGTCCCACCCCTACCTACCCTCCCTCCCCTCCCTCACTCCACCCAAGCACCATCGCACGTCTCCCCACCCACCTTCCATTCTCTCTCTCTCTCGTCACCCCCCTCTCAGACCCTCTTACTCCAGTGTGACTTGCCGCGCATAAAGGAGCCAGTCTGAGGCACGGGGTACAGGATGATAGGTGATTATTTATGTCCATGAGTGTACTTTAATAAAAGCGTCCGGAGGTAGAAAGCATAAAATGAAAAATACATCCCCTTCGCTGATTGTGGAAGAGGGTTAGAAATACCTTAGTAACTAAAAACACCACCATCGCCATAACCTAACTCGACAATAATCTAATATATATATATATATATATATATATATATATATATATATATATATATATATATATATATATATATATATATATATGATTCAGAGGATAGACGAAGTGATGACGTGATTAGTGTGAACCAAGTTACTGGGCAACTCATTACAGTGTATAAGAGGATAATTAAATCAACTCGCCTCATATGAGAACGTCATAATACTGGAAGAATTATGTAATCTGCATGTGATAAAAGTAATGTTACAAATGGAATGTACCTTTTAGTGTACCTACAGTAAACTGGTGCTTCATGAAGCGAATAATGTGTGTGTGTGTGTGTGTGTGTGTGTGTGTGTGTGTGTGTGTGTGTGTGTGTGTGTGTGCTTTGAGGTGTGAGAAAAGTTGTAAAGTGCTCATTGTCAATTGTTTTTGCGGAAGAATTTATGAAACATGCATCGTGCGTATTTATTAGATAAAGTGTTGGTCAACGCTTGATGCAGCGTACTGAAATATTATGTAAAAAGTAAGAATTTTACAGAAATATGATTATGTAATTTCCAGGCAGTAATGTCGATTATGATCTAGAGGCGTGTAAAGCCGTGATAAATTAGTGAAGGATTAATGCTGGGGTTGAATGATGACTGGTCTAACCATTAATTGCTGTGGATGAGTGAGTTGGTGTGGGTGTAAGTGAGCAGCATCATGCGGGGTGACGAGAATGTGAATGATTAGTGTGAGACAGGTAGATCATCAGAGAGATAAAGAGACAGATTGGCTGGTGGATAGACTGCAGTAAAGTGGGGGGAAATATTTGTGAATGAAAGCTAAAATTTATTATGAATTTAACAGAATAATGCATGATTCATAGATGGTAAGTAGCTATGCAGGTGTGGCGATACGGAGGTGAGAAAGAGCTGTAACAGGTAGTGTGGAGGCTGTAGTACGATGCTATCGAGTAAGAGCTGTAGCCACTTGGCTCTATAATATGGAGGGGCTTTCTCGTGGGTAGCGTCGCGTGGTTCGTGTGCACTCCGCCAAGACCCCTGGGAGGCGCTGATGTAAGGGCAACCATGTTTATGCACCTCGCTTGACGCCCACGCCTTTTGAAATCAGCCGATAAATCAGGAAAATATAGTGCCATAGTCCATTGCGCAGCTTACGGAGGCAACAGCAAAACAGACACTGCAAGCTAAGAAGAGTGTTCCAATTGTATTACCATGGTGGAAGCGACGAGTGCAGTGTTTAAATACCGTATGGTGTCCAAAGTCACATGCTCGCTGCGGAGATAGCCCCTCCATAATATAGAGTTCAGTGGTTGAGGCATGACGTCATGGATAAAGAGTGATATACAGAGTGAGAAGATTTATAGATTTCTAATGTGAATTTTACAGAAGAATGTACAGGAAGTCCACTACAACTCACTTTTATGACGGTGCTTTTTTTTTTGTCAAAAAATTCGCTGTAATACTCAGGAAACAAAATGTCCACTTAATATCCATTGCAAACATATAAAACTGATTTGCCAGTTGTTCCCAAGTTTCAGTACCAGATATGTGGAAGAATATTGTGATATTTCCAACACATCTCTGACTTAAAAGATTTGGTTCGTAAATTGAGGTATGTGAGTGGTAATGTTATTTGTATGTATATATATATATATATATATATATATATATATATATATATATATATAAGGAGAGAAGTGTGCGTGTGTGTGTGTGTGTGTGTGTGTGTGTGTGTTGTAATATAGTGCATTGGGTATGAATTTTACAGAATAATAATTATATGGCGTGTACGGAACTATGTGAGGGATGATAATTATGAAGGTGCATTTGGACAGTAGTACAATATGGAAAGTCAAAATGCAGATGAAATTGGTGGGTAAGAGAGATACACAGTAAATGAATGTAGGTAATGATGGTGGGAATGTGAGTTGGTGTGGGTGTGTGTGAAAAGCATCAAAAAGATTTAAATCGGTAGACAAGTAAACAGACATACACATACAGACAGACAAGTAACAGACATACACATACTGACTAATAGGAGTTTGGGTGTGTGTATATATATATATATATATATATATATATATATATATATAGGCTTCACAGCCTGCTCTCAAGGCCCGGTAGTCCTCGTACATACCATACATATCTACATGTCACATACATACATATATATATATATATATATATATATATATATATATATATATATATATATATATATATATATATATATATATATATATTATGTGTGTGTGTGTGTGTGTGTGTGTGTGTGTGTGTGTGTGTGTGTTTTCTTTTTATGCGAGGAAGAAAGAACCAAAGGCCACGAATCTGCAAAACAGTTCCTTGCAAGAGAATAACAAAAAACAAGAGAGAGCCAAATTCAAGTTCCAATTATTTCAATATGCCTGGACACACTGCATTTGAAAGACTGGAGATCATAGGAAGTAGGAAATGCAGACAGAGGGAGACAGTTCCAGAGTTGACCTGTCGCATGAATGAAGGACTGGGAGTAACGGTTAACTGTTGCATTAGAGAGTTGAACAGAAAAGGGATGAGAGTTTGCTGCTAGACGGGTGTTACGCGCCCGTCGTAGAGGTGGGGGGATGCATGCAGACAGTTCAGAGGAGCAGTGACCATTAAAGTAGCGATAGAAAAGAGATAAAGATGCAACAGTGCGGCGAAGAGACAGAGGGTGAAGGGAGTCAGTAAGAGAAGGAGAGTTAATGAGACGAAAAGCCTTTGATTCCACCCTATTGAGAAGAGCTGTATGTGGGGAACCTTCCCACACATGAGAGTTGTACTTCAAACAGGGGCGAACAAAACCCGTGTATAGAGTCAACAACTGTGCAGGGGTAAAGAAGGCACGGAGCCGGATTAGCACACCTGTGCGTGAGAGAGAGAGAGAGAGAGAGAGAGAGAGAGAGAGAGAGAGAGAGAGAGAGAGAGAGAGAGAGAAATTTAAATGACTGGTTGATATTATTCAGCCATTTCCACAGTTTTTTACAAGGGAACAATTTTGCTCTTGCCACGGTCCATCCTAGCATAAAATTCATAAAGCTCGAAGTTTGGGCTACATACAACTTTAACTGCATGCAGAATTATGGCATTTAATGTGGGGATATAACTGGTTGACCGAATAATTACCACTCACGCTCACCAAATGGGTATGTTCTGCTCGACGAAGTACGTTGTTGGGTTCCCACCGATATTATATGAATTACGTTATTATGAGCAGCGCAAGGAAAGGGGGTGCAAGGAATAGCATGGAGGAATGAAGTAAGACAAGCTGTGACGCAAAAGTAAAAAAGCATATTGCGGGTGGATGGAAAGTAGAGGCATAGAGGAAGTTGAGAAACGAAATAATGAGTTATAAGTAGAGAAGAAGTGCGAAGTGAAAAGATTTATAAGACAGTAAGAAAAGAGTGGATGAGGCAATTGGAAGAAATTATAGTGTACTGTGGTGGTAAATTAAGAAAATGTTCTGGAATGAGGTAAGGAGAGTTGGACAGGGTGATAAAGAAGTTGGAAGAGGAGTGAAAGATAACAATGGTAGATTGTTAGTGGAGAAGGGATAAAAAGTGAGCAGATGGAGAGAACACTTTAAGGAACTGTTATACACAGAGAATGAAAGTAATGCGAGTATAAATGGCTAGGGAATGGCTGGGAGAAAGGAGATGAGAAAGGTGGAGGAGACCAGTCAGCTGGATGTAGTCGAAGCAATTAAGAAACTCAAAGCGCGTAAAGCCCCAGAAATTGACGGAGTGTATCGTGAAATGCTGAAGCATGGGGGAGAGATAGTAGTAGAATAGATATGGAAGATGTGCAGATTGGCCTAGGAGGAAGGTAGAGACTCGGAGGGTTGGAAGTCGGGTATATTTACTCCTCTCTACAAGGGAATAAGGGAAAAAGAAGTGTGTGATAATCATAGGAGCATTTGTCATCTTAGTTTAACAGGAAAAGTATATGGTAGGATACTTATTTACAAAGTTACAGAAATAAGAGAGGAATTAGGTAAAGCAGAACGGAGAGGTTTTAGGAAGGGGGGAGGTTGCGTATGTCAGATATTCATCCTAAGGTCATTTGTGGAAAACTTTCTAAACAAGTGAAAAAAAAAAATGATGTATGCAATCTTCATGAAAGCATATGACAAAGTCAACTGACTAGGAAATAATGTGAAAAATTTTAACAATATTTGAAGATTCTGCTGTAGAATGCCGTGTAGTGTATGTATGCCGGAGCTAGGGCTGCAGTGCATATGGATGATGAGCTGAGTTAATTTTTCTTTCTGGATGTTGGATTCAAACAGGGATGTGTCATGTCTTCATGGCTGTTCAGTCTATATTTGGATGGAGTTATAAAAGAGATACAAGGCAGGACAGTGGTTGTTGGAGTGGCCCTAATGAGAGAGGGCATCCTTTAAAAACTTCCTGTTCTGTTGCTTGCAAATGATACTGTACCATTAATTAAAGACAAATGGGAACTGCAAGGCTTGGCAATAAGTCTGGGAGAAATCTAAGGCTGAATGTAGGGATGAGTAAAGTTGTTGTCTTCGAGAGGAATTAAATCACTGAATGTACAGTGAATTTGGATGGTGAGGAAAATATGAGAACATACTCTTATAAGTACTTGGATAGTATAATGAGTAGGGATGGAAATCTAGAGGATGGAGTGCTTGAAAGGGTACAGGAAAGAAGGTTGCTGGCTCTGGAAATAGTGATGAGAAAATGGGAAGTGAGCATGGATGTAGAAAAGTCCCTGCATGAGATAATTTTGATACCATCTCTAACGTATTGATGCAAAACTTGACCCTATTGGATGGACACAAGCCAAGAGTGAAAGCAGAAGATATGAGTTATTTGAAAGATGCATGCGGAGTTACATGGAGAGACAGACTGACAAATGAGGAAGTGAAGGAGCATTGTGGTGTGGATGTGAATGTGATAGAAAGCGATAGGAGAAATACACTGAGGTGGTTTGACCATGTGGAGAGGATGAAAAGCGAGAGACTAACGTGGAGAATGTATGTGAGTGAGGTGGAGGTGGGACCGACAATGAGATGGAAGGACAGAGTAGAGAAGTATATGAAAGAGGGGCGTAAAAGCTGTGAGGTGGGCAGCGAAATGGCAGGAAACAGGGCGACATGGAAGAGATTTGTTATTGCCACCCCTTACGGAATTATGATGTCTGGTTAGAGAGAGAGAGAGAGAGAGAGAGAGAGAGAGAGAGAGGGAGACCTGTAGATAAATTGCTTATATTTTGACAGTAGTTATTGTTATGTCTCTGACTGCGAATTATCGACTTTTCACTGTGGTGGCTAACGAAAGGCGATTTCATTATGTGCAGAACAAAGCTAAGGTATTTAAAATGTAAGCCCGGCATAGCAGACTCAGTAAGTTACAGTTTCATGAGATTGATGATTCTATTCTGCGCATACAAAAATCACCGCAGTGTATTATTTTCTTTTATTCTAGGAGAAAGTTCTGAACTGAGCCATCACCACTGCCACACCGGTCCCACCCGCCCCTCTAACCATCAATACCTTCGTCCTTCCCGTCCACATCCTTTTCCCCATTCTTAGCACGTTTTCTACATATTTCGTACCGATCTGTTAAGAGAAAGCCTGTTCCCAGATCCAGTCATTTTACTAAAAAACAAAACAAAAAAAAACAAAAAACAAAAAAGTCCAATCTACTGTTGGCGTAAGGAGGCAGACACTGTATTTGAAATTATCATGGTACAAACTGAACCAAACACGTTGTTTCTTGGCTACACTTATTCTTTGTCTTCTACATTCGAGTTTTCTTTATTTTTTCCTCTTCAACTGCCTTACTTTATTCTTTCCCTCCTTCCCATTTTCAGTAATAAACTTCTCTGCCATACACTTCCTGTGTCCCCCGGTATTCTCTCCTTCCCGTATACAGTAAGTACCACCCTCTCATGTCTGTTACATTTGTTTTCTTCTCTACATTATATTCGTTCTCTTCATGCTTATTTACCACACTTCGTCTTGTCCATACTCTTCCCTCCTTCCCTACCCAATCTCCCACACCCACCACTCTCTTCCTCCCCACCTCTCCATTTTCCTAGCCTTCCTCCTCACACTGTGGGAAAAGTAAAAGCATGAGAAGTTCGAATATCCTACACGCGTCTTGGCTGGCTGTGGTAAGATAACTTGAGACGAGGGTGAGTAGTGTAGGACTCTGTGTGTGTGTGTGTGTGTGTGTGTGTGTGTGTGTGTGTGTGTGTGTGTGTGTGTGTGTGTGTGTGTGTGTGTGTGTGTGCTCGTTGTTACAGTAACTGCTCCAATGGACTGGCACCCGAAAAAAAAGTCCACGATACTACCTGGCATTCAGTCTCTCAGTTGCCATGTGTAATGGTCTGCGCCACGTGATTTTTAACCATCCATTACAAGGCCCTGGTGATTATGGTTTATCCCAGTCGCTTCATATCTTCCTTCTTGTAGTTTAAAATGAGTCATCTCTCAATAAACTGATTCATTACATTTCCCTGTATTGTACATACACCTTCCACTCTTCTGGGTGCTTGGATCTCTAAAATTCAGAACTATCCTTCCATTCCCTTCTTATCCGTCGCCGTTCCCCTTATCCCTTCTGCTTCTGATGTTTAAATTTCCCTTTGTCTCCATATGGCAGGACCAATTTAAAAACATTAGTTTGCCTCTTCCAACAGACTAGCTCTGCTTTCACACTTCCTTCTCACCGTGCCGTTTCTTTTTCTGTCAAATGATCGTACCGTGTCATTCCCTTTTCTGTCAAATTATCTTACTGTGCCATTTACTAATTTGTCAAATGATCTTACTGTGCCATTTTTTTCTGTCAAAAGATTTTACCCTACTTAACACAGATTAGGCACTTTGTTTCCAGCACTTCCACACCGTTAGCGTTTCTTAGCATCCAGAGCGAACACGTAGCATTCATGCAGCACAGTCGACACCACCCGGCCTTTATATACACTTAACGTAGTCTGAACATACACTGTTCATGTAAAACGAAGACGGACATGTAGCCAGTGAGGCAACCAAACATATGTCAAAAAATTCCACCCTATATAACTAGCCTCCTCTGACGCCGCTGCCACCATCACCACCACCACCACCACCACAATCCCTTACTTTCTTGTAGCAATGGATCCACTTCCCTCCTTCTCTGTTATATCTCCTCTCAGTGTCATATTGTGTTACTGAGATTATTCTTCCATGTTCCCTCTTCACTGCTTCTCTTACTTTTCCAGCCTTCTCGCCTCACTTCTCTACACTTCCCCTTTCCCTTCCAGCTCAGCACTCTGCCAGCGTGGTGTTGTGTGCCTACTACCGCCTTTACGACCAACCCGTATTCACTAAGGCTCTCGCGATCCGCCCATTTGTTTTATGACCACGCATTTCTTCCCTCATTGTGTGTGTGTGCGTGCGTGTGTGTGTGTGTGTGTGTGTGTGTGTGTGTGTGTGTGTGTGTGTGTGTGTGTGTGTGTGTTGAGGAGCAGGTTATTGAATAACTAAATAATTTTTTACAGGAAAAGCTCGTGAGATATTATTTTTATGATGTAACTCGTCGTTTACGATAAAACCAGTTTGATTATATTCCTGATACTGCCATACCAGCTTATTCACCTTAGGAGAGACCCAGTATATTACACCTATTCCCTGAACCCCTTCATTCTTGATGTTGTTTACTAAGATTCAAAAATATATAAATGACTGTCATATCCGCGGAAGGTTTACTGTCTCGTAGAAAAATAACACGAGTCAGTCCAGCCTGTATTTATGGTATGGCTCTTATCTTGTCTCCTTAAGTTGCTCTTACATCGTCTTGTTAAAAGGAAGATTTCGCTAACATTGTTCCCATCCTTTTTTCAGAGAAGAAGGAAATAAAGGCCAGAAGCCAGCAAGATTGTTCCTTCCAATAAAAATAATAACACAATAACAGAGTCATATTCTCAGAACAGAGTCATATTCTCAGATAATTTCGAGATACTTGTAACCATTATGTTTAAAAGACTGAAGGTCATAGAAAAAAGGAAATATAGACAGAGGAAGACAGTTCCAGAGTTGATCTGTTGCATATATGAAGGCTTGGGAGTAACGGCTAACTATTGTATTAGACAGTTGGGCGGAAAAGAGATGTGAGTTTGTTGCTTGACGGGTGCTACGCGCTGGCCGTAGTGGTAGAGGGATGCTAGCAGACAGCTATGAGGAGCAGTGACCATTGAAGTAGCGATAGAAGCGAGATAAAAATGCAACGCTGTGGAGAAAATAAACAGGGGTTGAAGGGCGTCAGTAAGAGGACGAAAGCTAATGAGACTAAAATCTTTTGACTAGTCCTTGTGGAGAGGATCTGTATGTGGGGAACCTCCCCCCCCCCTCAATAAGAGCTATACTCTACATGGGGGCTAAAAATACTAGTATATAAAGGCAACAACTGTGCTGGGTAAAGAAGGCACGGAGTCAGTTTAGCATACCTAATGTCTTGGAAGCAGATTTTTCAAGAATGGTAATATAACCTTTCCAAGATAAATCCCGAAAAAATGAAATCCCAAGTATGTTTAGAGATGATGCAGGACTGAGTTGGCTATCCGTGCTGTTATTCCTTTCAGATCTTATTGCACTGGTATTTAGGAAATACCTCTCTTCATTAGGAGTTCACTGGATCCGGATCCGGATCCGGATCCGTGGATATAGGACCTGGATCCGCACCGCCCCAATATTTAATAATTTGTTTCGTGGTCCATGGTCCACCTTCTGACAAAATTTCATTTAAATTCATTGAGAAATTTTGGAGATATTGTGCAGGATATTTCGGATCCGGATCCCGGCCAAAAATTAACCGTTTCTTCCTTGGCCCAATCCCAACCCCTCCACAAAATTTCATCAAAATCCGTTCATAACTTTTTGAATAATCCTGCTAACAGACAACAGACTTACAAACAAACAGACAAACAAACCAATGCTGGCCAAAACTTAACCTCCCTGGCGGAGGTAATAAAATAGAGGAATTTCACAAAATGCCAACATTCCCATTTACTGTTACCTTTAGCTTCTTAAATACAAGAAAGTGTTCTTGTGTCAAAGTAGTTGATATACGGTAGAACATAAGAGCTTCAGCAAAAATCTTCTACCTCCTCCATCATGCCCGTCTGCTGTTTTGATCATGGTACCACCAACAGCTCCATTCTGAACTAGGAGACCTTTCGTAAAGCTGTACCACGTAAATGGAACGGTACTCTGCTTATACTGTTTTGGTGGTTCTCTCAGTCTTGTAAAGGAAAAAGATTTCACAAAAGTCATCATCTGTCATTACTTCCTGCCCTCAGACAAGTATAGGCTGTTCAACTAGGGAAATATCTTTTTCATGGCATGTCTGTTATCTGAACCCAGGTTTGGTTCGCAAAGCAAATAAATAAATAACACATGAAGCACTCGAAGAGTGCAGTTATCCGCCCACCCACTAATTGATCTAGGGGCGAACATCCGATCTTGTCATGTGAACTTAATGCCAAAATCGAATTTCTTCATCCTTCACCCGTATACCTTCTACCATAATTTGGTCTAAACTGGAAATAGACCTTGTCATGTGGCCTTGGCCTTTGACCTGTTCTAAAAAACTATAGGTCAGCCCCACCAAGTTAGGTGCAAATTGGGTCTAAGGCATTTTAGTTATTTTGTCCACACACAAACATACAGGTTGGACCTTCACCTTGCCCTGTGACCTTGACTTCTGTTTGAATGTTTCCAGCACTGACTCACATCGTTCTTACCTTTACCTGAACCATTCCACCGCATTTTGTCTATATCAAATAAAGATTGTTTAGGCTAATATTGCTGGGTTATCGTTTGACTTAGTCATGTAACTTTGACTTGTCACTAGTGTTGTTAAAAGTAATATACTTTCTCAATAGCAGGATCTCAACTCTTCCACCAAGTTTGGTTATAACTGACTGAAAGTTTTTTTGATTTATTTTGTTTATACACACACACACACACACACACACACACACACACACACACACACACACACACACACACACCAAAGATAACTGCCATTTCGTAAAAATTTGCTCACGCCACGAGAAACTTAAATGATAAATATTGGTCAAACTTCCCGTAAGGAAGGGGCTTGACATTAACAGCCAATCATGTAATAAAATAATCTTGTTTCAGCTTCCACCACCAGTTTCTTTTGTTGTCTCAAAATGATTGTATTTTTTTGACTTAGAAATGATATCTCATTTCGAGGGAGTTTGTGACGTTTAGTGGGGCATCATATTTTCTCTTTCGTTATCTTTAATATTTTCATCCCATTCCTTCCTACTGTCCGTCACTTCTCAGTATCATTGACAGTCCAGCCATTCACTGCCCTTTTCTGTTTAGATATTCAGATCCTCTTTTTTTATCATTTTATCAAAAATATCCTTTTGTTTAACAATTCTCTTAATTACCCTTTTAACGATTCTCTCATTTCTCATTATTACTTTTGCATCACTATTCTATTGTCCTATCAGTCCTATTGTTCTGTTTCTTCATAAATTCGCCTAAACTTCTTTCCATATACTGCATTACATTTTCCATTTTTGGAGCTCAAATGTTACATCACTTATAACCGTCACATCTTTTCTCTTTTCGTCCTCATTTTTTTTTCTTTATTTTCACTTAAATGTCTTTCCGATTCTGCTTACCTTTTCGTCATTTTACATTCTTACACAGTTCTTTCATTCTCTCATTTTTACGTGTTCATTCTTTTTCCCATTTTCATCCATATTCTGGCTAAATGCTGCACCGAATTTCTCCCTTTACCTTTTCTCAGTTGTTTTCTCTCTTTTCTCTCCCTTTACCTTCTCCCTCCTACTTACTTTTCTCGCAATTTCTTTGCCTGTCTCGCAGTTTCCTTCTTTTCGTATTAACCTCCTTACTGGTTGTTATTTCTGCATCGCATCTACTTCTCTTTTCTTCCTTCAGCCCTTGTCTCTCCCACCTATGAACTGCGAGTAAAGCTTCTCCACATTCGTATTTTCTTTCTAACTCTCGTTTCTGATATTCGGTTTCAGTTTACGATTCCACATTTTTTTTTCTTATTTCCTCCAAGATTCTTTTGATTTCTGCATCAGAGTTCATCATTATTACTTTCACAACAAAGGTATTTTCTTTTAAAGCGACTTGCTACTTATTTATCTCATTCTCACGTCACCTTCCCAGCTCCCTTTTTACAATATTAAAATTTAATTATATCTTTTTTTTTTCTTTTCCCTCCTCTTTTATAAGATCTAATTCTCCTTTTTCCATAGTTTCTGTTGTCAAATATCCATTTTCACTCCACGCCTCGTCTCAAATTCCTATCTCTTCACCCCTCCAGCTCCAGGATAGATCAGTCTGATAGATGCTAAAATATAATAATAATAATAATAACAACAACAATAATAATAATAATAATCATCATCATAATAATAATAATGATAATAATAATAATAATAATAATAATAATGAATGATAATAAAAATAATAAATAATAATAATAATAATAATAATAATGAAAGAAAAGCATTCGAGAGCCGAAGGCTAATCGCACGCCAGAATATTCTCTTAGTAAGTTACAAGCACGGTCCCCCCCAGGGGGGGCCGGGGGGATGCGCACCTCCAGGAGGGCCCGTGGAGCCGGGCCCCCTCGGGGGGATCGGGGTCGAGCTCCCCCTGGGGGGTCGGGGGCGGACCGAGGGAAGGTGACCCCCCGAGGGAGCCGGATTGAGGCGCCCCTCCCAGGAGGGGGGGGGGGAGCAGGGGCTCAAGCCATTCATGATATATAATTGTGCTAAAGGCGAGCGATTAAACTAGTTCACCTTTGACAGCCATTTTCCTAACCTTGACCTTGAGCCCGAGAGCCCATTTTCGAACTCGGCCAAGATTTTGGCCGTATCTTGATGCCCTGAAGGTTTAATTTTGATAACTCAAGTCGTTCTAGAGATATAATGGTAAAACACACACACACACACACACACACACACACACACACACACACACACACACACAGAGGCGGGCAAAAACATTATCTCTCCTCCTTAGTAAAAGCGGACGATAATAATAATTATACTAATATAAGACCATTGCAGTGAACAGATTAAAACTTTCCTTTCCCCCCACATTACCCCTTCTGATTATCCACTTTCTCTTACTCTGCTTCTTCCTTCTTGCACCTTATTCCTCTCCATCTCCACGCTTCCCTCTAAAACTCTCCCCTGTACCTATACTGTACTGATATTCCAGTTCATCTCTGCATTTCCCTGATTTTCATTTGTAAGTAGTTTTTCCTATCTCCACGTTTCTCTATCCAAAAATTTCTTTCATCTCTGCATTTTTCCTCCGAGAATTTCATCTGCGACCACCAACCAACGGTAAGATATGCTAAGAACCACACGGGAGAACTCAAGAAAGGGTGGGAAGTGTCTGGTACTAATATTGAGGTGGAAGCTCGTAACACACAAATAAATGACCTTATTCACAACTGGATGAGTGCATTTCCTTGTAATGATGTCATGAGTGGATGTGTAGGGGTTGAGGGGTGGTACTTATTGTGAAGGGCAGAAGATTGGTTGTAGGGAGGTGGAGGGGAAGGTATAATAGTGTTTTCTGATAGTAGCTTTCTAAATTCTGCGTTTTCCTGATTCTGTTTCAAGATTCTTGTAATATCACAGTGTCTGATGGAATGGGTAGAGGGGTTGTGGTGTGTGTGTGTGTGTGTGTGTGTGTGTGTGTGTGTGTGTGTGTGTGTGTGTGTGTGTGTGTGTGTCCTTTTAACAACTAGGTAATAAGAGGTTAACTTGGGAAGAATAATAAGAGGAGGAGGAAATGCAGGTCCACAACAAAAAGGAAAAGAAAGAGCAAGATGAAAAGAAGATAACGAAGGTAAAGATCTTAAAAACAGAGAGAACAAAGCGGGTTAAGCAGCAGAAAGAAAGAGGTCACGAAAGCTGAATAAAGAAAATAAATCATGACATTTCATGTTTGAGAGACGCCTGGATGCAATGGCTTGGAGAGAAAGGACATCGTTGGCAAAGGAGGATAACTGACTGAAGACTTTCCGAACAGATCAGTTGAATGCTTGAAGAACTGGGAATAACTGTTAACTCTTGAACTAAAGTGTTACACAGAAACGGGGCAAGAGCATGTGGACAGACAAGTGCTGCATGCCCAGAGTAAAGAGGTAGTTACACAAACAGAGGAGTGGTAGGGGCTTGTAGGGGAGGTGATGGAGAGATTCTAGTAGTGAAGAGATGGTGAGGTGGTTGGAAACAGTGTCGAAAAAAGATTATACTAACTTTAATGATAGTGAAGTGGTTGCGGGGGTGGTGGTGTAGAAATATTAGGTGGCAAATGGACATTGTAGTGGAAGAGATCAAATGATTCAGTGGTGAGAAATGGTTAGGCTGATGTACGGAAATTGATAAAGAGATTGAAACGTTAATTGAGAAACTTTTGTAATTGACTTTTCACGCAGAATATTTTACATAAAACAGCATGTTTAATGCCTACTGCTGTTACTGTGTTATTGCGACGGTACTGATTTCGTTGCTTGGCGGCAGTAAAATTCAATAAGAGATTTGACTTAAAAACTTTAGATTGCATATTCTTTTGAATTATGATTCCTAGGCCTTTAAGGACAAATTAAACCTATTATGATAATTATGGACTAAACCTACACTATACCTACCAAACTGCCGGTTATCCTCTCGACTATATCCCTAGACTGTGTTATATATCTGCCAGTGGCTTACTGGGTCGTTAGAGAGTTAACAGAGTGCTGTCACCATTTTAACCTCTCAGAGAATGATGGAGTTCTGTTTCAACTAAGGCTAAACTATTCTATTCAGAAGAGTGGAGCACAGAAGCCTACAATGATAAAGAGTATGGGGAAGGAAAGTAAATGAGAGAGGGATAGATAGATAAAGATAGATAGACAGTACAAGAGAGAGAGAGAGAGAGAGAGGAGATAAATAGATAAACAGATTAGACAGACAGAGAGACAGAGAGGGAGAAGGACGTACATAAACAGAGAGAGAGAGAGAGAGAGAGAGAGAGAGAGAGAGAGAGAGAGAGAGACTAGCAATATTCCAGCTAATTCGGGACTATTTCATATAGATGAGAGTGAGTCACAGGAGCCTGGAATTGTTGATGTGGAGGGGAAGCAGATGTAGGGTACAGAGGCAACGTGGGGGTGAGACAGATGGGTAGCGGTATTTGCTTAATGGAAATGGGAGGAATGTGACGTTGGTGAGGAGGATAAGACAGTGTTAGAGGGAGAGAATACAGTGTTGTGAGTGGCTGGAGATGGTGAGTGTAGAGGGAAAGTGGTGATGGTGCGGATGTTGTGGGAATGATGCTATGCATGTGATTGGAATGGTGGTGAGGATGTGGCGGGAATGATGGTGTGGATGTGGTGGGAATGGTGGTATGGATGTGGTGGGAATGGTGGTCTGGATGTGGTGGGAATGGTGGTCTGGATGTGGCGGGAATGACGATGTGGAAGTGATAGGAGTCGTGGGGTGGATGTGGTAAGACTGGTGGTGTGGATATGATGGGAATTGTGGTGTGGATGATGAGACGTGAATGTGGTAGGAATGGTGATGTGGATACGATGAGAATGGTGGTGTGGATGATGTGGCATGGCTGTGGTAGGACTGGTGTTGTGGATACGATGGAAACTGTGGTGTGGATGTGGCAGGAATAATAATATAGACATTAACGAATGGTTGTTTGTGTAGATAACGTAATAGAGTGATAGAGGAGATAGATACACGAGTGTTTATAGGAAGTGTAAAACAGATGTGGAATAGACAATAATTTGTTTCCCATGAAAGTAAAAGAACACCTACACCACAGGAAATACATACAACAGTAGTCAAATTATATAAACAATAGTTCTCGACGAAGCGAAAGAGTACCAAGTAAAGACTAATGATAAGAAATGAATTTACAAAGAGTAAGGCTAATCACCCCAGTACTATTATCAGACAAAAGATCTGACCTATTACTTATCCTCCCTTTTGACCAGGGGTCTGCAGCCTGTGCCCTCGGACTTGACCAGGCCCGTAAACCTAATCAGATCGGCCGTCCAGTATGCTCCACAAATCCACAAAATATTCCCATTTCTCATTTACCGAGTAAGTGAAAAACAAGTAATTCTTATTGGCTGTTAATCACTATGGCAAACTGTAGCTAGAGTTAGTTTGTTCGAATAAATTTGTATTCGAACAGACTTAAGCTCAGATTAGGAAGCTATGACGTACTTCATCCAACGCTCACTGATCCAGCACTGCCAGATGTGCAAAAATTATTGCACATTCCGATAATTTGGCCTGCGTGATAAACGATAACATGCATGAGATATATTTATAAATTAGTAGTTATTTAAAAGAAATGTTTTCATTTAAGTTGGTGGCCCCCTGGGGGTAGGGGGGTTCCAAGAATACTCCCCCAGTATCCGTGCTTGTCGTATGAGGCGACTAAAAGAGTTGGTGGTGGGTTAGTGCCCCACCCTGTAAAAAGAACTAACTAAACAAGCGAATAAAGCGCCTCGGACCAGGACGGACCATACGTTGACGACTAAGGAACGGACAAAGGACATTCTGAGGGTGAGGACATGGAATGTGAGAGGAGTGAATGATGAAGTGAAAAAGAGAGAGATTGTGCAGGTGCTTGAGGATGCAAGAGTGGATATATGTGGATTGACTGAAACTAAATGGACGGTTGAAAGGGTGAGAGAATGGGAGTACGGTTTAGGAATATGTGCAGGAGTTAATGGGAATGATAGGGCAAGAGAGGGAGTATGTCTGATGATAAACAAAAAGTGGAAGGAGGCTATAAGAGAGTATGGAACAGTGGGTGCAAAGATTGTATGGGTGAGGATGAAAGTAGGTATACAAGCGTGGGCGATTGTGTGTGTGTATGCACCTACAGAGGACCGAGTGGCAAGAATGAAAGATGAGTTTTGGGCGAGTGTAGACGCATGCATGGACAAGTTTGAGAGAAATGAGAGAGTGTTTTTGATTGGAGATGAATGGCAAAGTTGGGAATGTACAAGTGGATGGAGTGTTTGGTCAGTGGGGTGTGCCAGCTGAAGTAGATGGGAATGGTAGTGCTTTGGTGGACATCTGTGCTGGTAAGGGGTTAGCAATATCTAAGACCTACTTTCGGCATAAGATGATCCACAGGTAAACATGGAAAGTAATGAGGAGGATGGGTGGTGAACTTGTTGAACGAAAGGCAATGATAGACTATGTGTGTGTGGATGAGTGAATGAGAAGACAAGTGGTGAATGCAAGAGTGTGGAGAGGGTTGGGGAATGGAGTCTCAGACCATCACTTAGTGATGGCCAAGGTAAAGCTGCAAAGAAAATGGTTGAAGAGACGAAGGGGAAGACAGGAGGAAACAGCTCCTGTGAGAAGAATGAAGAAATTGCAATACAGTGAGAAAATGGCAGCATATAAGAGCATAGTGGATGAAAGATTGGGAAGGTATGAGTTAAAGCAGATGGAAGGGGTGGAAGACGTATGTAAGATATTCATGGAAGAGATAGGCGCAGCGTGTGAGGTGGTTTGTGGAGTGAGGGGGAGATGTAGGGGTGTGTAAGGGACAGCATGGTGGAATGATAAGGTGAAACGAGCTGCGGAACAAAAGAAGAAGGCATATAGTGTATGACTAGCGAGCAGAGGTAGGGGAGAAGATGAGAGAGAGAAGAGAGAGGTATATGTGAGCAGGAGAAGGAGTTGAAGAGATTGGTGAAGGAGAGTAAGAAGAAAGTGGATGAAGAGTTTGGGAGGAATCTGAGAGTGAAATGGAGGGAGAGTAAGAAATTGTTTTGGAAGGAGATAAAGAAAGTAAGGCAGTGTGAAAGGGGTAATAGTAGGGGAGTCAAAGATAGGAATAATAGATTGTTGGTGGAGAAGAGAGAGAAATTGAGGAGATGGAAGGAGCACTTTGAGGAATTGTTGAATGTAGAGAGTGAGAGCAGTGCGAGTATATGTGGTTGGGGAATGGCTGGGAGAAGGAGAGATGAGAGGAGGGAGGAAGAGATCAGTAAGGCGGAAATAGTGGAAGCAATGAAGAAGATCAAGATGGGAAAGGTCCCAGGAATTGATGAAGTGTGTGGTGAAATGCTGAGGTACAGAGTTGAGATTGTAGTGGAATGGATATGGAAGTTATGTTGATTGGCTTGGGAAGAGGGGAGGGTTCCGGAGGACTGGAAATCAGGTATAATTGTTCCTTTATACAAAGGAAAAGGAGAGAGAGAAGTATGTGGTAACCATAGGGGTATTTGCCTTCTTGGTGTGACTGGAAAAATATATGGTAGAATACTCATTGATAGGGTAAGGCATACAACGGAGGAGCTAGTTGGAGAAGAACAAGGGGGATTTAGGAAGGGAAAAGGGTGTGTGGATCAGATATTTGTTCTAAGATGTTTAGTGGAGTAATATCTAGAGAAAGGAAAGAAAGTGTATGCTGCCTTCATGGACTTGGAGAAAGCTTATGACAGAATAGGTAGACAAGGTATGTGGAAGGTACTGAGAATATATGGAGTGGAGGGGAAATTTTTGAGTGTTGTGAAGAGTATGTACAAGGGAGCTAGGGCTACAATGCGAGTGGATTTTTTTTTTTTTTTTATGTGTTCGACTCTGGGCATAGGCCTCACAGCCTGCTATCAAGACCCATCAGTCCTCCTACATACCATAAACCTCTACATATCACCACTTCTGCACTAACACCCACCGTCCATATTGAATACATGCTAGGGCTGTTTCATACAAGATTGGTGTATTGGTATTAGCGGGGGTATTTTTACGACATGTCGGCGGGTTTTCTGGTAGATCAGTAAAGCTTGTTTTAATGAAATTCAAATCCTTAGACTGTTCCCTGCCCCAGCCGGGATTTGAACCAGGGTCCGTAAGGAATGCACGCCACCTCTCTACCGATTAAGTGAGTTGTTTGAACTCAATGTGAGACTGAAACAGGGTTGTGTGATGTCTCCATGGCAGTTTAACTCCTACACTGCGGGGTTGTTTTTGCCCTCCTTGCGTGTCCCATGAGGATATTCGCGCTCTGACTTACTTTTTAAAAATATTTGCCAAAAATCAGTTATTAGTCCTACAATATCAAAATTAAATATGCTTATGGCACATACCTTCAGCTTTTCCCTGGTATGTTTGTTGAGCCTTCGTCTCTACCGTAGGACTTGTGGAGACTTCTGAAGTTGGGTAATGAAGTCTCCACTTTACACTTCCCGATAGCCCGTAATATGGTTACCACTGCCTGATATTATAACTACAAACACCATCCTATGAATTTCAAGTAGTTTGGAATCCATAGTCCAAAAAAAAACCCACCGCGAAAGCAATGTAAATTACGAGAGCATACGAGCTTTCCTCTCGTGCTGGTTCCCCGATGGTATTCTGAGGCGGAGCTGTCATTTATTATTTATAAACACACTCACACTTTATATTCGTAGTACTTTATAACACTTATTTATATATACAACATTTACCTATAAGTTTCTTTCAGAACTAGTAGTTTATTTTCACTCCAGGCATTCACTTCTCGTCTTATATACTAGCGTGGAGAACGAATCTGTCACTTTCACTTTCATAACTCCCAGTATTCATACATGCTAGAGTGAAACTTTCACTTTCATTACTCCTGGTTATATACTTGTATTCTTATATTACTACTTATTTACATTTCTATTTACAATCTCTATTTTGTTTACATTATTTACATTTCCATTTTATTTACACTATGTTATGCACTGTCACTTGCAGTAACTTATAAAACTATTTTCCACTGTTCAGTTATATTTACATCCATTGCTTTCACTTGCTGTTTACACATTATTATACATTATTTACATTTCCACTTTCACTGTTTTAGAGTCACCAGAAAAATCGTAGTCACTTTCCATCATTTTCATTGATAAATTAGCCAGTTCACGTTCCACAACAGTCACTTAGCCCTTCCTTTCTTATATATATTTTTATAATGAGAACAGGTCATACGGCATATTTCAAGGGGAAATAAACAGGGAAAATTAGCAAACAAGTGCACGTGAGGTGTTGCCAGGTGATAATTAGCCCATTCCAGATGTATGGCAGTATCAATTACCTTTTCTCTTTCTTTTATATATTATTTTGCATAAGAATTGGTCAAAGGGCACAAACCAATGGATAAAATGAGTGGAAAAATCTGTCCAGCATTTGTGTAGCGCAGCACAGCTGGTCAGGTGGGAGGAGAGGATAATGGAGAGGAGGTAAGGAAGGGGGGAGTCAAGGACAGGAGAAAAATGGCTAAATTGTCAACAGTGGATGGGAGTACAGATGACATTAGCAGAACTGAGTATAGCTGGACACTGGTAGTACTGATAGATGATACAAGCCACCACTTGAAAGCCCGGGCGAATTCAAAATAACACAGAATCACAAATGTGACACCCCGCAGTATGATACCTTGCTCCCGAGCGTCATGAAAGTGATATCACGGTTAAGGGATTAATATATATATGGATGGGGTTGTAAAGGAGGTGCAAGGTAGGGCAATGGATGTGGGGGTGGCTCTAATGAATGAGGGTGAGATATGGAAGATTCCGGTGTTACTGTTTGCTGATGATACATTGTTGTTGAGTGAAGACGAATGGCAGTCGCAAATAAGAATAGGTGAGCTTTGTCTGTCAGCAGGCTTGTATAATTCTTTTTGCTTCTAATGCATTAATTTTATAAAAATTGCATTCATTATAATTTTTAAGAAACACTTCGCATATTTCTACCACACATGGTGATCTTTGAAATGTTTCAATGAAGGTTATTTCTTTTGTTTCTAATGCACTATTTTATTCAGTGCAATTTTAGGAAATATAGGCTACTTTGAGTAAAAGTTATTTTCATTGACATGTATTCTTATATATTCATATCTAGATTATTATTATTATTATTATTATTATTAGTAGTAGTAGTAGTAGTAGTAGTAGTAGTATTTATATTATTATTATTATTATTATTATTATCATTATCATCATTACTATTATTATTATTATTATTATTATTATTATTGCTCACGTGATGCTACCTAGGGTTGAGTGAGGCTGGTCACTCTCATCTTAAATGTCAGGACCAACATGCCTAGCCCCGGGCTCCTACGCTCCTCATGGGGCGGCATGGGATTGGATGATGGATTGATGGAATCATTATTATTATTACTGAAGGAGGAGGGAGGGGGTTGTAGTCTTTAACAAGTTGAAAACGTCTTGGCCGCCAGATGAGTAACAGCAATTCCTGCCCCAGGTCCATCAAAGGTTACCGTCCCCTTCTCTTGACTGTCTATGATTTATTGTCATGCAACACTGAAGTTCTCACGCAGATGTAACCCCTTCCATCAGATAATGAAGTTAGATAGTTTATTCTTGCTGCTTCCATACACCATTATTCATCTTGGCAGGGACTATTAGAACAGAAGCTACATGCTGCATTCGTTATCTCCTCAAGAACTGTGCCCTTTCCTAAATGGAATGGAATATCCCTCAGAATATTCCATCCGCATTTCAGTCCTGCACTAGTGGCACTACATTAAAGAGTAACCCGGTTAATACGAAAAGATCTATCTTAGGCTAAAAAAAAAAGAAAAAAAAAACAGATTAATGGCACCAAAAACAGACAGCTTCTAATACCTTCCTATTGGAAAACCAAAATCGCATGACGATAACAAGTACGTCATCATAGTGAAGGAGTTAAGTTTAATAATGCAAAAAGAGTAGCTAGGAAGTTGGACGAATGAGAGACGTGAATTAAGGAGAAAGAATTGTGATAAAATAACTTGGGAAGAGAATGGCATGGGAAAGAAGGATAAGGTTGGGCAAGGGAGGCCGACGATGGCGGAAGTGATTAAAGGGAACGTTTTTCCCATAAACATTTCCGGGGATCATTAAGGTGTTTTGGCTCCCAGAGTAATGGAAAGGTCCAGTGCAGGCTTGGAGAGAGAGAGAGAGAGAGAGAGAGAGAGAGATGTTAACAGTGTTGCTAAAATTTCCAAGAGAAGGTAGGATGGTCTCCACACAGCTACAGTACTCTGATATATTCCTCTGCAAACCGCCGTGATGATTAATGAACATGCATGGCATACGATTAGAATATTTGTGTTTCTGTGGAGTAACCATTGACCCCGCAAATTCCTTTAAAAGACCTCAGTGAAATAAAGAACCGAAAAAAGAAAATGTGTCTTGTCCAAGGAAAAAAATGTATCAAGTTTGAAGAGAAATGGTGAAGTAATAAGGGAATGCCATTGCAATGAAATGTGTTTGCAAGAAAGAAAGACGAAAGAAGAATCAGAAAAAGAAAGAAACCGAGCAAGTACCATTAACCATTTTTATCAATGGAGCAATACTACAGTAGTATTAAGTTTCACGTAACTTCAGATTATACATTCTGCTGAAAGTGAGTGTAGGAGACTGTAAGTGTTTATATGGATTCCTGTGTTTAGAGGTCGTGAATGCTCAAAAGTACCCTCTACATAAAAGAGTCAACCTGCATCAAGGCTGATGCATAACTGATCTTCTGATATATATGCAGTATACCTGTTGGCTCTTTTTTTTTTTTATTCTGGATGTGACTTTGCGCTATTACACAACCTTTTCACTCAAATGTTGTGGCAATTCTGGCAACTGTGATAGTGCCAGTGATATCAGTAGTGGTCATTGTAAAATGGATGCTGATGGTGATCGTCATTGCAGTGGGCGTTGTAACAGAATTGGTGACAGTTGTGATGGCAGCGACAATAAACACCTTAAAATATATCTGTCAAAGTAGTTTCAGGTTTATGTTCTTTGTAGCCCATATACACTACAGCTCGTTTGTTTTAACCTACTGAAAATCCGTAAACCCCTTCATCTCACTAGACGACTAAGTATAGTCAGAAACGAGAACATCTGAATACGTACTAAGCAAGGGGACTCATTCCTACCTCATAACTAGGGGGCATCGTAAATATGATATCACGATTAATTATTTACGGGGAAGCGGTGGTCTGCAGTTCATATGGATACATATTGTAATCCCGGCTCCGGAGGGAATAGATTAAGGATTTGAATTTCGTTAAAGAAGGCTTTACCGATAAAACATAACATCCACTGACATATAAAAATACTTTCGGTATACCAGTGCACCACTCAAATATGAGGCAGTCCTAGCATGCATTCGATATGGACGGTAGGTGTTAAAGCCCAAGTGGTAGTATCCAAAAGTGTATTGTACGTAGAAGGATTGCTGGGCCTTAGGGAACTGGCTGTGAAGCCTATTCTCAGGGTTCGACAAATAATAAAATAAAAAAAAACATCAGCGAGGCAGTTCCATGAAATAAAACAAGCATGCCACAGTGTATATTACACCGCTGAACAGTAGATACGAGAAAGCCTCCTAAATGCGCGAGGAGCAGAGGCGAGTCCATTGTGATTCATAGCCGCTGAAGGTGAAAACATCCTGGCTGGCCGAAGTGAAAAGGCGCTCCGACGACTTCAGAAAGATTTATGTCAGCAAAAATTCTGGGCGTGGAAAACTTGGACACGACAGTAGCAATAGCCTGCAGGTGGATGTGGATTTTATATCGCTATCTGCATTGCGCCTGTCCCTCGAGTTCTTAGCCTACTTGAATACGAACGTCCTATTTTATCTTATTATCGATGACAATATTCACTCAGCACTCCTGATGAAACACGTATATCAGAAACAGAAAACTGACTCTCTCTCTCTCTATATCTCTCTCTCTCTCTCTCAATGGCGAGAGAACAGAAACCAGATACGATTCTACGAACTAGGATAGTGATATAATCGTTGTAGCATAACATACAAGAACGGAGAAGCTGGAAATTGAAAGCAGTGAATATACTGGACATAAACACGGATGGTCATGAAACCATACTGAAGACCTGCAGGACCTTGATTTAAAACAACGTTGCGATCAAAGCCCTATCGTAGCTAAGGCATTTCTTTATATGAAGGAAACGGAAAAAAGAGTGAAGAATCATCCTCAGATTACTGGTCAGCCTGGATTTTTTTTTTTTCAATAGAAACAACAAAGGAAGGAGAATATAGATTCTTCCAACTACCTTTTATTTTTAAGGGAAGTTCTAGCCACAAGAATGCAGTATCGTCCCTCTTTGTAAAGAAAAGGGAATGAGAATAGAGAATCTTCCTGCCTCTTTTTTTTGTAGGAAGGACAAAGGAAGGGGTGCAAATAATTTTCCCTTGTCTCTTGCTCTTCCAGGAAGGACAAAGAGACAAGAGTGCAAAATCTTCCCCTTGGATCTTGTTGCTACAAGAACGAAAAGGGAAGGAGAGAACAGGATCTTCTTTGTTCACTCTGTCACAATCCATTTTTTTTTTTTTTTCAGTAAAGAAAATAATATTCCTACACTCTAGTTCTCCTAAAAAAAAAAAAAAAAAAATCACTACTTTTTCAGGAGAAACAGAAGACAGGAAAATATATAAACAAGAGTACAGAATCTTTCCATAGCTAATTGTCTTGCTTCAAAACGTTCTTAGTTATAAGGCATACTTCTCTCTCTGTCTCTCTCTCTCTCTCTCTTCCTGCTTCCCGATCTTCATTCTCTCTCCCCTGCTCTCCTTCTCCTCTAACTTTTCTTTACTCGTCCTACCTCTTTTGATTCTCTTTTCCTCACAAGTCCTCTTTGGGTCTATTTTTCTCTTTGTCTGTTTGATCCCTCCTAATTATTCCATTCTTGTCTGTTTCCTTCATTCCTCCTCCTCAATTTCGACATCTTCTCCCACCCTTCTTCTCTCTTTCATTCTTTTTCTCCTTCTCATAGTTCTCCTGCATCCACTCCACTTCTTCTCTGTCTCCTCCACTCCTCTCCTTTTCTTCCTTATCCCTCAAATTCTTCTTGCTCTTTTCCTGTCCCTCTCATTTATCTTCGTCTTCATCCCACAGTCCGCTGCTACATCCATGCGTCTTTTCCCTTCTCACACATTTCTCTCCAATTTTCCTTCGATCTCCCAGGCCCATTTTTCTCTTGTGCTCAAAACTCGTTCTTTTTTTTCTTGTACTACACCCAGGATTGTCACTTACATCCTATCTCTCTCATTTGTCTCCTTCTCTTCTCCTTCACTGTTCCCCTCGCGCCCTTCGTCACGCCTTGGTGTTTTCTTCTCTGGTTCCTTGTTTTCCCTCTCGTTCCTCCTTTCCTTCCTTCCTATTTTTCATATCCTCCATCTCTTCTTTCTCACCCTGTCCTCCGAATTCAGTTGACTTTCTCATCTCTCTTCTCTCTCGCTATTTTTTTTTATTATTAAGTTCTACTCCGTCCTACATCTCTTAAATCCCCTCGTTCTTTCCCTTTCGTGTTCTTGTGTCACACTAGAAGCAGTATCTTCACCTCTCTCAGTCTCTGGCTTTCTGTCTGCCTGTCTAATATACATTCCCTCCTCATATTCCTCATCAATACCACTATTTTTTCCCCAGCTTTCATGCAGTTCTTTCTTCCAGGACCAAGAGAACATTTTCTTTCTTGCCACGGTTCCATAAATGGATGACTAATTGTGGAAAACATTTATTTCATGACTCGCATTCCCTTGACAGCATTCGTTACACATAAGATGGATGAAACTGGACTTGAGAGAGAGAGAGAGAGAGAGAGAGAGAGAGAGAGAGGGAGAGAGAGAGAGAGAGGGTCGAAATAATGTGAAGGAGTGTAGAGTGTGTTCGTGTCTCCTGACCCAACAGGTACCCAGCTCCAGAACAAGCCACTGATTTTGATGAAGACTTATTTGGCTCCAGTGCTTTGGGGACGGTACCCAGGAGGACGCTTTGTGATGATGCTGTGCCGAAAGGGGATCTGAAGAGTAGGAAAGGAACCTGAAGAGCTAAAAAGGAATCTGAAGAGTTGAAAAGGAATCTGAAGAGTTGAAAAGAAATCTGACGAGCAGGAAATGAATCTGAAGAGAAAGAAATGAATATCAAGAGTAGGAAGGGAATCTGAAGAGAATGGAAGGGAATCTGAAGAGATGACAAGGAATCTGAAGAGTAGGAAATGAATATGAAGAGTAAGAAGGGAATCTGAAGTGTAGGAAGGGAATCTGGCGAGTAGGAAGGGAATCTGAAATGTAGGAAGGGAATCTAAAGAGCTGACAAGGAACCTGGAGAGTAGGAAATGAATCTGAAGAGTAGGAAGGGAATGTGACGAGTAGGATATGAATCTGAGGAATAGGAAGGGAATTGAAGAATATGAAGGGAATCTGAAGAGCAGGAAGGGAATTGAAGAATATGAAGGGAATCTGAAGAGTAGGAAGGGAATTGAAGAGTAGGAGGGGAATCTAAAGAGTAGGAAGGGAACTGAAGAGTAAGAAGGTAATCTAAAGAGTAGGAAGGGAACTGGAGAGTAAGAAGGGAATCTGAAGAGTAGGAAAGGAATTTGAAGACTAGGGGGGTATTTTGACGAGACGAAGGGGAACTGCCAGAACAGGATGTGGCTCGCAGGAGGAAGAAGAGAAAGCGCAGAAAATGCAGGAGATAAGTCGACAGAATTTGAAGGGGACTGGAAGAGTTTGAAGACGAGTTTATGGGTTGTTGTGAAGGATATAAGAAATGGATAGGATCTATTCAAGTATAATGTGAGAAGGAAAGAAAGAAAGAGAGCAAATAGAATCAGAAGTGGTCAGACATAATGAGAACATGGGATAGGAACAGAGACTCGATTACAAGAACAGGAGAGAGAAAGACAAACGATAAAAAGGAAGAAGAACTTCAGTACTTGATTTAAAACTAATACAATATAAGTATGTTCAGTGAGAAAGCCTGTAAATTAGTGGTTTTTAAATATATCACACTTAAAAGACTACAGTAGTTTTCAGGAATAATACGAGATTTTTTTTTTTTTCTGACGAAAGAAATAAGCGAGGCATTGGATATGAGAGAGATGAATTAGTAAGGATACTGGGAAAACAGGACGCAAAGGGAGCAACAGGTATCGATGGACGAAAAAGAAAAATCAAAGCAAAATATACAATGACACATGAAAACAAATGTAAACGAGAAGAGTAAGAGTGGGAGAGGCGAACGAAATGTAACAGGAGGCATCAACTGAATATTTAAAAGTAATGCCATTTCTGTTAATAGAATGGCCAATCTAACAAGGAATTATAAAACCTAAATGATCTGTATTTGTGAAAATCACATGGTTCTCTCTCTCTCTCTCTCTCTCTCTCTCTCTCTCTGCCGACCCCTACAGACTCTTCCATTTGAAATCCACTCACAGATGGCATGAGGGATGAGGTAGAGAGAGGAAGCATGGAAGGAGAAAGGAGGAAGAGGAAGGATAATGATCGATGTTTGGGAGGACAAATGAAGAGAAATGATGGAAAAACAGAGAGTAAAAGGGATTTTGAAGAAAGTGATGAAACAGATGAGATGAATGATAACACTATGTGATAAGAAAAAGTCATTAAAGTTAGGGGTGAAGAGAGGAAAAAAAAGATCGGGAAAAATAATGTGACGGGACAAGTAAGAAGGGAAGAGAATGAAGTAAAAAGGGGAGGAAAGCGAGGAGAGGAATGAAAAGGAGTGGAAAATAAAGAAAGAAAATGAAGTGAATGAAACGAATCGAAAGGAAAGGGAATGGTTGGAGAGTGAATGAAATTGAGATTCGCTGAGACCGAGTGGAAGAATGAGGGATAATTACGAGCAATTGGTTGCGGAGGAGAGAAGAGAAGAAAAGAAAGAGAAAAGACGGAAGGAGAAAGCGAAAGTGGAAAAAGGCAGGCTAAGAAAAGAATGTGAGAGAAAAGAAATGACATAAAACAAGAGAATATTAAAGAGAAGGAATAACGAGAAATCAGTAGGTGAAAGGGTGAATCATAAGGTAAGAGGGGAACGTATAAGGAATCGAGAGGATAGTATTCAAAAGAAAAGCAAAGCAAAATGATGAAAAACAAAAACAAAAACAGAAAGAGTGGGAAACAAGAGGGTAGAAAAGAAAATGAAAGGGAAGAGAAGAAAGGAGAGAATGGAGAAGAAAAGGCAAAGGAATGGAGGGAAAAGATGACGATCGAAGACACGATACCGGCCGGGAAGTAAGCATAACAGAAAAGAGAAGAACTTATAAGGATGATAAAAAAAAGAAGAGTGGAGAATAATATAGAAGGGAGGTGGACGCGAGAGGAGAGAGTATTGTGAAAAATATTAAGAGAGATAAGGAGAAAAAGAAAGGGGAGGTGAAGGGAGCAAGGTAAACATAAATACAGGGGAGAAAATGCTAAAGACATGGTAGACATTAGGAAGGAAGAGGAATAACAGGAAGTGATTAAGGCTTAAAGATATGTTAGGGAAAGAAAAGGGAAGCAGAAAAGAAGAGGATACGACGGCAGAGAGGAGAGGAGGATAGAGAAACTAGATGAAAAAGGAAGAGAAGGAGTATATGAAGCATAAAGGAAAGCAAATACAATCAAACCTGCGGTTCCTTTCGAGTCTGTTTGTTATGAGGAAGATCAATCTTAACAAAAATATTTTATGAGCTAAAGGTAAGTACAAGAATGCAGGAAGTATAGAGAAGATATGTTTCGTTCCTTCTTGGGAACATCTTCAGAACAATCCTAAGGCGGGTGGAGCAAGGCCTCATTATATAGCGGGTGCCGACACGTGTTAGCACGTGATTGGTAAGCCAGAGGGTGTGATGGGAAATGTGTGGCTATCTCATTGGTGGAATGAGTTAACCTACCGGTGTTTGTGATCTTTTTCATGCTACAAAGATTTGTAAATCGTCTGCTTGTGTGTTGATTGCTGATTTCAGCTCGGGTTTGTAAAGCGTTTTCATTAACATGAATATAAGTGCGTCTTTTTCGCGGCCAGTTATTTCACTACCTTTTTCGAGGCGCTGACGGATGAAGGAAGTATTGTAACTAATCCAGTAGTGATTTTTTTTATCATTACGTTTTATAGGTGACATGTGAGACGCTTTATCGCTTTGGTCCTCGTCACTCCAACGTAGGTATGAGGCCCACAGTCCTCACTTGTGCAAGTATGTCTGTAGAAGACGTGGTCTTCTTGCACGGGCGTACTTTTCATGGCAGAGCGGTTCTGGTGTAGTAGCTGGGAAATTTTGCAGGTCTTCTAGCATGTGATTAGCATGATGCTTATGTTAGGGTCTGTGCATTTGCCAAAATTTTGAATGATATTTTTCATTATTCTCTAATCAGTTTTATACTCTGCAGATATGTAATTTCGGTAATACAAAGTGATTTTATCGTTAGTGAGAGAAGGAGCCCTTTAATTTGAGTACCATTTGTTAATTGCATTCTTCACTACGTCTTCCACGTTGCCATTCAGATATCCATAACTTGCGCTATATGTATGTAGCTACTTGGCGATCGATGACACCTCCCGACGTCAGGGCTACCAACGTGTGGTGGGTCAGACACTGATATTTCAGTGATCTTCATTCTGTGGTCCCAAATGTTTTGCGCATATTATGCACCGATACTTTTGTACAAGCCGTATGAGCTGCGATGATGGGTTGATACTGGACTCAAAATTTTGCGGTGGAAGATTAAATCAGTCATAGGTCACAACAACAAGGGCGAGTAGGCGACTTGAGTGGGCTGAGTTTTATTTTTATTTTTTAATCATCCTCATTACTCCAGTGCAATCATCATAATATCTCTAAAATTCACCGTTACCATCATCAAAATTATCATCATCGCTATGGGTCATCATCATCATCATCATCATCATCATCATCATCATCATAATCATCATCCCTGACCAATTTCACATTATCACAAAGAAAGCAAGACGTCGAAGAATAAGAGAAAGAATAGTAAAGAGCTCGAGTATGGCCAGGAGCTCTGCATACAGCTACAGAGAATGGGGACGGCAGATTATATAGAAGAAAAGGAGAGACTTTCCAAGAAGCCACAATGGAAAGTAAATGAAGACAATGAAGGGAAATGAATGAACAGCTGATGGCTCAGATAATATCGTGGCTGCCCTGATTTTCGCTCTGAGGAGATAAAATTTATTTGGCCCTAACATTACCCGTTCATTGCCATAATGTATTTTTATAATTTGTTTTTACTGGCTACAAATGATTTTGCTTGGCTTAGGAATTAATGGTGTGTGTGTGTGTGTGTGTGTGTGTGTGTGTGCATAGTTGTATTTACCTAGTTGTGATAAACAGGAAATAAGCTATGCTCGCGGGGCCCTGTCTCTGTTTCTCAATAAGTCAAAATTTGCTTGGAGCTCGTTTAAGCTTTTAGACTGGACGATCTCTTTGTCCAGGCTATTCCACAGGCCTATGCATCTACTGTATATGGAAAACTGTATTTCTTGATATCCTTCAAGCAACTAGGCTTTTCAGATTCATTCCGTATCCTCCTGTTACTCTACCGTCCCATACAAACAGATCTTTCTGTATTTTTTTTCTACTTCCATCACGACCCTGAACACTGCGATCATGTTTCCCCTCTCTCTTCTTTCCTCTAAGGTAGGCAGATCTAGCTTTTCCAGCCTTTCCCTGTATGACAGATCTGCCAGGTTAGGAACCTGTTCCTTGTTCTTTGTATTTTCTCGATCTTGTTCATATTTTTTCTTTTTATGTGGGGAACACATTACTGACGCATATTCACAACCTGGGGCGAATCATGGCCACTATCAGTTTTTTCATCAACTCCTCATCCACGTAATGAAATACTACTCTTATGTACATCGACAGTTTATACGTCTTTACCTTGTTCATGTGTTTTTCGGGTGACAAATTATCCTGGGTCAGTACTCCCAAGTCCTCTTCTTTCGCTTCTGTGATTGGTTCATTACCCATCAAATAATTCAGTGATGGTCTTTCGGTACTTTTACCCATTTCCAATATTTTACATTTTTTGAAATTGCTTTGAATTTCATTTCCCACATCCGGCTCCATTCATGAATCCTATCCAGGTCCTCCTGCAGCATTTTGCAGTCTTCTTCAACTACTTTCCTCATGATCTTCGCATCGTCAGCAAACAATCTTCCATACCTGTTCATTCCATCTACCATATCGTTTACACTCATCAGGAATATTACGGGTTCTAACACAGAACCCTCTGGGACTCCACTTGTTACATCCCCCCATCCAGATATCCTGACCTTTATTAGGGTACTGTCCTCATTTGCCTGTCTCTCAGGAAGTCTCTCGTCTACTGAAGGTTCCCCTTCAGTCCTCCTATGTGTTCCAATTTCTACATTAATCGCTTGAGGGGTACTTATCAAAAGCTTTCTCCAAACCAAAATAGCGTATACTCTGTCCACCCAACTATCTCTCTCTCTTGTAGCACGTTAATCGCCCTTGAGTAGAAGCTCAACAAGTTGGAAACGTGTGTGTGTGTGTGTGTGTGTGTGTGTGTGTGTGTGTGTGTGTGTGTGCGTGCGTGCGTGCGTGCGTGCGTGCGTGCGCGCATAAAGCACTTTGAAAAGAAGTGGGTACTCGAGGACTGTCAGAAAACTAGAATCACACAAAGAGTGAATTACATTGACAATAATCACCCTGCGGTAGTAAGAAGCGTACTGCGATAAAAGGACAACCTGGCGGAATATCCGTCCCTACTGAACAGCGACCCCCTCTCCCAAGACACTTCATCCTTATTCATATATTCCACCATCATATCCCTCCATCACTTTTCCCTGGCTATACCTTTGCTTCATGTCCTTATCACCATTCTCTGTTATCTTGTTTTTGTCTCGCTCTTCATTCCCTTCACAATAAATGTAGCTTTAGTTGTACTGCAGTATTTATCTTAACGTGATTAATGGATACCACAGTATATGTGATGGTGATAGATGGTGGCAACTTACATCCATTCACTTGATGCAGTGTTGCCTGCTTCTTCCTTCACCTTTATCATCTTTTTGTCTTCCCTTCAATCTTCTTTTTTCTCCTTTTATATCCTGTCACATATATTACTCTTCTTTCCATTAAAGGTGGCTTTACATTGAGAGACGTGCCTAATGGTTTCCTCTAACCTAGGAAACTATTTACAACGATGGGTGGTAACCATATAACCAGGTAACGGGGCGGTTTGGAGCCTGCTATGCCTCTGCTAGCTGGGTAAAGCGCAGAGGGTGCGGTGTCCTTCCGGGAACCAAACTTCCACACTGTGCTCCGCGCCTCATCACAGCGAGGAGCTGTCAGCTGCAAGGGAACATCAGTTCACTGCACAGGACGGCCCTGCAGGGGTCAGATAGTTGTCTGCGATTGATGGGTCTTCTCGGCTAGAGAGACCAGGGTTGATCATTAACAACAGAATATAGGATAATTTGTAATCCATCCATGTATCATTCATTCCTTCAGTGTACTGCCCCATCAGGATGGTTAGAGTCTGGATTTAGGGTACTCAGTCTAAACATTTTTAACTCAACCAACATTCGTGTTTAGACCCGGGCCGTAACAGCCAAATCTGATTGGAGAGTCCAAATCCACTACACCATCAGGTGTTCAGCTACTGATTATTTGCCCTTAACCCAACTCATAATTGGTTTCCAGAGTTACAGGAAACCATTTGGCTTATCGCTCTGAGTACAGTCACGTGAATGATTATTAGTGCCCAGTCCAACACAATTTTTCAGACATCTGATTAATTATTTTGTGTAAGGCTTGTATATGATAAATGGGTTAACTATGGCATGTGTTACTGGTATGATGGAAAGTCGTTGTCAGTCTAGCTTGTAAATGTGTGTGTTATGGGTGGAGGGGTGCATATGTCCGACTCCTCCACCCCTCCACATTATTCATTCTACTGTACTTTCTCTTTTATGAATGAAAAGTTATAAATTTTTTATGGTGGAACTGAGTAGTGTGACAACTGATATACTGGGCGGAAGGCAACCATTCCGTGCGATGAACCCCAGGAATTTGCGTGCTTTGGGAGTGGAGAGGAGGCGGGGGGCACTGCGACAGGGGTAGAGGGGAATGTGGGGAGAAACATGAGTTGTCCGACGTCTGGTAATACTTTAGTTACCGATTACTGTGGCCAGGTGTTTGTCGGCCACCAAGATGAGGGCCAACTCTGACTGTCACACAGGTGTTATTAATTACCTACACAACGAAACCAGGAAAAATGGCTGTTGTTTGTGTTCGCCTCAACCAAAAAAAAAAAAAAAAAAAAATGTGGAGGTGTTTTCAATAATTGCACGGGTGTCTCAGGTGACAAAAATCTAGGTTTTACCGGGAATCGTGGATGTCTAGTGTTACTTCCGTGTTGTCCGTGGAGGAGTTTTTGACCTGCCTTCTGGGTTCTAGGAAAGAATGACTCCAAGGAGAAACTGACAAGCACAAGTAGGTGTGAGGAAGGAGAAATGGGACGATTCATGAGGGAAAGGTGTGAGGCATAAGGGATGGAAAAAAAAAAGAAGTAATAAGCACTACACCAACGCTGTCCCCTTTGAGGTGTTGGGGCCAAGGTTAGGAAAGAATATATCCACAAGAGGTTCACAAGGAACATGAAATTTGAGACGGAAGGAAAAATAAGACATCTGTGAGAGAAAGATGGGAGATTGAAGAGCGGTAATAAAAGAAAGTGAAGAAGTAAAATTCGTGAGGTGTTTTGAAGCCACAGCCTTGAGGGATAAATTGACAGACTGAATGGCAGGGAAAAATGGAGAAAAGCTGAGTCACTTCACTACCATGAAGCCTTTTCTTCTTGTTCTGGATAACACCAGAAAGTTTTTGAAGGTTATTATTATTGAATTTTAACAGAGAAGTGGGTAGGAATAATCCCCCTTACATTGTCAACATGACTAGACTACGTATCTTCCTGATGACGCCAGATGACTTTATTCAGCGCAGGAAATGTCCCGTAATGCAGCGGCTGGAAAAAGAAAGAAAAAAAAAAGTTATTCCTTCAAGTCGATAACGTCTGTTTTGATCTTGTTAATGTCAGATCAGTGTAGTTGATATACCTGGTAGTGAAGCGGTTACATGAACTGTCAATCAACCTCATTCAAATGGATTTCATTATATTTACATAAGCGCCAAATAATCCCATGCAACAAAGAGGTGACATCCGTAATACACATTAGAATTCATATTACTTGACCTCAATACGATGCCGAAATATATATTTATTCTTATTGACAAATAAATTTGTTCTTGCTGCCTCCAAAGGACTATTTTTTACAAACGTCAAACAATTTTTGTTTTTGTTACCAGCAAACGACTTTATTATATTTTTGTGAAATCTGTGGTAGTGAAGATATTGAGGCCAAGCATCCACCCCTCTGTGTGATATCTGTGATAGTGATGATATTAAAGCCGGGTATCTAGCCCTCAGTGTCCTCCAGCAGTTTGCATCATCCACCCACCGCCGGACTAAGGGGGGGGGGCCCAAGGGGCCCGGGCCCTGGGCCACCCACCAAGAGGGGGCCTCCCACCGGCACTCACACTCCTCTTATTTCTCCCCTCGTATCCCTTCATCCCTCTCATCCTTCTAACCCCTCTCACCATTGCCCTCCTATCTCTGATCACTTCTTTCACCGTTGTTAGTTATACTATACTTTTTCATGAAAAATTAAATAATTTTAACTGAATTTCTCTGTGTAAACAGATTTGGTAAGAACAACTTGTGTTCATTTCATTTCGTGTTTATGCATTACATATTACAGCATTGGATGAATAGTCCCCGTTCAGTATTTCCTAACTAAAAGTGTCCTATTTATATATTAGGATTTAGGTTACCAGTCTGTGGTGTATGCCATTGGGGAAGTTGGAAAGGGGGCCTCCCTTCCAAGCGGGCCCCGGGCCTCCCACATGCTTAATCCAGCCGTGCATCCACCTAGTATACATTAGCACGTCTTCATACCAACACATACACACCGGCACTCACACTCCTCTTATTTCTCCCCTCGTATCCCTTCATCCCTCTCATCCTTCTAACCCCTCTCATCATTGCCCTCCTATCCCTTCACTTCTTTCACCGTTCTCACTCCTCTCATCTTTGTCGACTTATCCATTCACTCTCTCATTCTTCTCACTTCTCTCATCTTTTCCTTCTTAGCTCTTCATACTTCTCATGCTTCTCACATCTCTCATCTTTGTCTTCTTATCCCTTCACCTTTCTCATCCTTCAAATCGTTGCCCTTTCACCCTCTTCTCCCCTCATCATTATTATCCTTCTTATCCCTATCATGTTCATTCTTTTTATCCATCTCTTCGGTCTCATATCTCCCATTCCATCCCGCTGATTCATCGTATCTTGCCCTGTCATCATTTCCACCCTTCTCATCTTTACCTTCTCACCCCTTTCATTGCCTTCACTCCTCATATTTGCTTTTTATCACGTTCCCTAATTTCAATCATCTCATTTTCGCCCTTTCATGACTTTCACTTCTCTTCATCCTCTCATTTTGTCTCATCACTGATCTCATGGCTCTCGCCCCATCTTTTCGTTGCCCTTCCATTCTTTTTTACAGCTCTCCTCTTTGCTCAATGATCTTTATTATCCATGCCCTCCAGTCCTTCTCACTTTTCAAATCCCCCTCCCTCCAGTCATCCTTGCCTTGTCATTTTCTTCCCTCTCAACTTTGCACTAGCATCCCACTCACCACTCTAACCCCTATCTTCCTGGACCTTCCATCACTCCTGTCCCTCTTATATTTGCCTTCCCATCCTTATCATTAGTCATCGTTTCCAACACTCTCATTTCTTTCGTGCATTTTATCCGTCTCATCCCGTTCATCCAGTCACCCTACTCAGCTCTCCCCTCTCATTCCTTTCTTGCCTGTCATCTCTTTCATATCTTTAATTCTTTTCATCGCCCTCACTTCTGATACCTTTCCCACCCCTCTTATCCTTCACATCTCCGTCACGCTCATCACTTTTTCTTCATCCCATTCATTCTGGAGAATATGTAGACTGCAGGACGCTCCACCAAGTGAATAAGATGGAGTGAGAACAATAGTATGGAGCATGGAGACGGTTAAATGTGCAATTGACTCTAAATTTAATTAAGGAACAGGAGACCTTTAATATCTCACTGGCTGTTGAAACTTTACAAAGAGGGGTAATAACTGAGATTCCGGTATAGGAGGGGACAATGGGTAGGGAGCTGCCTTGAAACTGAAGGGAGACGATTGGAAGTTAATTAACTTTTACTTGTTTCAGATGATGCTGAACTGATTGGAGAAGAGGAAAGACAACTTCAAAGAATGGTAAGTAGGCCATAGGCCATTTTTGGCAGTGTTCAGTATTTGTGGCACCAAATCTGTCGGTGAACTTGTGAATGTGTAGTAGTGTCTTGGTACATGAAAGAAAGAGATAAAAACGGGCTCAGGTCTTATTCTCTCCTTAAGTTTTCTTTTACTCGCCTCCTTTCAACCAAAGGTCTAAGTAGAGTATATCATATGACCTTGTGTTAATCTTTCAGCCTCCACTCGTGCTCAGTCTCGTTTTTGGTCTTTGTCATCTCGCTTTGCCCTCAGTATTTCTTCTGTTTTTTTCTTTCTTTTCTTTTCCCTTGCACTACTTGTATTCGACACTTGTAGTACAGCGCCTTCCTTAGTCCTTCAACAGTGTAACAACATATTTTCCTAAGAAACATGCAATAATTCAGGAATGATGGAACTGAACAACTGCCTAAAACGCAGATAATAAGTGCACGCGCACAATGACTTGTAGAGAAAAACACACTTGTAACTAATTCGCGTTTCATCATCATCATCATCATCCGGACCTCCTTTCCAACCCTAGGGCATGGCGTTTCCCAAGTGTTAAATGAGCAGTGCGAGACTGTTGGGAAAATATTTATCACCACAAAGCAGAGCAACACCCGAGGCGTCTCACCAGTGATGAGTGCATGTCATGCATTTGCACTTCAATGAGCACCGAAACGAGGGGAAAATTAATTGAATTTCGTGTTTACCTTTTCCCGGAGCCTACGTGTGTGGGTGAGTGGATGGGGTAAAGGTCTATTTTATTTTATATTCGGAGTTTTGTACTATAGAGAATTTCTTGGTATATCCTAATTTACATTTGTCTATATCACATAATAATGAGTTTCATTGTTAATAACTTGTTACACAGTGCACTACACTTTTTTTTCCCGGGATCTTTGACATTTGTAGTGGCTGTCATGGTCTCCTTGCTTTCTTGTTATTATCGTATGTGGATTTCCTGCCTTTTCTCCCTTAGTCGGCCCCAGTAACGTATATATTTAGTATAATAAAAGATCTCATAATCTCAAAGTGATTATTTGTAATAACAGATTTATTCATTCAATTTCTTTGGTCTTATTAGACTTAGTTTTCCACGTTCATTTCAGTGGAGAATGTTTTGTTTGTCTATCTCTAGGTTTCTATCAACAATTGGCTATTGTTTATTTCCAGTCTTGTTACTGTGCACCGATGTAATGACTGACGCAACACTTAGCATGTCTCACTCACACACACACACACACACACACACACACACACACACACACCATCTGCGTCCATGAAGATGTCACTGATATGACCATTGCTGCATCATGCAGCGCGAATTGAGTCACTTAATTCATGACCTAGTCTCACGTTGCTAGTTTGGCTGGTTGACATGTTTTTGAGCTGTTCCTAAATGTGTTTCTGTTGATGAGAATGACCAGTAGACGTTCTTGCAAGCTGTTAACAGATACATTTTGTTAGGTATGTGGAGAACATATTGGACGGATGATCACACACAAAATCCACCTCGATACCAAATTTGCTTGTGCATACAAAGTATATTTTTTGCGTGGTAATGGGCGATCAAGATAAGGATTGGGCACTTCACTGAACTTGTGGTAGCTGTCACTCTGCGCTTGAAGCTTAGATATGAGGAGCAGGAAATAAGATGCCTGTCACAGTTGCAAGAGTGTAGCGAGAGCCTTCGAATCATCATGACAATTTCTAATTTTGCATGGCTGATATTACTGGTGCGAAGAGCATTAAGGGCAGAAAGAATATTATTTACCCAAATTTGCCTTCTTCGATCTCTCCGGTGCCTCACACAACGATGAGCTGGTGCTTCCTGTCCCTCATGTGGACACAGAAGTTGTCTCTGACCATGACAACATTGTCGATGATGGCGGGGAAAGTGATGATGAATCGTATCTTGGAGAATGTTTCTTTCCCAATCAGCAAGAACTAGATGACTTGGTCCGAAATTTAGGACTCACCAAGTCCAATGCTGAGCCACTGGCATCAAGTCTATGTGAATAGAACTTGTTGGATCCCAGCTGCAAGTTGAGTTCCGGGAATCACCACAGCAAGTTTGCACCCCTCTTCAAATTTTGTGAAGAAACCTCCTTTTGTTATTGTTTTGATGTGAGGGGTTTGTTCCAAGCCATGGGAGTGGATTACAAGGCTTCAGAATGGCGACTATTCATAGTCAGTTCCTTGAAGAGCTTAACCTGAGGCGTCCCAACAACGTATGGATACACTGCCACATTTTGTCATGGTGACACCAGACAACGTATCCATACGTTTTGCAATTGCGAGGTCCGTCATTTGCACATTTTTCAAGTTTCATGGGTGATTTTTGGTAGGCATATGACAGAGACCTTCCTCTACCCAAAGCCAGGCGCGGATAATGCCTTGCCCCACCTAACCCCCCTCCCTCCCGCATGCCATTTTCTCGGCAACTCATCTGTTACAGGTGACCTGGCCAGTAAAGACATGTCGCACCACGGTCTCTCCAATGACGAAATTCAAGGCGAAAGTGATTCCCGAGGTGGAGAACAAAGGAAGAAAGAAGCCAGAGGAAGAAACAAGCAGAAGTGATGAGGCGGTAACGTCATAAAGGAAGGTGCCATATGTTGATGTGTTTGGTGAGTGAACAACACTTATATCGCCTATATTATTGTGTGAAAACCAATATACTCTTGTACTACATATAAATTCGTACCAAATAAATAAATATTTACATATAATGAGTGGTTTGGAATAGTTACCCCTCCCAAGAAAATGTCTTCTCTGAAGCCTGGCCTGAGAGAACACTTTAGCAAGGTAAGGGTACTATTAAATGTGTTGGTATTTCTAAATTCAGCTGAGCACTTTCTGAATTTTTGATGTTTCTCATAAAAAGCGAAAGTTTTAGCCCCCCCAAAAAAAAAACTTTCAAAAATCTGCTGGGATTGGGGGGAGTCATTGGTGAAAAATGTGCAGGGATGCGGTGGGTTAAAAGCTGTACTATTGCATAACGGCAATGAACTTCCATCAATTCCAGTTGCACATTCTGTGGAAATGAAAGAAGGCTATGAGAATGTGAAGATTTGTCTGACAAGATCATGTACTCTGATCACAAATGGGCAGTTGGGGGGATTTCAAAATGATTTCGTTCCTACTTGGAATGCAAGGCAGTTATACAAACTTTTCATGTTTCTTTATGCTCGCGGGACACCTGGAGTGATGCAGAACATTTCGTGAGGAAAGACTAGCATCTCAGAGAGTCTCACACCAGGTGTGTGCAACGTTCTGAGAGCTCCACTGATCTCCAGAGAGAAGGTATTGATACTGCCACTGTACATAATCTTGGTCTTGTGAAACAATTCGTGAAAGCCATCAACAAGGACAGCAATGCATTTCTGCATATCTGATCAATGTTTCCCAAGTTGAGAGTGGCAAAGGTTACGGCTGGCATATTCACCAGGCAGCAAGTTCAAAGAATGCATGCAAGTCGTTAACTCCAGGGTATAATGATTGATGATGAAGAGCATGCTTGGAATGCTTTCAGAGGGGTTGTGGAAGGTTTTCTTGGCAACCAGAGGAAACCAGATTCCGCACAGCTCGTCAATGACCTGATCGGCACATTCCACTGGCTTTAATGTAGAATGTCAGTCAGATTGCACTATCTGCATTCCCACCTTGATTTCTTCAAAAGCAACTCGGGTGCAGTCAGTGAGGAGCATGGCGAACGGTTCCACCAGGACATTCTGCCGATGGAAACCAGATATCAGGGCAGGTGTAACAAGGCAATGATAGGCGATTATGTTTGGGGATTGTTGTGTGATTTTCATCACAGCTACAGAAGAAAGTCAAAATCAAAAGTGCATTTCTAGATACTATGTGCCCTGCATTCCTTTTGATGTTACTGTTTGCTCATTTCCTATTAGTGGTCTTCATCTCAGCCTTACACCTCTCCCATCAGATCTAGTTATCTTTTTCACCAATCGCTCATTATCCATTCTCTCCATATGCCCAAACCATCGCAACACCCTCTGCTCAACTCTACCAGCCATCTCCCGAACAACTCCAGTTCTCCTTCTCACTTCATCATTTCGCACCCGATCCATACGCGTCACTCCACACATACTCCTCAGACACCTCATCTCCATTACATTCAAACTTTTCCTCTCTGCTACACCCATATTCCATGTTTCAGCCCCATATAATGCAGTCGGTACCACAACACCCTCATACAGCCTTCTCTTTACATCCATTCTAAGCGAACGACATTTAAACACTTTTTCATTCCTCCCAGCACCTTTCCTACTTCATTTATTCCAAACTTCACTTCTGCATCTATTCTTCCATCCACAGCAACATGTGACCCTAGATATTTAAAACAATCTACCTCCTCAAGCAACTCACCATTCAAAACTATATTCATCCCCCTTCAGTGTGAAGAGAGCGCTGGATGCGAGAGGAATGTCTGTTGAGCAAGGAAGAGTGGCTGTGCGTGACAGAAATAAATGGAGAGAAATTGTGAATGCATAAGTGGTGACGCAGCCCTGAGGGGATATTCTCCCGCATTTGGTCTGATCAGCTAGTCAGGTTAGGTGCGGGTAAGGGGATGGGTCTGTTATGATGTGGCAGGGGTAAACCAGTTCTGCTGTCAGGCCCTGCTGCGGATGTCACTGATTGCATTGCTCAGTTGACCCTTGTGCGGTGTGGTGCGGTGAGGATCTGTCCGTTCTCCCCTTTGGGGCTAAGATGCGAATGGATGTGTTTGAATGGATGAGTAAATGGGGAGTGTGTCGTCCTGTCTCGGCTACCTCCCTTTCCTTGGGGGAAGCAGCCTAGGTATATAGATAGATAGATAGTTTGCTCATTTTCTAGTTATATTCATAACATACACTGGGAAATATATTCATTTTGTGACATTCTCAGCATTGTCAAAATGGGAACAAGTTGCAATTCCTGTCCTTGCATATTGTTGCATGATTCCTGTAACTCTAGATTACACAAAAACAAGAAGCATATTTGAAATCTACGCATAGACACTGATCAGGAATAGCGTAAATATGAACATAAACAAAAAATTGGTTTAAGTTTATTACACAGTGACGAACATAACTCCTCTGTGAACTTTGGACATCATGCTGAACAATAAATAAACCTACCTGCCAGATTCCTTATCCGATCTCCTCGTTTATATTTTAGTAGCCTAGAATTCTATTTATTCATTCGTCTTATGAAATACTGTATCAATTAAGAAGGCGCTCTCCTAACCTGAAATGAATCATCTGGCTGGAGTGAACATACACCAAATACCAGGTCTTACCTCTAAGGCAGCGAAGTTTGTACACTGTGCAGTACAGTACTGTACTGTACAGTGCACATGATCAAATGTGGTCTACTGGTGAATGTCTCCCTCAAAGATTACTCCAGCTCCACCACCTCAGGCTCGATCTCTGCCAAAGGTGTTGGATTAGGTAGTGGAGATGGAATGGCAGAGGGTTTCAGGTGCAGCTCCAATGAGGCCTCTGACTGAGGGGGAGGCCTCAGGTGGAGACCCCACTTTCGGTGAGGCTAATAGTGGTGCCATGGCCCAGGTGCCTGCCTTAACCCTTTAACCGCGGGCATGATTTGCTTGTTCTTGCGGCACCCGCGGGCATATCCGCCCTCTGACAGACTCTCTAAAAATATTTGCCAAAAATCAGTTATTAGTCCTAGAATATTAAAATCATATATGCTTATGGCACATACCTTCAGGTTTCTCCTGGGGTGTTTGTTGAACCTTCGTCGAGTACCGTAGGACTTGTGGAGACCTCTGAAGTTGGGTAACTATGTCTCCACTTTACACTTCCCGACAACCCGTAATATGATTACCACAGCCTGATATTATCACTAGAAACACTATTTTATGATTCTCAAATAGTTAGGAATCCATATTCCCAAAAAAAATACACTGTGAAAGCAATGAAAATTACGAGGGCGTATGACCTTCTCACTTGCGCTAGTTCGCTGCTGGTGTTGTCATTTATTATTCATAAAAACACTCACAGTTTATATTTCTATTACTATATAACACACATATATATATATATATATATATATATATATATATATATATATATATATATATACAGTCTTTATCCATAAGTTTCCTTCAGTAATAGTAGTTTATTGTCACTGTAGGCATTCAATTTCTTTCAGTAAAATATGTAGCATTCATTTTCTCGTCCTGTATACTAACATTGAGAGTGAATGTCACTTTCACCTTCACTCTCATAACTTATAGTATTCATACATGCTAGAGTGAAACTTTCACTTTCATTACTCCTAGTATATATACTCGTATTCTTATAATACTACTCATTTACATTTCTATTTATGTTCGCTATTTTATTTACCGGGTACATTATTTACATTTCTATTTTATTTACACTGTGTTATGCACTGTCACTTGAGGTGACTTATAAAACTATTTTCCACTGTTCACTTATATTTACATTCATTGCTTTACTTGCTGTTTACACATTATTTACACATTATTTACAATTGCACTTGCACTGTTTTACTCAACAGAAAGATCATAGTCACTCTCTTTGAATTGTCAGCCCTTTACCTCTTTCCACACAAGGTTTAGTAGGGGGTAAAGGTCACAGGGCCCTTTGCATGGGGCTAAAAAGTGGCTGAAGTTAGCAAGAGCAAACAGACGTACCTTCACCTTGGAAGGTGACAGTGAACTGATAGGGGTGGGCCGGGGTGGCCTACCTATGGAAATGCATTACTGCCAACGTCAGCCTCATGACAGCTGCTAATATATAGCAATGAAATGATTGGCAGGAAATCTAGACAATACATTATAAATTAGGTAGTTCCAGGTGAATGTAGGCTTCTCCCTTCCCTCCTTATATATAGTTTTAGTACGAGAATAGATTATACGGCATATTTCAAGGGGAAATAAACAGCGAAAATTAGCGAACAAGTGCACGTGAGGTGTTGTCAGGTGAATATTAGCCAATTCCAGGGGTATGGCACTCTCACTTACCTTATTTCTTTTTGGTATATATTATTTGGTATAAGAATAGGGCATAGAGCTTATTTCAATGGATGAAATCAGTGGAAAATTCCAGGGAAGATTTACTTAGTGTAGCACGGCCGGGCAGGCGAGAGGAGAGGGTAATGGAGGGAAGGTAGGGAGGGGAGTCAAGAACAGGGAGAAATGGCTAAATTGTCAACAATGGATGGGAGTACAGATGAGATTAGGAGTGCTGACTAGCGTTGGACATTGGCAGTACTGATAGATGATACAAGCTACCACTTGAAAGCCCGGGGGAATTCAAAATAACACAGAATCGCAAAAGTGACACCCCGCGGTATGATCCCTTGCTCCCAAGCGTCACGAAAGTGACGCCCCGCGGTTAAGGGGTTAAGTGAAAAAGTGTCCGTGGTGGTGTCTGGCTGGGATAAACGATGCCAATGTGAGGAATTACAGGGCTGGGATGAGAGGCTAGTACAAGGAGGTCGAAAGCTGGGATGACAGAAAATGATGGGAGGAGGTCGAGGGCTGTGGCAATGGATTGGTAGATGTCACGGGATGGAAAAAGGACATGATGGACAACTCCCTGGGGATCCTTCTCGACTGCAACTTTATCACATTCTCATGGTCCTGTCACAGGTAAGTGGCCATGGCATCGTCAAAGATGGGCTGCCATTTAGGATGCTGGCAATAGTCAAAAAGGACATCCACTACATCATGAACCTGCTGGAGCCTCTTGATTTCTGCCACTTCGTCATTATTATCATCTTCCTCTTCCTCCTCCATTTCATTCTCGGTGCCCCCTGAAGTCACAGACTCCACAGTTTCCCTGTTGGACAGAGTGTGGTACCTCAGGTCTCCCTCATCCATTTCCACCCAATTGTGGTTCGTGTTCTCAGTTACCTGTTCTACTGCTGCTTCCATATGCCAGATGAAGTCCTGAGCTTTGTAGCCAGTAAAGACAGCAATGGCCTCTTCACCTCTGAGAAGCCTGTTCCAATCTTGCTCAAACGTGACTGTAGAGAGTTCCCTCCAAGCCTGCACCCAATCGTAGATTGCAGACTTGAGGAAATACCGATTGAGGTTGGGAAAATCCTCTCCTATTGTCCATGCCTTGGGTTGTCTCCTCATCCTTGAACACAACCATCAAAACTTCCATAAACCCCTTCCAGGAAATGGTGCTTCATTCCCACGATACTACCCCGGTCCATAGGTTGCCAGACTGAGGTCGAATTACGGGTCAAGAACGTGACCCAAATACGACCTCCATCTCCAGCGAACTCCATCTTGGAAGGATGAGCAGGAGAGTTGTTGATTAGCAACAGAGCCTTAACTTGGTTGCAGGCAAGTCTAAGATTGTAGAGTGTAGAACCAGTCTTTTAAGATTTTGGCTGTAAACCAGGCCTCCAGCAAGTAGAAATGAATCACTGGGAGACAATCCATTAACCCCCAAAGACAATCTGGCTGTTTCGTATGCCCCATTACAACAGGCAATGGGAGCCTGTTGCACTGGCACAACACAAAGTCGTGCTATTTGCTCGCCTTATGACCAGGTAATGACTTCTCATCAATCAAGGTGTTATTCGACATTGACTTGAAGAACAGACCGGTTTCTTTGGCATTAAAAACCTGATTGAGACATAACCCTTCTTCGTGAATGAGGCTTCTAACCCACCGTGTGCCAGCTATTTTTAGCCCTATGGGTCGCCCCAGTGCCAGCCATTGTTCGACTTTTTTTTTTGTGCTAAAATGATCGATTTTGATGTGGAAACAACGAATTTCACCATTAAAATGCTCACCGAGGCTCGGAAATGAGTTTTATTGAGTCCTGCATACTTGTATACAGGTATAGCTGCTCTCTCACGCTCACCACATAGGTGAGAGAAAGCCGTTTTCTGTGTAAGGTACACTCAGATATTTATGCTGGGAAGGTAAAGCAATGTTCAGTACGCTTTTCTGATTACTTATTACATCAACATCTATCACAATTTGCATGTCTTTCTTACTGAGAATGCATTATCTTATATTAACTTGAAGATAAGTACAACCTTGCTTCATTACGTACAATCCTGGCACTTACAAGAAGGTATTTACAACTTGACTTCACTATATAGTCCTTACACTTCCAAGAAAACATTTACAACTTACACATATATGAAAATATTTACAAAATGTCTTCACTATGTACAGCACTGGGTGAGGCACACAGGCAGAGTGAGGCGGAGCGAGCGTGAGGGGGGGAGCGAGTGAGTGTATGGCCTTGACAGCCTGGAGGATGGTAGAGGAACAGTATCCATACATGCCTGCCAAGTTTTACCAGTGAATCTAAACAAATGTGGTCAAAGTGAATATTTTTATTTTAGACCGTTTTAGAACGGCACTGGCACAGGCTGCGGAATTATGTCAGACCGTTTTAAAACAGCACTGGCACATGGAGGGTTAAGTTTGATGTGAAACACATCAATTCCTTCTGTGTCTGCATCCAAAACTCCACCATAGGTCATCTTGTTGGACAGCCGATGTCGTAGTTTCAATTGAGTCAGCCAACCTTCGTGTGTCATGAAATCCACAATACTCAGTTGCTCAGCGGACTTAGTGACTGCAGCCTCCGCCTCAATGGGATGCACAGTCATGCCACAGCCACACTGTTGTCGAACCCTTTTCAGGCAAGCTTGGTCAAGTTCACCAAAGCATGGCGTGGTCATCGTCTTGGGTTCGTGCCGTCTCACACTCGTACTGTACCACTTTGATACTGGAAGAACATCTTGACTGTGTGCTTGTTATTCTTCAAATTCTGCAACATAGTCCAGATCATGTCGTAATGCTCCATTAGCCTTCCAATGGTCGAGCCGTGCGCCATCATCTCAATTATCCCCATTTTTTTTCTCCATGCCTCTTAGCTGGTGCTGGAGGTGCCATGGAGACAATGACCAGAACAAAACAAAGGGCCAGCAGGACCTGCAGAAGCTAGGGCACCACCACAAAAGCCACAAACTCAGTCATCACGCACAACTAATAGTGAAAACTTTGAGGCCACAAGTGAGGCACCTGGGAAAGAAAAACACCACGGGGGGGTTTGCATTCACACTTGTAAACAATACAGTGCATAGATTAACTTCACAAGCACAAGGACATGAGCACTGACAGCCCTTTAGCTTTGCACTACAATACAGTAGAGTACCTCAAACATAGGATGCCACGGAGTTAGTGAAAGCACCAGGGTTTTATGATAGCGTGGTAGGAAGAGCAGAGCACACAGGCACGTCTTGACTCAGCGACATCCACCGGCGAGAAAGTGAACGCGGTGGTATTCTCGGCGTGCTAGGTGAGCCACACCCATGACAGATTTTTATTGCCTGGCGCATAATGGGCATTCTCATTGGCTTCAGATGTTCCGAATTTCCCCTGGCTCTGTTTAACTACTGCTTACAAGCTGGCTGAGACATCTCAACGTTGGATATTGCATTGGACCACCGGTTAAATCCTGTTTCATGACAGATGCTGCATTATTTAACTGGATATTGCTTTAATAAAGAAAGCAATGGATATTGCGTTGGGCAGGATATTGTGACGAAGGATAATTGAGAGTTTTCTCTATAATGAAATATGGTAAAACTATTAAAGAGAGTAGGAAAAAAGATTCCACTGGATAGTGTGCATGATGAAGAGTATAATTTGGGTCATAAAGAATTTATGATTATGGGAATGTTGAAGAAAGTATAATAATGATAATAATAAAGGAACTGTGCAGTTCCTTCCTATGCATTCAGAGAAAACATTGAAATTGCATACTCAGCCCAGTGATATGCGCTGCAGTTTCAAAAATTGCGCAGATAATATTACTGTGCCATAAAAGAAACAAGTATCCCAATATAAAAGCCACGTGATAGCCAAACAGAGGTGGCATATATAAAAGGGTGATATCCCAGGGTACACTAAGCGAGTGAATGAATAGAAGAAGAAGTAGTAGTAGTAGTAGTAGTAGTAGTAGTAGTAGTAGTAGTAGTTGTTGTTGTTGTTGTTGTTGTTGTCGTTGTTGTTGTTAAAGTAGTAGTAATGTAGTAGCAACAATAGTAGTAGTCAGCGGATGGGAGCCCATTTAACACCATGTAAAATGATATCAAATCAATATCTACCCTCCTTCCACTATTTTGTATTTTTTATATGCTTTGCAGTGGCACTGACCCGCTCAAAAATAGTGGAGGAAATTTTAATACACTGGAGGATCCGTGGGCTTTTTCCCTATTCCAATATTTTTTTTTTGGGGGGGAGGAGAGACGGGAAGTGGGCTCATCCCCCAAGAATCATAGTAAGGAGGGGTTATGCTCCCGAAATATAGCATTACGGATGAGAGACCATTGTACAGCATGTACTGACAAATCAAAACCATGCCTGCCCTAATTTCATGATTTCTAAGAATTTCTAATTTAGTGAGGGGACAGACCCTTCCGAAAAAGTAAGGTTGGAAAACTGTACATGGTGGAAGGTAACCAGGTGAACTCACCTGGGAAGCTTCATTTAGATCAAGCAAATAGTCTAATAGGTGTTAGGGCATGGACACACAGACAAACAGACTGACACAAACAGACAGACAAGTTGAATATCATGTAGTGATACAGGGAAGGTTACCGAAAATGATACAATCGTACCTCGCATATAAATAAAGAAAGATTAACAAGACTAGAAAGCACTCACAGAGCGCATACCTTAACCAGTGAAAATGTCAGTTAAATAGATCCGGATCCCTATCCTCACCAAAATTTAAATAATTCTTTCTTGGCCCCACGGCCCACCTTTCCACAAAATTTCATTGAAAATCTATGAGAGCTTTCGTAGATATTGTGCGGGATTCTCCGGATCCCGATCCCAATCCACCCCAAAATTTAATAATTTCCTCCTTGGCCCACAGCCCACCATTCCACAAGATGTTATTAAAACCCGTTCATAAATTTTTAAGTAGTCCTGCTAACAGATCCGTGGATATAGGATTCGGATTCGGATCCGCCCCAATTTTTTTTTTTTTTTTTTCTTGGACTATGACCCAATTTTCCACAAAACTTCATTGAGATTCATTTAAAACTTTCGGAGATATTGTCCGGGATACTCTGGATCTGGATCTAGATCCCCCCCAAAAAAAAATTTAAACATTTCTTCTTTGGCCCTTCCACAAAATGTTATCAAAATCCATTCATAACTTTTTGGGTAATCATGCTAACAGACAGACAAAGAGACAGAAAGACAGACAAACAAACAGACAAACAAACCTACGAGGTCAAAAACGTAACCTCCTTCTCGGAGGTAATAACAAAAGTCACATTATGTGGCAGAACGGAGAGTGCTAAACAGCAGGCGAGGAAGACCGAAATGAATCGACTCCCCGCTCCAGATGAGCGGTTCAGACTGAAATCATCATCACATTTTCCTTTTGATATAGCTAGTTGTCTATAAGTCCATCTACTACATGTCTATCTGTCTACCAACCACCAATCCATTTATCTATATATCTGGCTCTTTGTCTATCTATCTGTCTCAACTACAGCTGGACATCTGGTGAGAGGGATTCGTTGTACGGACATGATGCACCTTCAGTACGATGAGGTAATGTATATTTCATTCATGCTGACACCAGGCAATTTTATTCAGATAACAGACCCCAAGAAGAACAAGGGTTAATGTAGACGTTACCAAACGCCTCCAGGTCCAAAGGTCTGTCCTAAGTTGCATAAAATCGTTTGCAGATACGAAAAATAACATGAACTAGAAAACGCTCAGATAGTGCATACGTCCGCCAATGTCATTGACATTAAAACAGGATCCGAATCTGGATCCGTGGATATAGGTTCCGGATCTGGATCCGTGGATATAGGGTCCGGATGCGGATTCATCTCAAAATTTTATCAATTCCTTCTTGGTCCGTGGTCCCCCTTTCCACAAAATTTCACTGAAATTCATTGAGAACTTCTGGAGATATTGTACGGGATACTCCGGATCCGGATCGGAATCCGACCTAAAATATAATCATTTACTCCTTGGACCATGGTCCACCCTTAGACAAATATTCATCAAAATCCGATCATAACTTTTTGAGTAATCCTGCTGACAAACAGAAAGACAAACAGACAAACAATCAAGTGCCGGATAAAACATAACCTCGTTGGCGGAGGAAACTAGAAAGCATTCAGGGAATGCATACCTCCGCTACTACCATTAAAAAGGATGAGGATCCAGATCCGTGGATATAGGATCCGGATCCAGATCCGTCAAAAAATGTAACAAATTCGTTCTTGGTCCATGATGCACCTTTCCACAAAATTTCATTGAAACTCATTGAGAACTTTTGGATATACTGTGCTGGTTACTCCGGATCCGGATCCGGATCCAGACCAAGATTTAATATTTTGTCCCTTGGCCCCTGGCCCACCAGCCCACAAAATTTCATAAAAATCCGTTCATAACTTTTTGAGTAATCCTGCTAACAGACATACAAACAAACAACCAATGCAGGGTAAAACATAACCTCATTTGCGGAGGTAAAAATACGGAGGATGTGAGACTGGCCAGAGTGCAACGGCCTTAGTCTCTTCTACCTAGGCACTGAGATCGATTGCCTTCTTAGCCTCCTTTTCACATCATCATTTTTCAATATCACTACCCCCATCAGTCTTTGGCTATGCAGATTTAGGTAAACATTTTTTTTTTTTTCATTCTCTGCACAATCATCATTATTACCAGTACTTTTACACGTGGAGTTATTATCATCAGCACTACTGTACATCATCATCACCACCACCACCACCACCTCCATCTTTATCTGCATTAGATCTAAGCAGTTCGTCCACCTTATCTTGGCGCAGGTTTTCGTTATTTTGCAGCAAAATTCCCGTAGCTGAATGATAGATTAAGACCACTTCGGCTATACATCCATTCCATAACACTTCCTCCTGACTACCACCGTATTCTAGTCTCTTGTTAAAGCTTAGCAATGAAGATTGAGTGATGGCAATTTTAGACCAAGTTAAAGCAGGTAGAGAATTTAAGCATTATCTACAACAAGATAAGCTGAAGGCAGTTTGGCGAAAGGTAGACCGGCCTGGGATTATTATTATTGGTGTATAGAGTTTTCTCCTCAATAGTTTGACCATTTTTTTTTTTTTTACTTTCGTCCCCCTCTTCCTTGTTCACCATATTTTTCCCTTCTCATTTAATTAGTCTCCACCCATTACATAGGCGGAGGCTATTGTTTTTGTTGATATTATTATTATTCTGATCTCAGAGTTTCACGACGATTCCAGGAGAGCCGGAGGCTGGGGAAGGAATCTGAAGGGCTCAGGTTATGTGGCCTGGCATGGGCGATTCCTGATTATAAAAAATCAAAATCCTTTATGTCCATCAGCAGAAAGAATCATATCAGTAATATGAGTGAACGAGATAAAGTGGTCATGTCTACTGGGAATTTCAACGGGACCTGAGGAAGTAATCTGAAAATGAAACTTGACAGACCGATTCCTGGGATTATTCATTTTTATCAAAAAATTCCAAATCTCCCCAAAGGGGTCAATGTCATTGTAAGAAACAGTAGGTGGAGTCTAGTCTCTGTCCACGGGACAGTTACTTATTTCTAGTTCACGATTTGTACATTCTTGTCCATATTTCTCTTCTTAATTTCCTTTTTTCCTTCTCTTTTTCACTCTCTTTTAGTATTTCTTTTAATCCTTTTCCTTTTCATCGTTTTTTTTTTTTCTTGCTTTACGTATAGTTCATACAAAATGTTTCGTTTATGTATTGTCTACTCACCATTTTATATTTCTGTCCCCTTTCTTTGTTCACAATTTTGCAGCAATACATCAAGGGAAGCAGAAGCCAAAGGGAAGTAAGGTGGAGCAACATGAGACTCGAACAAAGGTGCCTAAAGTTTTACTCCCTATATGTAGAGCTCCCTTTGTGTTCTTTTTTTCCCATTCCTTTTTCTTTCTTTATCTTACATTTTCTCCCCCACTAAGTGAATCCCAAGTTGAATAAAATGGTGTGGTAGCAGCCATAAACTAAAAATTACGTCACCTGGATTCAAGGGTCAACCATGATGACATAATCTTACAGTTTATTCTTTCAACGGATAAGGGATTGAATTCACCTTAGGGGAAGCCTCGTTCATATTAATAATTTCGGTCTTTCCACAATTTATTACCAATCCCACTTTTCCTCCTTCCTCCACCAGACAATCGAGCACCCTCTGCATCTCGTAAATACTTCCGCAAATCAGTACAATATCATCAGCATAGTCCAAATCCATCAGCTTCTTATTTTCTTTCCAGTTAATTCCTGCACCTGTTCTCCTTACAACCTTTTTCATAACATAATCCATAACCAAAACAAACAACAATGGCGAAAGAACTCCTCCTTGAATCACTCCTGACCTAACTTGAAATGGATCACTCAAAGAACCACCCACCATTACCCTACAAAAAGTACCTTCATGCAGGCTTCTAATAATATTTACAAACTTTTCTGGTATACCATAGAATCTCATAATTTTCAACATAGCTCCACGTGAAACACTATGAAACGCCTTTTCAAAATCCACAAAACACATGTTAAGTGGCATTTTCATCTCATTAGCTTGTTGCATTAGATGCCTTACAATAAAAATCTGATCATTACAACCTCGACCCTTTCTAAATCCCGCTTGTTCTTCTCTTAAAATTTTATCAATTACTGGCTTTATTCTGTTCAACAAGATTTTTGGAAAAGACATTTGCAACTACAGGTGTCAAAGTTATCCCCCTCCAATTGCCACACACACTTAAATCTCCCTTTTTTGGTATTTTTATAATCACTCCATTTTTGCACTCTTCTGGAATTCCACCATTATCCCAAGCCACATTAAAAAGTTTCAAAAGCGCATTCATCAACTCGTCATTTTCCACCTTAAGCATTTCAGGGAATATTCCATCCTCACCTGGAGCCTTAAAATTCTTTAACTCCTTTATAGATTTTGCTACCTCTTCCAAAGTTATATCCCCTGTTTCTATCTGCAAATCTCTCTCGGCTGGCAAAATGTCCTCTTCAGCTGGGATTGGTCTATTTAGAACAGATTATATCCAAATCTTTAGTCATCAAATTACCATTTCTATCTCGTATAGGTATTTCCTTCCTTCTCTTTTCAGTCCCAGTTAACTCCTTTATGGCCTGATACGCTGCTCTTGTGCTCTGACCGTCATTTTTACTTAATTTAATTTCTGTCTCTGTCGCCTTTTCATAGTCTCCTCTTATCACGTCTAACGAGTCTTTTTACTTCAGAATGTAAACTCCAGTACTTTGCTCTAAGTACTTCAACTACCTGGTCATCAACATGTTGTTCTTCACTTCTTAACTTAGCCTCTTTCCTTTTCTGAATTACATTCCATGTTTCATCTGACATCCACTTTTTCCTTCTCGCTTTTCCCTTTTTCTTAATAGTAACCTTAGCACTCTCATGCAAAACCTCTTTTACCTCTCTCCACATTTGATTAATATCATTGTCTTCAGATTCCATCAAAGTCTGCAGGACTAGAAACCTGTTTCTACATTCGCACCGAAACTTTTCCCTCGTGCTCTCATCACTTCTCAGCTCATCAAAATCATATTTATTACCTCCTGTACAATTACCATTCACATTTCTCTTAAGTTTTATTTTAATCTTTGACACAACAAGTTGATGATCACTACCTATATCTGCCCCTTCCTTACGCAATCATCTTGCAAAAAACTCCTATGCCTTCTGCTAATTGCAATGTGGTCAATCTGGTTACAATATTTACCACATGGTGAAATCCAAGTAGTCTTATGTATTTTTCTATGCTCAAAGATAGTTCCACCAATTATAAGGTCATTTGCCAAACAAAAGCTTGCAAGTCGCACCCCATTTTCGTTTCTTATACCAACACCCTCCTTACCTATACAATCTTCAAAGCCATCCCTACTACTGCCAACAATCGCATTAAAATCACCAATGCAAACTAACACATCATGTCTTGCCACTCTATTCACTACATCCTGCAGCTTCTCATAAAAGTCATCCTTCATTTCATCAGCAGCCTCATTTGTCGGAGCGTACCCTACAACCATACTGATATTACCATGGTCAGATTTTAAGCGAGCATAAAGCAAGCGCTCATTAATTGGTTCAAACTCACATAGTGCCTTGCAAGCATCTCTACTCAGCAGTAAGCCTACTCCTTGGTAATGATTTCCATCACTCCTACCAGAAACCAACATAGTAATACCATCTTCCAAATTCATTTTATCAACTCCAAGGAACCTCGTTTCTGTAAGAGCACAAATATCCATCTTGTTTTCCTTGAACACTGAAATAAGTTCTTCCATTTTACCAGCCTGATTGAGAGTTCGAACATTCCAGTTTCCTATTCTTAAGGTTCTTTTTGGATTTATGAACTTATTATTACACCGTGGGATTCTTAGCACCCCCTGCCCACTTAAGGGCTGCACGGGACTGAGGGCCATTGCTTCGTCACCAGAGTTCATCAAGATTTCTTAGGCAGTAAAATATTTTACCCTGGAGCCAATGCCAGTGGCTCGCAGGAACCAAACAGTGGAGAGAGGAAATTAACTAAATGAAAGTAAAATGCAGAGGGTTTGGACAAAGTACAAGGGAAAGAAAGAGAGCAAAAAGAATGTAGATAAAAGTGTCCCTTTTAGTCGCCTCTTACGACAAGCAGGGAATACTGGGGAAGTATTCTATCCCCCCTTCCCCAGGGGATAAATATATATATATATATATATATATATATATATATATATATATATATATATATATATATACAGCGAAGCTTATGTTTTGGTAAGTAATATTTTTCTTTTTCTTTCCATTTCTCCCCCTAGATCTTGATATTACACAGGAAGGTACCCTAGCGTAATCTAAGTACTTTTGCCAAATATAAATGACCATGACATATTTTTAAAGGTCATATACGCATTATTTTTTTGTTGCAAAAGGTGCATGTTTGTAACTGAAGTATATCAGAAACTAACTGAGATACAGCTGTTTGGTTGAAAATCCAATGATAAAAAGTTTGCTGATAATTTTGGCTGATTATTTTGCCATTTAACCTAATGGAAAATAACTTATTCAGATCTGCTCAGTGTTTTCTTCGTAACACAAAACCCACAGAAACTATAACTTTACAGAAATATAGCCGTGGTCCCTCTCATTAAACACCTAGTCTTCCTCTCATCGTCTGATGACCCAAATTCAAGAGTGGCTGTTCTGTCTTTCTTTTTGAAAAAAGACAGTTCACTTCTGTCGGAATCCTAGCCATAGCGGAATAACTGAAAAGGAATAAGCTGATACACTGGCACGTTCTGCTACTCTTTCCTCCTCCCCCCTGGAAAAAGAATACTTCCCCAATATCCCTGCTTGTCGTAAGAGGCGACTAAAAAGAGCCTTTTGTATCCAGTTTTTCTCTCCTTACCGTCCTCTTCATCTCTTCTGTCCGCATTCTCTGACTGTTTCTTCCGCCCTCTGTTGTCAGGTCGGACAGTCGGTTTCATGGTATGACATCGAACCTTCCTCCCTTCCTGGAAGGGTCAAGAGCGCCAGCTACTGTATATAAACGGCTACCCCACCAATGCCGACCGTGCCAACGTCGACCCTGCCAACGCCAAATATGTAAATGCTGACTCTATCAACGTTAACTGTATCAACGCTGACTCTGTCAACGCCGACTTAATCGACATCACCTCACTCAACACTGTCAACGACGAATCTATCTATCAACACCGACTGTCTACATCGACTCAGCTTGTCAGTCTCCTATTGTCCTTTCCCGTTTCTGTGTCATTGCTTGTCATATATCTTTGCATTGAATTAGTGTCATATGATCTTCGATACTTGGCATTAGGAATCTAGTATTCAATTCAATTAAATCCTTCCTCTTCCTCTATTTTTACTCTTTGACCCATTCCTGGTCTCAATTATTTTCTTGTTCTATCCCGTTTCTTTTGTGAACATTGGCACACCCCATGGGATCTACCACACACTTCATAAACTTGAAAACCTTAGTTCTTCCTTGGCACACCTCCACCCACCCCAGTCGAAAATGGGAGATTATCCTTGCACGTCTTCCCTTGGATCATACCCACCTTACTCATGGTCATTAAGTGAGCTATGACCTGCCACACTTTTCACACTGTAGCTGCCCTATGACTATCAGTCACCTTTCTCATGAATGCTTCACTGCACTCCACCACTGTCGTTCAGCTTTTTCCTTCCTCTCTTCCACTACGACGGCCCCACTGCTTGCTGATTTCCTAGGTAATTCCCTCTCTGTTTCTCTTTCCAACATAATAACTTTTCTTTCTGCTCCTCATATCATACTGTACATTCAGTTATATATTCCCCCTGCACCCTTCAACAGTAACTTATCTGTCATATATGCTGCATTTTTGCGGGCCACTTTGGACCGGTTTAGACTGTCTGGACTCATAACTGATCGCGAGAAGGGGCTAATGTCGGTCCGATCCTGTCTGAACCTGCTATTGGCTGCAAGAGTGACTGGGCGTGGCCTAGAAGAATGTAAACAAATGTCGGGGAGTAGCGCTGATTATACAAATTTCATGTTTCCCCTCGATTTTTATTTCGGTCATTAATGCTTTAATAATCTTATTTCGTGCGATCTATAGTAATACAAAGCCTCTATTCCATGGTGAGATTTATTTGGTTCCCTTCTCAGATGATCACTGGCTTCTGCTAGCGTTAAAAATGTAATTTAAAACAAACCTTATTCCCAAGTCCGTGATTGTTGACCATCAATGTTTACACCCTGCCACGGACGCTCCCTGCCTCCTTCTGGGCTGTTGCTGACACGCATACATTTGTGCGCAGACCGGTCTCACCTAGGCTAGCTTGTGAGGCAGGACTTCTTTGGACCTGTCTGCACCAGTCTAATTGTCCGAACAGCAAATAAGACCAGTCTAAACCAGTCGATACCAGTCTAAAAGCCTCACAAAAACGTGGCTATAGTCACATTATGGCTTGGAGGTAGTTTTTTAATATTCCTTGCTTTATAGGGGACAGGTAGCCATGTATTAGTTGACGAAAACTGTCAGGCTAGAGAGAGAATAAAACAGTAGAGATAAAAACGTTTGGGAAATATTGTGAGGGAGGAAGATAGGAACCTGGGCCCCAAAGTCTATTGCCAGCCGCTTTGCCAGTCGTGCTTAGAAGGTAACATCGATTGGAGGAAGTTGCAGCTGTCGGCGTTTGTTTCTTGGATCGTAGAAAAAAACTTGCTGGAGCTTAACCTGCTGCGTCCCGTTGACGTATATAAACACGCATCAATTGCAAGGTCCTTATTTGCACAATTTTCAAATTTCGTGCATGATTTTTGGTTCGTATACATGGGACACCTTCCTCTACAAGATGCCAGGAAAGGACAATGCCTTACCCTGCATGACCTGCCCCCCCACGCCATTGTCTCAGCAATTCACCTGTTACCAGTGACCTGGCCAATAAAGACATGTTGTGCCATGGTACGAAATTCAGGGCCAGAGTGATTCCCCAATCGATGACAATGTGGAGGACAAAGTTCATATAGCATTTGAGGAAGAAACAGTCAGAAATGATGATCAGGTTATGTCACCAAAAAAGGTCAGGTATGTTGATGTGTTTGGTGAGTGAGACAATGCTTATATTGCCTATATTACTGTGAGAAAACCAATATACTCTCATACTACATAAATAAATTCGTACCAAATAAATAAATAAGTATCGTTTATGAGTGGTGTGGAATAGTTACCCTCCCATAGAAATCGTTTTCTTTGGAGCCAGCCTGAGAGAAAACCCCATAAGGTAAGGGGTACTTCTACCTGTATTGAGTATTTTAAACCTCAGGTGAGTGATTCTTCTATGAATTTTCAATGTTTCTCACCAAAAGCAGAGGTTTAAGCCAAATTTTTTTTTTTTTCCAAAATTGGTTGGGATTGGGGGTAGTCAGTGGTGGAAAATCGGTCAGGACGGGGCATGTTAAGTTGTGTATAAGATTGTTTGCTTATGTTTTCATCTTCGCCATCACGATGAATGTTTTGATCAACAATGCTGACCGTATTATGATTTCAGCTTTACGACGACTGATTTTATTCAGTGCATAGAAACTCACCGTAGTCAAGGTTACACTTACATTATTATGACGTTTGGGTATATTATTGCTGCCTCCAGACGGTTTTATTCAATTAAGAGGAGACCTCGTATAGCAGAGGGGTTAATAATGACACTCCAATCTCACTAAGCTAATTAAAATCCACTCCTGGCATGAATTGTGAACTACAAAGGGCGCCATCGCAATGGATTAAATAAAGTGAGCACAAATGAGTATTCCCATTTGGAAACACATTAATGTGCTTAATTTACTGATGAAATTGACTTGTACTCTGATGTCATCTTTTATCATATTCATACAAGACTTCGTCCTGGTCATCGTACTGAAATTAGTTGGGCTGCCTCTTTACGTGTCTTATACTGTAGGTAAAAATTTTGATAAGTACTTTTGTGTATAAAAATGAAGTGTTTATGTCAAAGAAAGGAAAAATGTATCTTGTTTTATAGCAGATGCCCAAAATACTTTTAAATAAGTTCCCATATGAGATATTATACATGCAGTTAATTTGTTACAGTGGAACAATGACAAGATCTACATGCGCTTGAAGGAAATACTGTTATTATGCAAAATGACTAGAAATACTTTTAGTACTTATTTATTATTTGCTGAAAAATATATATGGTTTTATCATATTATCAACTACTGCCAAGCACTGTCGATTAAAATAAGAAGAATTGGAATGGGAAGGGATGAGTAGATCAGATGATTGTTCCGAGATGTTTAGTGGAAAGGTATGTAGAGAAAGTAGAGAAGTTGTATGCAGCCATCATGGATATCAAGAAAACATGTGACAAGTAGATAGACAAGGGATGTGGACGATGTTGAACATATACAGCATGTACACATGTAGATGGGAAATTGTTGAATGTTGCCAAGTGTATGCATAAGGGCACAAGGGCCGTAGGTTGTAAAGAAAGTGAACTGAATGAGTACTTTCATAATAATGGTGGACTGAAACAGGGATGTACCATATCTCGATGGTTATTCGCTGTATATGTGAATAGTGTCTTAAAAGAAAAGAAAAAATAGAAGGTATGGCAATGGATATATGAGTTTCCTTAGTGAAACAAGGTAAGGTTTGGAAACTCCCTGTACTGTTGTTTGCTGATCATAGTGTATTGTCAAGTGAAGGTAAATGGGCAGTTACAGGGCTTGATGAAAGAGTTTAAAAGTGTGTGTGAGAAACTAAATTAAAAAATGAATGTAGCTAAAAGGAAAATAACGGTCGTTGAGAAATGAACTTAAGGACTGCATAATCAAACTGAACAGTCAGAACCTGTACCGCGCTTGGAAAAAAAAAAAAAATACTCCTCAATGCCGGCCAATATTGGATTTTTTTACAGGCTAAATGGATTTAAACATCAATATAAGATCCCTGACACTAATGAAAGTAATCACTAAAGGTGAAAGTTGGCTGAATCGAGTCGGGTTGGTGCCACTCTACCTCTGAAGTCTTCGAGGTTACTGTGAGACCAGAGCAGCTGTGAGCTTGTGAACCGATTTTGAATTATTTTTCTGGCTACATGGACTTAATACATCAATATAAGATCCTTGACACTCATAAAAGTAATCACAATCGAGTCAGTCTGGTGCCACTCGACGTCTGAAATCTACAAAGTTGTTGAGAATGCAGAGTGGCTGTGAGCTTGTGAACTGATTTTGGTTTTTTTTTCTTTTTTGTGGCTATATTGTCCTAATACATCAGTATAAGATCCCTGGCACTAATAAAACTAATCATCAAAGCCAGCAAGATGGTTGAATCGAGTTAGGTAGATGCCACCAGACCTCTGAAATCTTCAAGGTTACTGAGAGAACAGGGCGGCTGTGAGCTTGTGAAGACTGTCATTAGCTGCCCGCGCTCCGAAATCAGCAATGTAAGAGTAGAGGAGAAATGTCTGAAATTAGCGAGATACGTTATTACCTTCCATTTTTCTTTGGTTGTTTGCAATGACTTCTCACTGCTGCATGACGTAGATCTATTCACTGGCTTTTAGGGCATGGTACGGGTTAAACAGAATGTGAGGGCTTTAAAATATTTAAGTAGTGTGATGAGCAAGGGTAGAAATGAAATGCATGAAAGGATACAGCAGGGGAGAGAGGATGCTGTTTCACTGAAAAGTTCAATTAGGTATGTAAGCAAAAAAAAAAAAAAAAAGTGAATGACAGTACTACTATCCCCATTCCTTCCTCTATCGCATGAATGTGCTGCCTGGACTTTGTTGGAAGGATGCAAAACATGAGTGAGAGCAGTGGACATGAGTTATGTGAGAGATGCGTGTGGAGTGACGTGGAGAGACACAGACACAAAGGAGGACGTGAAGAACTGCTGTGGTGTTGATCTGGGTGTGTTACAAAGCATTAGGAGAAATACTTTGAAATAGTTTGGCCTCAAAGAGAGGATGAGGAAAAAAAATATTGGCAATGAAAAGTGTATATGAGTGAAGTTGATGGGGACAGTAAGAAGGGGAGACCGAGGATGAAATGGATAGATGGAGTGCAAAGGAATATGAGAGAGAGGTTTACGTGTTTGAGAGAGGGCAGCCAGAGGCGGAGGAGAGGGTAACATGGAGGCGACTTGTTTATGCCCACCAGTTACGGGATTAAGACGTCTGCTGACGGACATAGAACTAGATCTACGAGGAACAGAACATTTCTAAACACATTCTTGGTTTTCCTTAAATCATGATAGATATATTGGATTCAGCCATTGTTCACCTTTGGGAACATGTCATGTCTCTCTCACTAAAAGGCATTTTTACCTTTTTTGGAACAGTGTCACTTCTATATCACCATTATACCTCCTGCAAGAGAGAATAGCTATTCCGTGAAATTTAAGCATGGTTGGCCCTTAATGAGTTAAGATGTGAAACGAAAAAAAAAAAAAAAACACTCACACTAAAGACGACATGTTACGAAATCTGCTGTTCCAGCAAGAATATTGTTCAATGAGCCCATTGAGCTGAAAACGTGCGGGAAATAGCATGGGTGAAGCAGATACGAACCTATCATCATTCTTTTTCTTCTCCTCCTCCTCATCATCATCATCGTGATCATCCCAGCCCTTTTCCCAGTATTAATAAAGAAGCAAATTGTTAGAAAGTATGAGAGAGAATAGAAAAGGGCTGGAGTATGACCAGCAACTCTGCATACACAGCTACAGAAAAGGAGGATGACAGATTATGAAGAAGAGGGAAGACATACCAAGAAGCCAAACAGGAAAGTAAATGAACAGATGAAAGGGAAATGAATGAACAGCCGATGGCTCAGATAATATCGTGGCTGCCCTGACATTCCCAGGTTCAGAAGATAAAACTCACTTGGTCCTAACTTTATCCCTTCATGGCCATGATGTCTTTTTCTAAGTTGTTCTTCTTGGTTGCAGAAGACTTTTCTTGACTTAGGAAGTAATCGTTGTGTGTATGTGTGTGTGTGAGTGGATGGGTGGGTGTGGGTGTGGGTGAGTGCGCTTTGACAAGAAGAAGGTTGTTCTACGACTCTCAGAAAATTTGAATGGCACAAATAGTGAACTACACTGACAATAAAACAAAAAAAACATTCGGGAGCCGAATGCTAATCTTCCGCAAGAATATGCTGTTGGCCAAGTCCTATGTTTTGACCATATATTGATACCCTGAAGAGATCATGTTGATAGCTCAAGTCATTCTTGAGATATAATGGTGGTAAAAGCGGGTGATAAGAACTAGTTGACCTTTGCCAGTTATTTTGGGGACCTTGACCTTCATCCCGTGAGCCCACTTTCGAACTAGGCCAAGATTTTGGCCACAGCTTGATACCCCGAAGGTTTCAAGTTGATAGCTCAAGCTGTTCATGAGATATAATGGAAACACACACACACACACACACACACACACACACACACAGGTGGGCAAAAACATTATCGCTCTGCCTTGTAACGACAGGCGATAATATTGTCCAGCTGTAGAAAGAAGAGTAGCCAAACCACTTCTCCTGTGATGCTTCAGCCTCCTTCATATACTCCACCGGCATGTACCTACGTCGTTGTTCCCGGCCTATCTCTGCTTCTTCTCCCTGTCACCGTATTCTGTTATCCTTTTGATTTTCTCCTCTTTCCCTTCACAGTAGATGTTGCTGTATTACCTAGCCTGGACGGAGTCCGGTTAGGTATTGTTTTTGGTCGAATTTGTTTATTTGTTGTTTGTTTGTTTGCTGGCACCATTACGGAAAAATGGTCAAATGAGATTATGTGAAAGTTTCAGGATATGTGGGTACTGGTGGCAAAAGAAAGTGATGAAATTTTGGAGGTAATCGATTCATCCTGACAGGTCAAAATCAAGGTCATGGAGTTTCAGTCAGCAATAACTTCAAACCGGCTGAATATAGAGATATTTACCATTATGAACATTTACGAATTCGAAATATGAACTTTCATTTGGCACAAAGACCTTTGACCTTGAGTGCTCTTGAAAGGTCAGTCTCAAAGTCACGGATATTGAATGAGCTATAACTCGAGGCTGGTTGAAGATATTTACTATTATCAGCATGCAGGAAGTCCCATATGGGTTTTTAATTGGTACCATGGCATTTGATCATAAGTGACTTTGAATGGTTAAACTGAAGGTCACGGATATTCAGGGTGCTATAACTCGAAACTCATTAAAGATAGAGATAGTTACCATTATCAAGATACAGGAAATGTCATATAGGCTTTCTTTTGGAACCATGATCTTTGACCTTAAGTGACCTCAAAGGGCCAAATACAAGATCACAAATTTTCAGAGGGTGTAACTTTAACCCACTGCATCCCGTCGACGTTCTTTAACTTCCACACATTTTGTCACTGCCAATCCCGTCGACGTACATAAATGCAAATCAATTGCAAGGTCCCTAATTTGCACAATTTTCAATTTTCGCGAGTGATTTTTGGTACGTATACACGTGACACCTTCCTCTACAAGATGCCAGACAGGGGCAATGCCTTACCCAGCATGACCTCCTCCCCCCCCCTGCACGCCATTGTCTCAGCAATTCGCCTGTTATCAGTGGCCTGGCCAGTAAAGCCATGTCATGCCACAGCACGAAATTCAGGGCCAGAGTGATTCCCCAATCAATGACAATGTGGAGGACAAAGTTTACATAGCATTAGAGGAAGAAACAGTCAGAAATGATGATCAGGTAATGTGGCAAAAAAAGGTCAGGTATGGTGATGAGTTAGTGATTGAAACAATGCTTATAATGCCTATATTACTGCTTGAAAACCAATATACTCTCGTACTACATATAAATTCGTACCAAGTAAATAAATAAATACCGTTTATGAGTGGTGTGAAATAGTCATCCTACCATAGAACTCGTTTTCTTTGGTGCCAGCCTGTTAGAAAATCTAGTAAGGTAAGGAGGTACTCCTACCTGTATCGAGTATTTTAAACCTCAGGTGAGCGATTTCTCTATGAATTTTCGTTGTTTCTCACCAAAAGCAGAGGTTTGAGCCCCCCCCAAAAAAATCCAAAAATGGTCAGGATCTGGGGGAGTCAGTGGTGGAAAAGTGGTCGGGATGGGGCGGGTTAAAGCATTTGCGCCATTAACTTAGACTCTAAATGTGTACTGTCACTAAATGGCAGTACTGATTCAGTATTTAACAACGATAAAATAACTGCTGTCAGGCGAGGTTTGTTGTGTCTGGCATCACTTGTTTGCACTGTAATGATTATCTTAACATGATTAATGGATACTACAGTATATGTGATGATGGTAGGTGGTGGCGACCATTATCTATTCACCTGATGTAGTGTTGCCTACTTTTGCCTTAACCTTTGTCATGCTGACTCTTTGTCTTCCCTCCTCTCTTCCTATTTCTCCCTTTCCTTTCAGTTACCTTCAATACTCGTCTTTCCATTTCAGGTGTGTTTAATCTGAGTAGCAAGACTAATGGTTTCCTGTAATCCAGGAGACCACTTACAACGATGTACGGTAAACATATACCAGATAACGGGGTGGCTTGAAATCTGCTATGATGCCCCTACTTACTGGGTGGAGCTCCGCGAGTGTGGTATCCATCTGGGAACCAAACCTCCACATTTCCTCCCGTGCCTCGCTGTTGCGAGGCACTGTCTACTGCATGGGAACATCAGTTCACTGCACAGGAAGACCGTGCAGAGGCGGTTGGTTGCCTGCAGTTGATGAGTGTGCTCAGCCATACAAACAGGAATTGATCATCAACAACAACAGTATATAAGACAATTTGTATCCCGTCCATTTATCATTCAGTCCTTCACTGTACTGTCCCATCAGGATGGTTGGCGTCAGTGGTTAGGGTACTCAGTCGAAACATTTTATCCCAACCAACATTCGTATGAAAGAGCATTCAAATCCACTAAGACCATCAGGCGTCCAGCTGCTGGTTATATGACCATCACTCAATGTATAAGTGGTTTCCAGGTTTATGCAAAACAATTTAGCTTATCAGTCAATGTACAGTCACATGAAGGATGGTTGGTGTCCCATCTTACACAATTATTACGGCATCTGATTAAATGCTTCGTGTAAGGCTTCTGTATGATAAACGAGTTGGATTTGGCGTGTTATTTATAATTATAATGGAAGGTTCCTGTCAGTCTAGTTTGTGAATGTGTGTATGTGTTGGTGTGGGGGGGGGGGTTGTATGTCTGACACTTCCACCCCTCCACATCATCTATTTTGATCTCTCTTTTCTGCATGTAATATTAGAAATTCTTTATTCGGAACCTGTGTAGTGCGACAGGTGAGACACTGGGCGGAAGGGAACTATTTCGTGCAATTAAAGCCAAGAGAATGTGTGCTGGGGGAGAGAGAGGAGGCGCGGGGCACGAAGGCAGCAGGAGAGGGGAATGTGGGGAACAGACATGGAAGAACCGTGTGTTGTCTGACGTCTGCCAAAACTTTAGTTTTCGAGCACTGTGGCCAGGTGTTTGTTGACCACCAACTCGGGGGTCTGCTTTGGCTGTCACACAGGTGTTTTTAACAACCTGCCCAACTCGGCCAGGAAACTTGGTTATTATAATATCGCTCTGCTCGCCTCAACCAAAAAGTGAGAGACAGGGGAAAAATTGTAGTGCTACTACCACGTTGTGCGTTGCGGAATTTTTGGCCTGTCTTTTCAGTGCCGGGAAGAATGGCTCCGGGGAGAGGCTGACATGCACAGTGAAGTGTGTGAGGGAAGGAGAAATGGGAAAATTCTTGAGAGAAAGAGTAAGCTATAAAAGAAGGAAGAAAAAATGTAATAACCACTATACCTACATTGTCCCTTTCGAGGTGTAGGGTCCAAGGATATGAAAGAATATAGCCACGAAGAGCTTCACAAGGAAACAGAGATTTGAGACGGAAGAAAAACAAGACATTTGTGAGGGAAAGATGGGAGATAGAAAAGAAGAGAAAAAAAGAAAGTGAAGAAGAAAAATCCGTGGGGTGTTTTGAAGACACAGCCTTGAGAGATAAATTGACAGACTGGACGACGGGGAAAACATGGAGAAGAGCCGAGTCACTTCACTACCATTACTCGAATGTTTTTTTTTTTTTGTTCTTGTTCTGCAAAACACCAGGCAGTTTTTTAAAGATTACTGAATTTACATAATGAGGCGGATAAAAACAACCCCCCTTACCACTGCCAACATGACTACGACTCTTCCTGATGGTGCCAGATTACTTTAATCAGCTCAGGAAAGATCTCTTAAAGCAGCGGTTGGAAACAACCACTCTTATTCCTTCAAGAAGATGACGTCTTTCTTGATCTTGATAATGTCAGATCAGCTTAGTTGATATCCCCGATAATGAAGGGTTTAGATGCACTGTCAGTTAACCACATTATTATTTTTTTTTTACATTGTTATTGTTAACACCAAATAATGCCATGCAACAAAGAGGTGATCTCCATAACAATCAATAGAAGTCATGTCTTTGTATCTCCTCAATACGATGACGTATTATATGTTTAGTCTTGCTGACAGAAGAATGTATTCTTGTTGCCTTTAGACGACTTTTTATTCTTACAATGGTCAAACAAATTTTGTTTTTGCTGTCTGCAAACAGTTTTGTTATATATCTGTGGTAATGAAGGTGTTACGGTCGAGCATTCAGCCCTCAGTGTCTTGCAGTTGTTAGCAACATCCAGTGGGATTAGATCAGCAGGTCACCGTACCCACACACTGGCATTTTCACTCCTTTCATCTTAACCGTTTTATCCCTTCATCCCTCTCATTCTTCTCACTTCTCTCATCTGTACCCTCTTATCCCTTCACTCCTCTCCTACCCTCACACCTCTCATCTTTGTCTTCTTATCCCTTCACCCACTTCATCCTTTTCATCTTTACCCTTTCATCTTTGCTTTCTCACCTCTCTTACACCTCTTCTTTATTTCTCCCCTGCCATTGTGGCCGTCCCATCATTTTTATCCATCTCATTCCTCAGATATTTATCCTTTCATTCCAATTATCTATCTCATTGCTCTCATTTGTGCCATTTCATCTCTTTCATTGCTCGAATCTTGCCCTGTCACCATTGCCACCTCTCTCATCCTTGACCTTTCATCCCTTTCATCTCCTTCACTCCTCGTCTTTGCCCTTTCTTCCAGTTCATCACTTTCAGTCCTCTCACTTTTGCCTTTTCGTCACTTTCAATCCACTTTGTCCTCTCATTTTATCTCATCGTTGCTCTCGCTTTCCTCCCACCCCTCTCATCTGTGCCCTTTCATCTCCTTTCATCCATATCCTCTTTGCTCTATTATCTTTCTTGTTCTTGCTCTCCGATTCCTCTCACTTTTCTTATCCCGCTCACTCCACTCATTTTTGCGGTCTCCGTCCTCTCTTCCCTCTCATGTTCGCCCTCTCAGTTCTCTCCACCATGTCATTTTCGCCCTCTCAGTTCACTCTTCATTCTCATTTTTGCCCACTCATCCCTCTCACCATTCTCATCCCTACCAACTTGGACCTTCTGTCACTCCTGCCCGTCATATCTTTGTCTTTCCATCCCTATCATCAGTCTTATCTCTTCCATCGCTCGCATTCCTTTCAAGCCCTTTATCCGTCTCATTTCTTCCATGCCTCTCATCCTACTCTCTGCCCTCTCATTCATTTCATGCCTGCCATCTCTTTTATATATATATTTTTCTTTCATCTCTCATTTCTGATGTCTCTCCCATCTTCCTTACCTCTCACATCTCTTTCACCCCTCTCACCTTTTTTCATCCTATTTGTTTTGGAAAATATAAGCCTATCAATTGCAGGAACCTCCACCCAGTTCATAAGACGGAAATTAAAGTAATTGTATGCGAGTGGGTAGACAATTTAGCGTGTAACTGAACGTAAATCGGGAAAAGGAGTCTTGTAATGCGTTATGTAAGTCTAATAATAACTGTGATTTCCCGTATAGGAGAGAACAGTGGACAGGGAACTGCCTTGAAGCTGAAGGGAAACGAAGAGAAATTACAGTAATTAATTTTTCCTTGTTGCAAATGATGATAAACTGTTTGCAAACAAAGAAAGAAAATATCAGAGAATGGCTAGTAGGCCAGATCATAACTTTGGGAGAACACAGTATTGGTGACGCTAAATCTGATCGTTGTTAATTTTCTTTCTTTGCTTAAGTTTGTTAGCCTCTCAGGCTCCACGCGCAACATATCTCGTTCTTGGTCTTTGTCATATCCCTTTGCCGCCAGCATTACTTCTTTATTTTTTCTTTTCTTTCTTTTCCCTTGCACTACTTGCATTCGACCCAATTCAGTATATATACTCATGCTGGCCTATTATCAGCATCTTCCTTATTTATTAAACGAAGTAACTACATATTTTCCTGAGAAACATCTCACTCAATAATCCCGGAAGGATGGAACTGTATAACTGCCTAAAGCGCTGCAAATAAGTGCATCCGCACAGACTCTGGGAGAAAGCACAATTTCAACTAAATTCCTAATTCGTGAATTTTGCACGAGCAGCGTATAACTGGATGAAGGAATGCGAGAAAATCTGGTCGCCTTCAAGCAGGGGAAAACCCGCAGAATCTCACCAGGGATGATTGCTGGCCATTCATTTGCACCTGTGTGGACACTGAAACGATGGGAAAATTCGTAAAATTTCGTGTTTACCTTTATTTCTCCGTGTGTGTGTGTGTGTGTGTGTGTGTGTGTGTGTGTGTTATTACGGTTCAATTTATATTGGCTTTTTGTGTTCTTGAAGTATTTGTTGGTATATTCTTCTTTTCACTTGTTTACATCAGATTATAAATATTTCATTACGAAAATTATTTTTTCTTGGCCGATTACACTACTCTTACGGAATTTATGACATTTGATGTAGTTGTTATGTAGTCCATGTTTCCTTGTCTTTAAGGTAAGTAGATTTCCTGTCTTCCTCTTTGGTGTTATCAAACGCCGCACAGTGTTCTACTGATTTTAACTGCTCTGTGAAATTCTGAACGTCGTGCTTAACAGTAAATAAACCTACCTCTCAGACTTCGTATTTGATTTCCGCATTGATAATTCAATAGTACTTTAATTATTCATTCATCTCTTGACATACCCATTATTAAGACCCTCTCCAAATCTGAAATCAATTGTCTGATGGAAGTGAAAATAGACAAAATAGACGAACTTTAGCTAATCTATTTTCACCAAACAATCTAAATTATAATCAGTGCTGAATAACAAACCACCATGTTACATTGAATTTAACCCCTCAATGGCTGCGGGTTCAGAAGTTTGCAGGCTCCCCTGAACAGCCCCAGGACCATTTTTTTCAAGTTTTAAAATCGATTTACTGTATTTTTCTTACAGATGTGAAGAGAATCACCCGGAGTACGTGGCAGTGTGTGTGTGTGTGTGTGTGTGTGTGTGTGTGTGTGTGTGTGTGTGTGTGTGTGTGTGTGTGTGTGTGTGTGTGTGTGTGTTTAGCTTCTTAAACCTTCCTGTTATTCACTATGATTCACGGAAGATATAATAAAATTCACTGCACATGTGTCATTAACATATAAACATGTGAGCGAAAACATCAGAGAAAAATTACCGTCTTGTACTTGGGATGGTACCGCAGGGTCGGGTAAACATACGAGTGATCTTCGATCCCTTCCCATAATTGTTTGCAGTTTTCTATAGCTCGTGCTAATTCGATATCACCGGCACATTTATGTTAAAGCTCGCTCGATGCCTGCGGCCATTAAGGGGTTAAATCATATGGTTTTCACCAGATCCGATTTCAATGCAGATTTAGCAGCTCTGATTAAAATTTTGATAAACAGAGTAAAATTTTAATGCAGGGTAGAGTCAACTACAAATTTAAAACAGTATTTTTTTTTTTTTGCTATTTTCTGGTCATTACTAATGGTTTTGGATAATCATGCATTCATTTACGATATATTCTCTTTCTTCCGTTATGTTTGACACCCTTTTGCCTATTTTTTGCATCAACCTTTACTGTTTACTGTCAAAACTGTGACAGTGTGAAAATGCTTTGTTAATGTTTGAAAATGATTATTCAAAGTGTAATGCTGCATTTAGCAATTTCACACGGTATTTCACATTGTTTTCCTACAGTGTACCATGATTTTACATAATGTTCACAAATGTAAAGGCAACGATGGAACCCGGCTACCATCTGCAAAGAATTCGGAGAATTTAATAGTTATATGATGGCAGACAAAATTTGGTTCAGTTGCACTAATGGTAACATCTACATCATTAACTCGAAAGGGGTAGGGGGGTTTTCAAGAATACTCCAGTATCCCTGCTTGTCGTAAAAGGCGACTAAAAGGGTTGGCGGAGGGTTAGTGCCCCTCCTCGGAAAACAACTAACTAAAAAAACAAACAAGAAGCATCGGACAAGGACTGACCAAACGATGACGACCAAGGACCGGACAAAGGACTTGGTAATGAGTACATGGAATGTAAGAGGAGCGAATGATGAGGTGAAAGAGAGAGAGATTGTCCAGGTGCTTGAGGGTGCGAAAGTGGATGTATGTGGAATAACTGAAACAAAATGGAGAGGAGAAAGTGTGAGAGAATGGGAGTATGGATAGGGTATATGTGCAGGAGTAGGTGAGAACGAGAGGGCAAAGGAAGGAGTATGTATAGTTGTGAGTAAAAGATGGAAGAGGAGCATAAGACAGTATGGATCAGTTGGGTCAAGGATTGTGTGGGTAAAGTTGAAAGTTGGAATACAAATGTGGGCGACTGTGTGTGTGTATGCACCAACGCAAGATCGTGCTAGAAGAGTGAGAGAAGAGTTCTGGACAAATGTGGAAGTGTGCATGGAAAAGTTTGGAAGGAATGAGAGAGTGTTTTTAATTGGTGATATGAATGGTAAAGATGGGAATGTGAAGGTGGATGGAATAGTTGGTGAGTGGGGTGTGCCTGCTGAGATAGATGAGAATGGGAGTGCGTTAGTGGACATTTGTGCTGGGAGGGGGTTGGTGATAGCCAATACCCTCTTCAGGCATAAAATGATCCACAGGTATCCATGGCGAGTGATGAGAAGGGTGGGTGGTGAACTGAATGAAAGGAAGGCAATGATTGATTATGTGTGTGTGGATGAAAGGATGCGAAGATGTGTAAAGGATGCAAGAGTGTATAGAGATTGGGGGAGTGGACTTTCTGACCACTACTTGGTGGTGGCCAGAATTAGAATGCAAGTAAGATGGAAGAATAGAAGAAGGGAAAGACGAGAGGAAGGAGTAGTTGCAAGGAGAGTGGAAAGGTACCAAGAGGATGAGAAAAAGGCAGAGTATAAGAGAGAAGTGGAGGAACGATTGGGCAAATATGAATTGGAGCAGATGGGAGACGTGGAAGGTGTGTGTAAGTTATTTACAGAAGAAATATGTGCAGCATGTGATGTGGTGTGTGGAAGGAAGAGAAGACGGAGGGGGGTGCAAGGAACAGCGTGGTGGACTGAAGAGGTGAAACAGGCTGTGACACAAAAGAAGAAAGCATACAATGAATGGATGAGAAATAGGGGCGTGGAAGAAGTTGAGAGGCGGAAGAGAGAGTTATATGTGGAAAGAAAGAGAGAGGTGAAAAGATTAGTAAAAGAGAGTAAGAAGAGAGTGGATGAGGAATTTGGAAGGAATTTGAATGTAAAGTGGAGGGACTGTAAGAAAATGTTCTAGAGAGAAGTGAAAAGAGTAAGACAGGGTGGAAGTGACGTTAGCAGGGGAGTCAAAGATAAAAATGGTAGATTACTAGTGGAGAAAGGAGAAAAAGTGAGCAGATGGAGAGAACAATTTAAGGAATTGTTGAACGTAGAGGATGGAAGTAATGCGAGTATAAGTGGCTGGGGAATGGCTGGGAGGAGGAGGGAGGTGAGAAGACAGGAAGAAATCAGTAGGATAGAAGTTGTGGAAGCAATGAAGAAAGTTAAATCGGGGAAAGCCCCAGGAATTGATGGAGTGTGTGGTGAAATGCTGAAGCATGGGGGAGAGATAGTAGTAGAATGGATGTGGAAGATGTGCAGATTGGCCTGGGAGGAAGGTAGAGTCCCGGAGGATTGGAAGTCAGGTATAATTATTCCCTTGTACAAAGGAAAAGGGGAAAAAGAAGTGGGTGGTAATCATAGGGGCATTTGTCTTCTTAGTATAATAGGAAAAGTGTATGGTAGGATACTTATAGACAGAGTTAGAGAAAGAACAGAGAAATTAGTTGGAGAGGAACAGGGAGGCTTTAGGAAGGGAAGAGGTTGTGTAGATCAGATATTCATTCTTAGATCTTTAGTGGAAAAGTTTCTAGAGAAGGGAAAGAAGTTGTATGCGGCTTTCATGGATTTGGAGAAAGCATATGACAGGGTGGATAGACAAGGATTGTGGAAAGTGTTAAGAATATATGGAGTAGATGGGAAGTTGTTGAATGCTGTGAAGAGTATGTACGATGGTGCGAAGGCTGCAGTGCGTGTGGATGGTGAACTAAGTGAATTTTTCTCTTTGAATGTTGGTTTGAAACAGGGATGTGTCATGTCTCCATGGTTATTCAATCTGTACATGGATGGGGTAATAACAGAGGTACAAGGTAGGGTAGTGGATGTTGGAGTGGCCCTGGTGAGAGAGGATAGTGTTTGGAAACTCCCTGTACTGTTGTTTGCAGATGATACTGTGTTGTTGAGTGAAGACGAAGGGGAGCTGCAAGGCTTGGTGGATGAGTTTGAGAGAGTGTGTAAGAAACGGAATCTAAAGGTGAATGTAGGGAAGAGTAAAGTGATGGTCTTTGAGAGAGGTGAAGTTAGAGAATGTACAGCGAGGTTGGATGGTGAGGAATTGGAAAATGTGAGTACGTTTAAGTACTTGGGTAGTGTGATGAGTAAGGATGGAGGTTTGGAGGGTGAAGTGCTTGAAAGGGTACAGCAGGGAAGAAAGGTTGCTGGTTCTTTGAAAGCAGTGATAAGAAACAGGGAAGTGAGCATGGAAGTGAAAAAGTTACTACAGTACATGACAATATTGTGATACCAACTCTAACGTACGGAAGTGAAGCTTGGACATTGTTGGAAGGACACAAGTCAAGAGTGAGAGCAGTGGAAAGGAGCGTTGTGGTGTGGATGTGGATGTGATAGGAAGCGTTATGAGGAACACACTGAGGTGGTTTGGCCATGTGGAGAGGATGGAGGGTGAAAGACTGACGAAGAGAGTGTATGTGAGTGAGGTGGAGTGGGGAAGAGGGAGGGGGAGGCCGAGGATGAGATGGAGGGATGGGGTGGAGAGGTATATGAGAGAGGGGGGGGTGAGTTGGGAGCAGGGCAGTGAAATGGCGGGGGACAGGGCGACTTGGAGGCGATTTGTTTGTGGTCACCCCAAACGGGACTGAGGCGTCTGGCAATAGATAGATAGATAGAAACAAAAAATGATGAACAAATGAATCCAGTATTGTTTGAAAAAAAGTGACTGTATGCTGCATAAAATTTAATTCACTCGAGTGTAGTTAAAACTAAATCATGCTAATTTGCTTAAAGTTGTTTGATGCCGGTGATATTGTTTCGACATTAACAATAAATCTGGGTAGTGAATTATATATATATTTCCGATGGCTGCCAGTATTGTAAAGAAGCTGAAGTACAATGATGAATACATTAACCATGGTTTGATATTAATCCTCGCTGAGGGCATCAAGAAACCTCAATGTGTGCTGTTTCAAAGTGGTGGGAAATTATTCCATGAGGCCTAGTAGCTGAAGCATCATCTGATAACAATCCACCCGCATTGTGTGGAGAAAGACCCCAGTTTCTTCAAACGCCATGAGCAGAGTTTGGGAAAACAGAAACTGGATGGGTGTAATGCTTTCCAACAAGAGAAATTAAGTGTAGTAGAGGCATCATATGAGGTTTTACGTGAAACAGCAAGGAAGAAAAAAGCCAACACAATTAGTGAAATTTTGAGCCGAGTGATATAAAGATGATAAGCGGGTGCGTGATGTGTCAAGTACACATAAGATTCCGCATATTTCCTTGATAAATGACAGTGAAGCGAAGACTAGTGAAATATTAGCTGATATCATGGAACAAGTGATGCAGGACATTAATTGTCTCCAACTGGTATATTCGCAGTACAGTTGGATGAGTCAACTGATGTGAGTTCTTGCTCACAGCTACTCATGCTTGTTAGGTATGTTATATGCATAACATCTAAGATGCATACACTATTTGTTCTGTACACAGCTTGAAATTACCACAAAATCTTCAGATGTGATGGAAAAGTTTACTTCTTTCTTCACAGCTAACGAAATAGCCTGGGAAAAATGTTGTGGAGTTTGTACTGATGGGGCTCCGGCGATGCTGGGATCAAAATCCGGTGTTGTACGCACGGAGTGACTTACGCTGGAAGTTACCGTTCCGCTCAGTGGGCATGCGCCGAGTGGCCGTTTAGCTTCTATTTTGAAAGTATCCGCATGTTATCTAAAATTTTGTGCCATTTATCAACAACATTGTATGAAACACATGTGTCAGGAAGATAGTTGGATGACTTATCGACCAGTAGGTAACTATACTGTAGGTCGATATATGGATATATATATAAATAAAAATATATATGTATGTTGCAGGTATATTGAGAAATTAGTCATTTCGTGAATTAAGATTAGTTTAGTTTAGGTTTATTTAGGTAAGGTTGATCTAGGATAAGGTTAGGTTAAGTTTAGGTTAGGTTTGGTTAGGTTAGGTTAACTTAGGCTTAACAGAAAAGGGAGCGGTAACTTCCAGCATAAAGTCACTCCGTGCATATGACACCGGGTTACAGAAGCATGTCAAGGCAGTAGCTCCGAATGCGAAAGTAGTTCACTGTATGACCCATCGTTTGCACTGGTATCAAAAACCCTCCATAATGTCCTTTACATGAACCTGGAGGCAGTGGTAAAATGCGTCAAATTTGTGAAAACAAGATATCTAAATTCTCGTTCGAATCAGAAACTCTGTGAAGACTTAGATTCAGAGCATGAATCCCTCCTCTTTTACTCCAAAGTGCAATGGCTCTCCAAGGGCAATGTTGTATTTGAGCTTCGGAAAGAACTTCCACTTTTCCTGGAAATAAAGGGGAGGGATGATTTATTAAGTCTCTTCAAGTAAGTGTTGTGGGAGTAACATCTTGCATACCTGTCGGAAATTTTTGAGCAGGTAAACAGGCTGAATCTTAAGCTACAAGACAAGAAAAGAAATGTATTTCACCTCATGGAATGTATGCATGCATTTCTTGTTAAACTTCAGAACTGGCCGAGGAAAGTGAGTGTGTATTGCCAGGAAAATTTGGATACCTCTAATGCCATCACTTAATGCAACCAGTGTAATGATCAGATTTTATTATAAATTATGGGGGATGGAGGGTGATAACACGATCTTTATGGCTAAGCCAACAGAGTAATAACCTTGAGAATTGAGATACCCTTTTTTAATTTACCAACATGGCTGCCATTAAGATACCGAGCCCATTTTGAGTGAAATCCAAAACTAACTGGTGTGGTTTAATTCCCTTACTCTGTAATAGATACAGACTAATGAACCGAAATATGTACAAACAGTTAGGTTCGAATTCCACTGAAAAAAAGAGGGTAACGTGGATTTAGACTGGACTGGTTTTAGGTATCCATATTCTCCCTAGAACACCTTGCAGGCTGCCCATTTCATGCTTATTAGAGAAGGTGGTTGAAAAAAATTGCGAAATATGATATTACATTCTTTTAATTATACCTCAAATGTTCAGAACTCACTTTACTCGCTACACTGATTACTCTTTCCTCTAACAATGCCATAATTACAATGACCTATTGTTTATATCGGGCGTCGTCCTCCTTGGTCATTGGTGGACACGAGGAGGGTTGATACTAAACGATGTGAGATTCCATTTTCTTCCTAGTGATGAGACATGTTCATAACCACTCACTTCCGTTACCAACAAAACTCAAAAGTTACAACCGACCTAATGCTTACAAATTTCCTAGAGAGTAAGTTTAACAGTTACATCTACTCTGATTACATTGTTCCACTCATGAATTATAGAAACTTCTCAATCAATTATAACAAACAGCAATGTCTAGATTCTTGCCTAAAGCAAAATAAAAGGGGGGGGGGTGAGGAGGGGAGTGTAAAATGTGTAAAGTGTGTTGACGTGGCGGGCAGACAAGGACTTGGTTGAAGTCGAGGTTAACCTGCGAACACGACGGGGACTGATGGTAGAGTCACACAAGAATTTTGCTATTGAACTCAACTATTAATCATTCTATCCTTCATAACTCACAATGTGAAAGTAACTGGGGAGGGGGGGGAGAATATATATAAGGAAGTTTATCACTAACCTGCGAACATGACGGGGACTGATAGTACTGTAGTGTCACTCACACGACGCATGCTCTGGGTTTATAAACTAGGGGAACTGGTCCGACTGCATTTGAAGATGTCACCCGGTTACTGTTATTCCTTAATAAACCTGGCTCGTATCACTTACTTTGGGAATGACATTTTTAATATTTATTGTATCTCACAAAGATTATACGACGATGGTGAAAATTTGAATACTCTCGATAATGATCTCATCACTTAATATTAAGTTTTTGTCATGACGTTCGGACGTTATTTAGTCGGTTATGCTTGGCTTAGTGGTACGCACAAAGATCGGAAATTCGAGATTAACATCACATAGGCTATTATGAACTGCTTCTGCCTTTTTGATGCTTCTCAATTAATGTTTCTACCATTGAAATGGATTAGGACTGAAGGATATCTTTGAACTGACTCAAACAGATTATGAAGTCTCGGCTAATTTAAATATTCGCCAAACCTCTGTAACCAGCGTGTTTTATGGGAAAGGGGGAGGGAGGGGGGGAGGTTTGATCGGCTGATGCAATACTTAACACGAATTACATAACGCATAGCTGTTTACCTACTACCTAATCTCTACAATACAAGAAATCACACTTATACTTATTTTACACTTATACTAGTTTACAATTATTCACACTTATACTAAATTACTTGTAAGTACTAAATTACACTTATATCTAGATTGCATTTACAGTATATCTTAACCTAACCTGCTGTCACTACAAGTGCAGAAAATGTTGCCATTTTTGAGAATCGTTCAACAGTCTTGACGAGATTGAAGAGGATCACCTACTTGACCCACCACTCAAAAGCGAAATAATTCAGCACTTGAAATCCATGGAAAGTGAACTAAGAAGATACTTCCCAGACTTCAAGGAGGAAGAAGAGAAACTGGTAAGGAATCCTTGCCTGATACTCTTGATATTGCTGTCGTCCCCAATGATGTTCAGGACGAATTCACTGACCTCAAGAATTATTCTGCTGCCAGAGACCTTTATAAAGAAAAATCTCACATTGTGTTCAGGTGCTCCACGTATTAGTCATATCCAAAAGTTAGTGAAATCGCACTTGGAGTCCTCGCCATATTCCACAACATATTTATGTGAATCTGGTTTCTCCATCCCTCTGCACATAAAAGGTAAAATCCGAAACCGGTTGTACGTGGACACAGATATCAGATGTGTGTTATCAATGACTCAACCTCAAATCAGTCTACTAACTGAAAGCAAGCATTGTCATCAGTCCCATTCATATGTAACAAAATATGCATTCTGACTGATACTTGTAAACAATCAAGCAAATGGAGAACGAGATACCGTTTTCTTATTTTTTTTCATCAATATTTGTAATAGGCTTGAGAGAAAACTGAAGGGGGCCCACGAATATGTTAACCCGCCGTGTCCCGGCAGATTCTTCACCATTGACCCCCCCCCCCCATTCCCGGCAGAATTTCGAAGTTTTATTTTGGCTAAAACCTTCGCTTTCTATGAGAAACATCGAAAATTCAGAGAGAAAGTGCTCAGTTGAGTTTAGAAATACGGTAGAAGTAAGAGTACCTTTACCTTGTTATCGTGTTCTCTCAGGTTAGGCTCGAGAGAAAACGTTTTCTATGGGAGGGGTAGCTATTCCAAACCATTCATAACTGGTTAGGTATTTATTTATTTGGTACGAATTTATATGTAGTACAAGAGTATATTGGTTTTCACACATTAATATAGGTGATATAAGTGTTGTTCACTCACCAGAAACATCAACATATGGCATCTTCTTTTACAATATAACCGTCTCATCACTTCTGCTTGTTTCATCCTCTGGCTTATATCTTCCTTTGTCTTCCACCTCAAGAATCACTTGTGCCTTGAATTTTGTCATTGATGAGACCGTGGTGTGACATGTCTTTACTGGCCAGATCACTGCTAACAGGTGAGTTGCCAAGAAAATGGCGTGCAGGGGTGAAGGGGGGTTCAGGTGGGTCCAGGCATTATCCCCGCCTGATGTTGGGTAGAGGAAGGTCTCCCACATATGTCTACCAAAAATCACCCATGAAACATGAAAAAATGTGCAAATGATGGACCTCGCAACTGCACAACGTATGGATATGTCGTTGGGTGTCACCATGACAAAACATGGTGACATATCCATACAGCATCAGGACGCCTCGGGTTAAAATCTCCACAAGTGGAGAATGAAGAGAAAAATTTGAAAAACACTGTTATTCTGCATACATTGTCTTTAAGTGTACATGGCTGTATTTATTCTTAAACTGGTGAAGGACACGTAATAATGTCGCTACTGAACGGCCTGACAATGTGTATAATTAATGCTGGTAATAACTGCATGTGTACAAGGCCTTGAATTCTCAGTGCATTTTACAATACAGGTAATTGATGGCTATGTGTGAATAGACATATGTGATTGTGATGCGAGTATTTTTTCATGATTGTATATATTGCGAATAGTTATTTTCTTGTCTGAGTTAGGAAAGGTTCTTTATTTTGATCCTACATAATTTTATTTTTGGCCTAACTATGTTCTGCTTCTTGATGTGACTAAACACTAAAATAGCCCAGCTGCCAATCCATCAACTGGATGACTGGATAGTGTTTGCAGTGTTGGAAACGGATTCAGGGATGCTGTCTCAGAAACGGCTTAAGAAAGCAAGCTGAAATTTCTGTGCAATGTAGCCTTAAGGCGGCCGCGTTGTAGAAAGGAGTATGGTTAAGGAGTATGGTTCCAATTGGTTGATTATTCTCTGAAATCACCTGATGCCACTAAATTAGGACTTCTCCGAATATTCCGGATGTCATCTAGTTTTCCATGAGGTTTTAAAACTAGAGCCACTAAACCCGGTGGACATATTTACTGTGATGACTTAAGGTGACATGAATATCATTGACCCTGACCTCAAGATCTCTTTATAGCTTGGCTTCTAGTAGACAATGGTTTTGTGTGTGTGTGTGTGTGTGTGTGTGTGTGTGTGTGTGTGTGTGTGTGTGTGTGTGTGAACAAAATTGTTTTTGGACAATTTTACGGATTTCTAGTTGTCTCCACCTTTTACATAGGTGGAGACTATTGTTTTCGTTGGTATTATCATTGTTCCCCCCTCAGAGTCTTGAGAAGATTTCAAGAGAACTGGTCACAGCACGAGGAATCTGAAGGGCCCAGGTTATGTGTCCTGGCATTGACCATTGCTGATGGGAAAAAAAAAATCCAAATCCTTTATGCGCACTGGAAGGGCATGTCAGAAAGGGTCATTATTATTGTTGTGAATGAGATAAGTTGGCCGAGTCTATTGGAGATTTCAATGCAACCTGCACAGGGAATCTGAAAGACCTAGGTTATTGTCCTGGTATGGGCCATTGCTAATAAAAATGAAATCCAAATCTCCCCAGTAGGGTCAGTGCCACTGTAAAAACAGTGGGTGACTGTCCACAGGACAGATACAGAGTTCTAGTTATTGTTATTATTACATTATTATTATTATTATTATTATTATTATTATTATTATTATTATTATTATTAACAGTAGTAGTCGTAATAGTACTAGTAGTAGTACATGTTTTGCTGAGAGTACATTGCCATGCAAGGATTCCTCTTCAATGTTTTCAGATAAAATAGGCCTCTAAATCTTTTACATCCATTTCCCATTCTGGCAATGGAACTAGCCTATGTTACTCCTCCCACGATTCACATGTCCCTCAGATAACAAGACTACACGCATTCCAAGAAGTTGTCTCTGCACTTGATACTTCAATGGTCCATCGCCCAGATACTCATACACCTACAGGACACAGCATAAACGACTAAATTGCACAGCCTTCAAACTATTTCTAACAACGCTGCCATTGTGGGTCTGTTAGCATGTTGTACACAGGATAGAATTCCTCCAACTACCTCCTTGTAGTTCTATCTATCCGTATATCTATCTGTCTATCTATCTATTGCCAGACGCCTCAATCCCATATGGGGTGGCCAAAACAAATCGCCTCCATGTCGCTCTGTCCCCCGCCATTTCACTGCCCTGCTCCCAGCTTACACCCCTCTCTCATACCTCTTCACTCCATCCCTTCATCTCATCACCAGTCGAGCAGGGCAGTAGTCCCAAGGTGGATGGAAAGCTGATGATAGGGAGAGCTGGAGCTCCCGTTTCATCAGCCCTCGGGACTAGGTCCCGACCATCCCCCTTTGCTGAACTTTTTCAGTGTCTTGGTAACACAGAGAGTATAGGCCAGCATGCTCTCCAGTACAAGTTTCTCTAACTATCAACACCAAACTACATGCACAGTACACACCACACTTCCTTTTCAAAATTTAAAAAGAAAAAATGGCATTGAATAACACAGCCTCGGAGTCCCCAGGGGGGGAGGGACCATAAATGCCCCCACCTTCTGCCCCTATCCTGGTGACGACTCAAGATGCCTGGAACCACTGTCTGACTCTCTTCTTCTTCATTCCTGCAACATTCGTGGCCTTTCCTCTAACTTTCACTCCGTTGAGCACCACCTCTCCTTCTCTAAACCTCATCTTCTTTTCCTAACTGAGACTCGGCTGTCTGAGGCAACTTACAGCAGACCATTTCTGTATCCTCCTACTCAATACTCATTTCATTGTCAAAGGTGGCTGTTGTGTATATATACGCAACAACTTATCTTGCTCTCGTGTTCCTGAACTTGATTGTTCCGAATTCTCTACACTCTGGTTTTGGCTTTCCTGTCATTCTCTGACTAAATATATCTGTGCTGTTTACTTATCTCCTAATTCAACTATCAAAATTTCTTTGACTATCTTACTTCTACGATGGAACACATTCTATCCATTTCTCCTTTCTCTGAAATCTCCATTCACCACCACCTTTGGCTCTCCTCTCCTTTCACTGATCCACCTGGTGAACAAGCCTACACCTTTTCTATCCTCAATGAGCTACAGCAGCTTGTACAGCACCCTACCCGTATCCCTGATCGCCTTGGAGAGAGTTCCAACATACTTGACCTCTTCCTTACAACTAATCCTTCTGTTTACACTATTAATCTTTTCTCTCCATTGGGCTCCTCCGATCACAACCTTATCACCTTAACCTGTCCTATCGCTCCAGTACGACCTGCGGACCCTCCAAAGAAACGTCATCTGTGGCACTTTGGAGCTGCAGACTGGGAGGCCCTCAGGCAGTACTTCTTTGATTTTCCCTGGAATGATTATTGCTTCCATGGCCGGGAGCCATCTGGGTGTGCCTTGCATTACAGAGGTTATTCTTTCGGGCATGGAAGCATACATTCCTTTCTCATATCCCTTGACTAATGCACGGAAGCCTTGGTTTAATCACTCTTGTTCTAATGCTGTCTGCAACAAGGAGAGGGCCTATTAAAGGTACCGGAGCCAACCCACCCCTGAATCACATCTTTTATACGTTTCTGCCCGGAATCGTGCTAAGTCTGTTCTTTGCTCTGCTAAAAATAATTTCGTCCATACTAAGTGCTCTCAACTCTCTAACTCGAGTTTTTCCCGCTCCTACTGGTACCTTGCCAAAAACCTTTCTAACCACTTTACCTCATCATCCTTCCCTCCTCTTTTCTACTTTGATGGCTCTGTAGCTATTTCTTCTACTGATAAAGGAGATCTCTTCGCTCAGACTTTCTCCTCCAATTCCACCTTAGACAATTCCGGTGCTGTTCCTCCATCACTTCCCCCCTCTGACTTCTTCATGACTGACATTAAAATTTCTTCATCTGATGTATTTTCTGCTGTCACAGGCCTCAATACTAATAAGGTATATGGGCCTGATGGAGTCCCTCCTGTTGTTCTCAAGAACTGTGCTTCTGTGCTTACACCCTGCCTAGGCAAACTCTTTCGCCTTTGTCTGTCAACTTGTACCTTTCCTTCTTGCTGGAAGTTTGCTCTCATTCAGCCAGTCCCAAAGAAGGGTGACCATTCCCAACCCTCTAACTATCGTCCAATTGCTTTAACATCCTGTATCTGAAAAGTTTTTGAGTCTGTTCTTAATAGCAAGATTTTAAAGCATCTTTCCTATCACAACCTTCTTTCTGATCATCAGTATGGGTTCCGTCAGGGACGCTCCACCGGCGATCTTCTCACCTACCTTTCAGACTCCTGGTCATCCTCCTTTCGGGACTTTGGCGAAAGCTTTCCCATTGCACTTGACACATCTAAGGTTTTCGATTGAGTCTGGCATAAATCTTTAATTTCCAAACTGCCCTCTTACGGTTTCTACCCTTCTATCTGTGCCTTCATCTCTAGCTTCCTTTCTGGTCGTTCTATAGCCGCTGTTGTAGACGGCAATCGTTCTTCTCCTAAATCTATTAACAGTGGTGTTCCTCAGGGCTCTGTCCTATCACCAACTCTCTTCCTTTTATTCATCAATGACCTTCTAAGCTGTACATCTAACCCTATCCACTCATACACTGATGACTCTACCCTTCACCTATCCATTCGATTCCCGCAACGTCTATCTCAGCAGTTACTTCAACAAATAAGGGATGAGGCTATGGCACACCTAATGTCTGACTTGGCTCATATCTCTAACTGGGGTAAAAATAATCTTGTTGTTTTTAATGCATCAAAGACTCAGTTTTTGAACCTATCAACCCGACAAAATATTCCACAGGTATACCCACTAATGTTTGATAATATTCAGCTTAATCCTGCATCATCCTTGAACATGCTTGGGGTTTCATTTACTCGGGACTTTTCTTGGAAAGATCATATTACATCTCTTGTAAAATCTGCTTCCAAGAGATTGGGTGTGCTAAGCCAACTCCGTTCCTTCTTTACCCCTGCACAATTGTTGACTCTATACAGGGGTTTTATTCGCCCCTGTGTAGAGTACAACTCTCATGTGTGGGGAGGCTCCCCACATACAGCTCTTCTCAATAGGGTGGAGTCAAAGGCTTTTCGCCTCATTAACTCTCCTCCTCTTACTGACTCCCTTCAACCTTTGTCTCTTCGCCGCACTGTTGCATCTTTATCTCTTTTCTATCGCTACTTCAATGGTCACTGCTCCTCTGAACTGTCTGCATGCATTCCTCCACCCCTACGACGGACGCGTAGCACCCGTCTAGCAGCAAACTCTCATCCCTTTTCTGTCCAACTCTCTGATGCAAGAGTTAACCGTTACTCCCAGTCCTTCATTTATGCAACAGGTCAGCTCTGGAACTGTCTCCCTCTGTCTGTATTTCCTACTTCCTATGTTCTCCAGTTTTTCATATGCAGTGTGTCCAGGTATCTGGAAATGATCGGATCTTGAATTTGGCTCTCTCTTATATTTTGTTTTTCTCTTGGAAGGAATAGTTTTGCAGGCTCGTTGCCTTTGGTTCCTTCTTCCTTATTAAAAAAAAAAAAAATCACATACACTCTTCTCCTCAGTCGCTCACCCTCCATCCTCTCCACATGGCCAAACCACCTTAAAGTGTTTCTCCTAATGCTTCCTATCACATCCACATCCACATCACAACGCTCCTTCACTTCCTCATTTGTCTGTCTCTCCATGTGACTCCACATGCTCCTCTCAAATAACTCATTTCCACTGCTCTCACTCTTGACTTCTGTCCCTCCAGCAAAGTCTAAGCTTCACTTCCATATGTTACGGTTGGTATCACAATACTGTCATGCAGTAACTTTTTCACTTCCATGCCCACTTTCCTGATTCTTATCACTGCACTCAAGGAACCAGCAACCTTTCTTCCCTGCTGCACCCTTTCAAGCTCTTCACTCCCTAAACTTCCATCTTTACTCATCATACTACTCAAGTGCATAAACACACTCACATTCTCCATTTCCACCCCATCCAACCTCACTGTACATTCACTGACTTCACTTCTCTCGAAGACCATCACTTTATTCGTTTCTCATCCACCAAGCCTTGCAGCTCCCCTTCGTCCTCACTTAACAACACAGTACCATCTGCAAACAACAGCACAGGTAGTTTCCAAACACTGCCATCTCTCACTAAGGCTGCTATAACATCCACTGCCCTACCTTGTATCTCTTTTATAACCCCATCCATATACAGATTGAACAACCATGGAGACATGACACATCCTTGTTTCAGTCCAACCCTCAAATAGAAAAATTCACTCACTTCACTTTCCACACACACTGCAGCCTTCGTACCCTCATACATACTCTTCAAGGCCTTCAACAACTTCCCCTCAACTCTATAAATTCTTAATACTTTCCACAATCCTTGTCCATCCACCCTGTCATATGCTTTCTCCAAATCCATAACAGCTGCATACAATTCCTTTCCCTTCTCTAGAAACTTTTCCACTAAAGATCTAAGAATGAATATCTGATCTACAAAACCTCTTCCCTTCCTTTACTCCCTGTTCTTCACCAACTACTTCCTCTGTTATTTCCCTAACTTTGTCAATAAGTATCCTACCATATACTTTTCCTATTATTCTAAGAAGGCAAATGACCCTATGATTACCACACACTTCTTTTTCCTCTTTTCCTTTGTACAGGGAAATAATTATACCTGACTCCAAATCCTCTGGGACTCTACCTTCCTCCC